>NW_024037048.1:17064520-17333460 GCF_015706575.1 Patiria miniata | reverse complement strand
GAATCTGAACAACTTGTTTTTGACACTGAATTATTTCGTGTATGTATAGTGTTATATCAGACAAGATATATCGTCTTAAAAAACTGAAGACGTTTTCGAAATAGTGTGCCGGTGGGCAGACTATTAACGTGTGTTAGCAACGAAATTCAGTGACAAGAACCAAAAAAATAATCCCTTTAATTTATCTGTTTTGGTCAAATGTAAAGCATCAACTAAGCTAAAAGTTCAAAAGTTAGTTGTGCTGCATCATACTTAAGATTGTGAGCAATTGATCCTATGTTCCTCTTACTGGTTCAAGGTTGCTTGAACTTGTAGTTATAGGAATCACAATGAGCATACAGTTTCTGCATTAGTGAGGGAAATCGATCTCATACAAGGGAAGTAGAGGCGCAAACATTACAGCTGGACTACCGCAGTCAAGTTACAGTCGTTACATAAAGATTTATTTTCCGGATAGGAAATCAGCGCACCGGTTTGGCTCTAGTAAGCCACCATCTGTTTGTCAACTGAAACTTGTCTCACACAAAATATTCAGATTTGTGAAAATCTGTACCAATCACCAAAAACTTTCGAAAAATAAATCAAAAATCAATATGGCTGTTTGTCCAAATATCCAACAGAATCTCAGTTGCATGCTGAGTGGAACCCTACATGCAAATACATGAGTGAATTCATCGAGAGCTTTTGCTTCAATCTCTTCAGGCGAACAGAAAGCCTGAGCAATTTGTACAAACACCAACTCTACACATGATTTCTACAAATTCACCCAGTTAAATAAAGCAATTTGAACTCAAACTGTGTGCATCATATCACGATCCGGTCCGTTTGTATTTGCGCCCTCTATGTTCATGACTCGTTCATCTGCTGAATGTAACTTGATGATCAAAGCGCACTGTGAACTCTAGCGAAATGACAAAGTTGAAAGGGTACTGCTTGAGCAAAAACACACAATAATACAGGCATGTTTGATGTCCGGATTTCCTGATAAACGGTCTTCCGTGACCAACTTCCCCATAACTGATGACCCTGAATTAGTTTCAGTGATTGCTGGGAAACAATGTGAGTACATTGCACCAGAGTTTCCGTGTTTAAAATTAAATTGATAACATTAAAATGGCAAAATGAAGAAGAAAATAAGGGGTGGTTGATCATACTGATTTTATGGGTGAGGTTATTTATAAAGAATGGAGCTTTCGCAATATGTCTTCTGTAAACCAAAGAAAGACATATTTTTTAAAGTATAGGTTTTCCCGGCTATTTTAACACTTGTATCACACGAATTCCTATATCGATACTTTAATTTCGTCCCCGAACATCGCCAAGCTCAATTCTCAAATTGAATTTCAAAAAGCCACCACTAGATTTCATTTAATGTTCAGTATAATTCAAATTGTTAGCATTCCGATTCGCCGAAATCTTTGAAATTCGTCTCGTGGAGCAATCGGCGTTGAATTGAAAAAGTAAATTCGTTTTTTGTCATTCGTTTTAATGTTCTTGTCGTTACATTTCGTCTCTGGCGACTTAAAACGTTACGATTAAAAATGTGCCCAATCTTTGGACTTGTTTGCGCATTAATTAAATTTTAATTTTTAACAAATATTTCCTTATAAATAAAAGTATAGCTTTAAGTTTTGAGTTTTCTTTGACAATTAACATAAAAATCAGAAATTGAACTTTCACAATATGCTCTTTGCTTAGCATATGGAGATTAAGCATTAAGATCAAACACCTTCGTTATGTTGCTCTTTGATATATGTATATGAATAAAACAACAGAAATAAGGTATGATGTCTATCAAAGAACAACATTAAGAAGTTCTTTGAACTTAATGCTTAGTGTCCATGTCATAAGTGCATATTGTGAAATGTCAATTCCTGACTCTAATGTTAATTGTGAAACACAGAAATAAAAATTCATACCTTACAGCTAACTACTTTATTTATACATATAAGGAAATATATGTTGAGTTATCATTGTTTTAATACGCATAATTCTTCAAATAAGTCTAAAGATTGGGCGCATTTTCTAATCGTATACGATTTAAGTCACCGGGACGAAATGTAATGACAACAACATGAAAACGAATGACAAAAAACGAATTTGCTTTGTCAATTCAACGCCGATTGCTTCACGAGGACGAATTTCAAAGATTTCGGACGAATCGGAATGCTAACAATTTGAATTATACTGAACATTAAATGAAATCTAGTGGTGGCTTTTTGAAATTCAAATTGAGAATTGAGCTTGGCGATGTTCGAGGGGCGAAATTAAAGTATCGATATAGGGAATTCGTGTGATACAAGTGTTAAAATAGCCGGGAAAACCTATATTAAAAGTGCGTGAGTTTGTTTAAGCATTAATCACAATCAGTTGAAACTATTCTGAAATCAGCAGGGAACTTGATGTTTTAAACTCTTCAAAATACTGCAATCAGATATGACTAGAAAAAGTCCTACTGATAGCCTTTGTTTTGACAATACAACTTTCCGTGAATGTACAGTGTGCTATCCATTATAGTGACAAGATTTCAACTTTTTCAAAAACTAAACAGTCATTATGTGAACAATAATTTAGTTTGAAGCGTGCGAAATGAAAGTAGAGGCGAAAATAATGTCAGACAGGAATTCCTCATTCCGAACAACAAAACCCTGATAATTATATTTGGGTGATCGGGTACTACCCGATCATTGTTTGGAAATGTTAAGAAATTTCTTTCTTTCTTTCTTTCTTGTTTTTTTTTTCTGACAATAATTATCTGCGACTTTTCTTCTAAACAGTACAGACTTCAAACCTTTAACAAACATCAACACTGACTCAAGAGGTACCTTTTTATACTCTGACGTCGTAATGACGTCATCAGGTATTTAATTACAAGCAATTTCACTGCAAAACCTCATAAACAAAATGAACAATCATGTTCACACTTTGAAATCTGATTGACTATAGATTGATAAACATTTTTGATATTCGAAGGTAAAGTCGTCTGACCTTTCCTTCCGGGGTTACTGGTAGGTCAAATTTAGATGAATTTAAAATGCAAAAAGAAGTTGCAGAAAGACGAAACCTGATATGAACATGAACCTTAGTGTGGAAATGTGGACATTTTAGTGACGTCGTCATGACGTCATCATACATCAAATTACAAGCATTTCAGGTCAAATTTGACAAAATATTTTGACAGGCGCGGATCCAGAGGGTGAGGAGGGAGGCCAACCCCCCCCCCCCCCTGCCCCTGATGTGAAACATGCACTCAAAATATTACCCGTTCGCCTGTCACAACAATTTGTTAATTTTTTTAGGAGCCTGACCCTCCCCCTGCAAAAATTCCAGGATCCGCCCCTGTTTGAGCAATATCTTTTGTCCTAATAAACCTGAGTTTTCAGTGTTTTGTGAAGTGGCAGATTGTGCCTTGGGCGATAGGCTACAGGACTACAGGGTCATCATCTTTGGATGGAATTTTTATCCCAAAAGGTCATCGGATTATACCGCAAAAATTGAACGGACAATGAAAGATCATGAAATAAGCTGTAATTTGATGGGTGTCTCAAACACCTTGGAGAGTTGTGAGTATTTGTCCTGATCTTTACAAGTGGGGGTATTTATCACTGAGGTCCATGGCAGTTTATTTGCTGGTCTGCAGCCATAGATATTCTTTGAATGACCCCAAACGTCTTTGCGACAATTCAGCATTGTGACGTCATCGAACGAAGTTAGTTATAATAGGGAGAATTTGAAACTGAATCGCATGTTGATTCAAAGACCACGAACAAAAAGGCTACGGTTCAAAAAGGTGTGTTCCAGGCGCGGTTCTAGAGCCAATATTTTTTTGGGGGGGGGGGGGCTAGCAAGGTGAATCCAATTTTTTTCCAGGGAAACGTGCTGAAATGTTGACTGGTTATTTTCTCCGGACACTTAGGCCTCTGAAAATCAATACGTGTGGGGGGGGGGGGGGGGGGGGCTCGTGTCATATTTTCTTTGGGGAGCGTTCGCTCCTACCCCTGCCCTGCAAACAGGACGCTGGGATGCTTTATACAAAGGTCATGATAAATTACCCAGATAGCCATCCCCACTTCCTTCACAAGATTCTGTGAAGCTCATCTGCCCTTCCCAGCGCCCTGTTTGCAGGGCGGTGGGTACGAGCGAACGGGGAGCGCTGATCATTCCTCAATCGGGCACACTATATTAACTAAAAGTGTACAAATGCACCCTTCTCATTTAGGGGGAGAACGTTCCCATGTACGTCAAATTCTTACATTTTGCTAGTGCATTTATTTATTTTTAAAAGTTTTTTTGGGGGGCTAGACATTTTTTTTTTGGGGGGGGGGGGGGGGACCGCGCCTGGACTGTGTTCATAGCAGCGATTGGCCAAAATGTGAGGCACAGTTGTACAGTGAGTGCAGATTTGTACACTTCTTTTGTTCGAATGACGTTTTCTGTTGATAACTGTGACCAAAAACTTTTTGCATGTAAATGAATAGAAAAAAAGATACAGTTTTCCACCATATCACCGCTTTATTACGATGCTTGAATGAAGAAAATGTCAAACAGACACTCACCTAAGCACAGTTCTTGAATTCTATCGCGGAAGCACTCCTCAACACTCGAGCGGATTGCTGGCTGAAAACAAATACCAACAAAAATATGAGTCATTAAAATCCTCCAGGAGATAACTTGGGGGATGGTGGGGAGGCATAACTGAATTTCAAAAGTTGTAAATGCCCCCCTGCCAAAAAAAGCCTCTGTCGAGTGAAATTTAATTTGGTTTGATTATTCATTTCAAACAGAATGCGTTCTCCAACGGTCCTGTCTGGACTCAAGCGCGAGGAACATTCATGTCTCTTTTGGAAGGCTTTGTTATTTTCGAATCAAACGAAGTAATTATCACACAAATAAATTATATAATTGCCGGGAAAAAAGTACCTATACCGATTTAATGACAGAAACTTTGCGATGCTCAAAGTGAAGAGACCGGTATCACATATACACTGTGAATTGTTCAGCCTGATATATCATCTGAAAAAAATGAATATGTTTTCGACATAGTGCCAGTGGGCAGACTATGAACGTGTGCTACAATCCTGGCCAAATCTCGCTGGGCCCCCAGCTCCCCGGCCCCCGTTCAGTGTTGTCGCTCATTGCGCGGTGTGTGCTCCATCAGCTGGAGAGAACAACATTGACCGGGGGAGCGGGGGAGTGGGTGACCGTGGCAGGCTCAGGAAGTGTCCCAACCATTTTGGCCGGGATTGTAGCAACGAAATCAAGTGACAAGAACTAAAAAAATAATCCATTTAATTGATCTGTTTTTGTCAAATGTATAGCATCAACTAAGCTTAAAGTTCAAAAAGTTAGTTGTACTGCATCATACCTAAGATTGTGAGCAATTGATCCTATGTTCCTTTAACTGGTTCAAGGTTGCTTGAACTTGTAGTTATAGGAATCACAATGAGCATACAGTTTCTGCATTAGTGAGGGAAATCGATCTCATGCCAAGGAAGTAGAGGCGCAAACATTACAGCTGGACTACTGCAGTCAAGTTACAGTCGTTACATAAAAATTTCAGTATTTTCCGGATGGGAAATCAGCGCACCGGTTTGGCTCTAGTAAGCCACCATCTGTTTGCCAACTGAAACGTGACTCTAAACATTTGGGATTTGTGAAAATCTGTACCAATAACACAACCAAAAACATTCGAAATATTAAGCCAAATACCAATATTGCTTTGTCCCAAAATATTCAACAGAATCTCAGTTGCATGCTGAGTGGAACCCTACATGCAAACATGACTGAATTCGTCCGAGAGCTTTTGCTTCAAATTTTAAGGTGAACAGCAGAGCAGAAGGACTGATCTGAGTAACTTGTACAAACATCAGTTCTATGCATGATTTCTACAAATGAACCCAGCTAGATAAAACAATTTGAACTTGAATAAAACCGTACGCAAATACTAACAGACCGGATGATCATGCACTTAGTACGAAGTGCATGATCATCCGGTCTGTTAGTATTTGCGTCCTATAACTGTGAGGCTATAGAGTGTTTATTCCAACTAGTCTCGCTTTTATCCAACAATGTTTGATTGTAAATGACGATCACTAATTGTGGCGGTTCGGACCGCGCTGGTTTGGCTGTCAGTTATCGTGCAACAGCATCGGTATCATAGTCACGCAAGATCAATTTCAATTCCAATTTAATTTGTTCATAAACATTTTGTTGTTCAGTCCTCACTCCTCAAGCAACTACACATCACAAGCTTACAAAGAAGCGAGGCTCAAGCCTACTACCACGCTCGCTGTTTGGAAACAGTGTCAGCAATAATCTTCGGAATTTCAATCCCACGTTGATTCAAACTACGTGCAAGAAGGCACATTGTTTCGGGGGAAAAAACATAATTGTTTCAAACACTCACCGAGCACAATCTTGTTCTTGCAATCAGTTCTCTCTCTGGTTGTCGTCCGAAGGAGCTAGGTTACGAGCTGTGAGGGGAGAAGCGGCCCGCATCTGCCTTAAATCTTGGAATCGATTTCCTGAGCAGTGACTGAGGGACTGTCAATCACACATCACCGACTCGCTTCATATTAATGAGACGAAATTCATGTAATATCGTTGAGGCTATTAAAGTCACCCATACAAACTTGTGTCACCGACACTGAAATAGCCATCCTATTGGTTGATACTGTATCGATGTCGGTGACAAATCCAAAACACGTGATTTGTGATTGACACGCAAAACTACATCCCGGCACTTGTGGTCACCGCTAGTCACCGAGTAACTGTGATTGGTGGATAGAATAATGACGTACACCGGCCGTGATTTACTCGATGATCAGTTTGCGCTGTACGAATAACTCTATGGTTTGAGTCTCAGGGTAGTAGAAGTATATATTCCGTGTGTTTTTTGTTTTGTATGTAGTCACCATCAAATTGATTCAGTACATGAAAATCAATTATGTGTAATGGGCAATTAAGGTTACACACATTGTTAAAATGGGCTTCATTTTAGAACAAACCAACATAGAACTAGCACACTAAATTGTCCAGCTATTGTCTAGTTATTGTCTAAGGTCTAATGTTGAGTTATGACTTTTTTATTTAACAAGGCTGACTGACGGGGAGGGGTGGGGTCACGGCAGCAAAATCAGTAGTTGGAATAACTAAATCAGAAGTGGAGAGAAGACGACTGGTTTTAAATCGATGCTTCTCATCCGGCCTTCCCTCGATTGATTCATGAAATCTATAGAGAGAAGGGGGTGCCGGGATGGGAGCGCCCCATAGCGCCAAATGAGGTTCAGCCCCCCCCCCCCCCCCTCCACACACACCCACACAATCAACCCCAGACAAATAGTGTACTGTACACTTGCATCTTCTCTACAATACAGAGTCAGGATTGTTTGCAAAAACAACAAGTTTTAGCAGGAAATCAGTGGTTAGGCGTAATGACCGCTTTGACAGGGACTTTGAGGAAATACACAATGCATGGGAATGAATCCACCTGGACAAAACAACATGAACTTCGGTGAACTATGCGCATCCTATCCTGTCCCTGCATATCCAGGGCACTCCAATGGTGACTGTACGCATACAATCGGATCAGTTTTGGCATTGAGATTACATTTTATATTAAAAAAAAAAATCGTCCATTGGGGGCGCTGTTCAAACCAGACGATCATGGACACTATCGGACAATAGGTGGCGCCACGCTGCGTGGCTAAAATAAATACACAACAACCAGACATGCAGATGGAGCAAAATTGTTGTTCACAAACATGACAAAGTGGAAGGAACTAGACTGAAGGTGATATTCGATAAGGAAATAGCCGCAGCTGTGGAGAATGAAGCGATTTTGGCAGAAGGAATCCCTCGGTTGGACTGGGGTTATCGTGATGATGCTCTTGCTAGATAGAGTGTTCGAGATAGATAAGATAGGTCAGCAAATTATGTCGGGTGGGATTCGGGTGTTCAAAATCATGGTCATGGTGTTTGAAGGTTCAAGTGTAGTCCGCGGACCGTAGCCTAACTTGGAGTTGGACCCTAGCCGGCATAAATGTGGCCAATTTACTGGACTACCTCCGCAATAAAGGCCACACTTCCACCATGTCCATCATGTACAAAAACATGTCGAACTTTGTCAACTTTTGATATTCACATTTAGGCCTAGTTTGTACTTTATTTTTGGTTTAGAAGTTACTCACCATGCTCTCTTTTGTCATGTTTTTGCTGCCTTTTTCAGATGTCTAATTTTCGTGAAATTTCATGTTGAAATTTTGATATGCGAACATGTGCAAACGAATCTGGAAATTTCACGAAAAAGAGACATCTGAAAAAGGCAGCACTTTCTGATCAGGCTATAAAGAGGGTGAGTAGGCTTCTTAAGCAAAAATAAACTACAAATTAAGCCTAGATGTGCAAATCAAAATTTGACAAAGTTTGACATGTGTTTGTACATGGTGGAAGTGTGGCCTTTATTTATGGAGGTAGTCCAGTAAATTGGCCACATTTATGGGGCTAAGTTGGACCCAACTTATCGCCTTTTTAACATTCGGACATGGTCTGGTGTCTGGCGAAGTGGGGTCCAACTCCAAGCTAATCCCCGTATATGCAGAGCAACACAATTTTGTCTTTTGACCCAAAAACCCAACATTGCCCAACAAAAACATCACATTTCACCCTCAAAACGGCCTCCAAATTACTAGATACGCCACCTGAGGTTCAAGTAGACATCAATAATTAAGATGGTTGTACTGAAGTTTACTTACGATCTGGATGAAAAGTGAAATTTCCCATTCAATCCCGAGAGCTCCCCTTGCAATCGTGAACACGTTCAATTTCAGACTCATGTAAATGTTTTGAACGATGCGATGTGGTCTTCATGCCCAGCGTACATTGTACATTCGATGGTCCCCATATCCCGAGTGCGATTCCGTTAGAGAGTCGGGAACTAGGACAGCTTTTATGGGCGGAAGCCAGTTCAAGCTAGTTCCCGATTGTCTTTTACCATTTGAAATCCACTTGTGTTCACATGCGAGATCCAGTCTACTCATTATCATAATCGATGCTTCGCGCTCGGTAACGGAATCGCACTCGGGATATGGGGATCATTGATTGTACGCTGGGCATGAAGACTACATCACGTCGTTCAAACATTAACACGAGTCAGAAATTTAACGTGTTCATGAACGCAAGGGGAGCTCTCAGAATTGAACGGGAAATTTCACTTTTCTTCCGGATCGTAAATAAACTTCAGTACAACCATCTTAATCATTGATGTCTATTTGTACCTCAGGTGGCCTATCTAGTAATTGGGAGGCCATTTTGAGGGTGAAATCTGAATGTTAAAAAGACGATAAGTTGGGTCCAAGCATGGTCCAAGTTACTCGGACTACTGTAAGTGTAGTCTGAAAATTTGGGACTCTCAATACTGTGTATGAGAGTCCCAAAACTTATGGTATTGAAAACATGCAAAGCAAGAAAATAGACTGGCACCTGAAACAACCAGTCCAACACAGCTTCAGTACTGCATCAATCAACCATGCCAAAAGAAACTAAAGAAATGTGTGGCATGAAGCGGGAACTAGTCTCAATTTACTACACATTTCTCCGTAGTCAAGCCACCAGACTATTGACACTGAATGAAGAGGTCAGTCTTTTCAAATAGTTGGACCATATGGTTGGACATGTACCAGTCTAGTATTTAGTCCAATTTTGAAATCACTTGACTTCCCTCTCATGTGCAAAATATTGAAGAAAAATCTCCTTTGAAAATTGAATTGAGTCTCCAACTTGGTTGGTGAAATACTGAGGACATTTTCTTTGCCCGTTTTGTTTTGCACGTTTCAGAGCACTCCAGAGCCCTGTCTGCTGTAAGTGTAACTTAGCCCTAGTCCTAGCCCAGGTTGGACTCTGTTGTGTACACGCAACGGAGTCCAGGGTATGAATCTCTCCTGCCATAGCAAAAAAAGTTATAACACATTTGGTATTAGTAAATATTGCTTGAGATTATTTATGCTGATTGAATTTTCTCATTGTCTTTGGGTAATGTATTTTTTTTTCATTAGAAAATTGATGTGACAGGTCACACAGTGGATGATTTGGTGAACAAGACAATAGAATACCTTCAGCCCAAATCCAGGTAAGAACCAAAATTGGAACATCATTGACGCTAACCTTCCCAAATCCTCCAAAATCCTTTTGCAAAATGGAGGCTTTTGCAGGATTGAGGCTATATGGCAAAAATGTGTGCCTGATTTATCAGGATGCACTGTGTCAAGGTCTTGGGCCGGATCTTGTGATGTTCCCTGAGCTCAGGGAACCAGACTAGCTGGCTTGCATCCATTCACGGATGTGTAACCGCTTGCAAAAAAAATGTGGACTAAATAAATTTGGTAAATTGGGGCACTATTTGGACAAATCAGTTTCTTCCAACGATGGTCGGCCGACCGTCTTTTGAAATCAATACAAAAATTCCCATTTTCTTAAAAATGACAGCACACCAGGTGCCATGATTTCACAGGATGTCTGAGACTGTCATTCACCTACAGTCAAGTCAAGTATTTCATAATCATTTGGTAGTTTTGTTTGTTGATGTTTGCAAATGTCGTATATTACCTTTAATTGTAACCTTTGGAATAATTACGTTTGGGGTGACTATAGAACACCGGTTTGAATCGGGTCTAAGTATTCATTTCAAACAAACCAAATAGAGATAGATCTTCTATTTGTGTGCTGACCCTAATCAATCGTATTGTCTTTGCTGAACAGTCTCCAGAGCCATGAGTAAAGTCCGTGGTCAGAACAAGGATTCCTGGGAGAAGTCATGCTGAAAAACGGCAGAGAATTAGGAGAAGATTCAACTTTTGGTGAGCAAGCTTCAAGATGTATTCTCTTTCCTTCTGTGGTAGACTGATCAAAAAGCTCTCAAAAAGGTGCTCTAAGGCCCAAAAAAAAAGTCTCCGGTTTCTGGTATGAACGCGCGTCGCCGTAGCCATGCGCGTCGGTGAAAAAGGTTTTTTTTTCAATGAAAGATGATGTCTCAAAACCGCCAAACTCACTGGTTTGACTGGAATCCTGCTGCTGCACAATTTTAACGTGTTTTTAGATTGGGTTATGATCGAGAATAAGCTTTATGTGGCCTTTCTGGACTCCCATATATTTGCACTAAGTCTAGTCGGGCACCATTTGCATTCATCAGCCTACATTTTGAGGCAAAAAAATCAGGTTAAAAAAAAAAAAAAAAAACGCGTCGCCGCACCACTTTTTGGGCAAGCTCCATACCAGAAACCGGAGACTTATTTTGTTGGCCTAATCAGTGTTCCAATCCACCAACATAGTACCAAGAGTATTGTGTAATTTATGTAGTGCCCAGCACTTCAGATATGCAAGGCCAAGTAAAGAAATATGCCAGTTTCTCGTACCTGCCTGCTGCCTTTTTTGCAACCAAATTTTTATTTTTTAATTTTTTTAATTTATCAATGCATGCATGTGCAATATACAGGTGAATCAAAAAAGACGAAACCCAAATGACAGGACCAATTTTTGAATAAAGTTTTGCCTGTAGCACTTTCCAAATCTAGGATATGAAAGCCCAATCAATGGGCTTTGTATTAACACAATAAAATCTTTCCTGTTATAGGTATTATAAAAAGATGGATTTCTTTATGTTTTTGTTTTTGTTTGGATACAGGTACGGCGATGGTCGAGATGGAAGAATCACTGAGGCAACTTTCTGAAGTCAAGGACGCCTTCGATCTGAACGTCAGACAGAACTTCCTGGATCCCTGGATCATCTCAAGAACAAAGATCTGAAGGAGATCAACGTGAGTTCCATCTTACAAAATCTAACATCATCCATTATCTGGTTGATTCTGATAGAATCAGGACTGTGTTGCACAGCCACGTTCGGGGAAATTCAAGCACAAATTAGGGAAAATGGAAAAGCATAAAGCCACGTCAGAATGAAGTGGCTACGGCTAATACATTAGTTGCACCTATGGAAGCAGATGAAGCCACTTCCCATGTGGGCTAGTGTTAGTCGTAGCCATGTCATTCAGACATGGCTAATGCTCACTAGAAAGGTTTACCAGGGTTACTGGAAATTACATTCTCATACAGCGTAATCCAGCAAACAAAATTAGAAGCCATTTTTGAGGTCGCGCCACGACTATGTGCACGCGTTCTTAAAGACGAGGCTCGCAAATGTTTTGGTCGAAGGAGTCCGGAGTGCGCGATTCACGTGAGCCTAGTGCCTCCGCATTTATCCTGAGTTATCCTGTTCACAGACAAACCAAGGCCGATGAAAACATTTACCTCACGGTGGAGGTAAAAAAAAGCAGACGGGAAACCGTTTTTTTTTTCTCAGTCTAATAATGCATTTCATAGACCATGCATTTCATAGACAATCTCAGCTCCCAGGGTATACTTAGCACAGCTGTTTAGTTTTGGTGGAAACAACACAACAATAAAATGTTGTTTTTTATAGGTATCATTAAAAAAAAAAAAAAAAATGTTTTGGTTATTTTTTGGATACAGCTACGGCGATGGTCGAGATGGGAGAATCACTGAGGCAACTTTCTGAAGTCAAGGACGCCTTCGATCTGAACGTCAGACAGAACTTCCTGGATCCCCTGGATCATCTCAAGAACAAAGATCTGAAAGAGATCAACGTGAGTTCCATCTTACAGAATCTGACAGAATTTGGTTGATTTTGATAGAAGCAGGACTGTGTTGCACAGCCACCTGCGGGGAAATTCAAGCACAAATTGTGGCCAATCTGGAAAAAAATTGATAGAAGACCAGTGATCGATTACTGGTTGATTTGGGTTGTAACTTATGCCTGTGTACTTTGGGTCATTCGATAAATTTGGGGTCCACTTTTTTCCTGTCCCTGTTACATCTGACATCTGTGATTTTATAATTCTGATGCACTCCTTAATGCAGTCGTCCTCCAAGAGTGATTATGAATAGCAAACTACCTACACAACGAATACAAAATTGTTTAAAGTCATTCGTAACCCTAACTCCCTGGGCATTTTTGCGATGATGCTGCAAAATCCTCCAACTGCCTCCATGTAAAATTGCATGCAGCCTCAATCCTGCAAAATCCTCTGTTATTTCTTGAATGTGATCCTTGGAAGAATGATCACTGCCTCAATCCTACAAAATCCTCCAGCAATCACTGTCAATATGTTGAGGCAGAGCCAGTGACATCCTGGAGCAGTGCGGAGGACTTCAAGTATAATTTATGCACAGCTGAGCATAAACAAACACAAGGCCCGGCCCAAGACCTTGACACACTGCATCCTGCAAAATCAGCCACACATTTTTGCCAATTAAACAGCCTCAATCCTGCAAAATCCTCCATTTTGCAAAGAGGATTTGGGAGGATTTGGGAAGGTTAGGGTTAATGCAGTCGTCCGCCAAGAGTGATTATGTGAAGCAGACAACCTACCCAACAAATTGTTGAAGTCATTCTTAATGATACTTGAACGGCAAATGACAACGTTCAGAGATAACAGGAACTCTTTGACCCATAATTTATATAAGGAGCCTTACAGCAATGTGCAAATGTCTCTTGTCAAACAGTACATTAACTTTCTCCCCAATGTTTCATTTCTACAGCACCATCGGAAGAAGTTACAGGGGCGACGTCTTGACTTTGACTACAAAAAGAAGAAGCAAGCAAAAGGTAGGCGACAGATTATCTCAACTCCATCATATCAAATCATCTTACATTACTAAAATATCATAACTAAAACAAAAATAAACCATCAGACTTCCAAAGTGTTATTGTTAACCTGACACTAAATTTATCATTATTAATTGTCATAGAGTATGTCCCAAAAAAGTGTCTGTGAAAAAAAGTCTGATGTGGTTTGGGATTGGAATCATTTGCCCTTGAGCATTAAACCGAGGTCTTGCCGTGATGACTGATAGCCAGGCAAATGATTCCAATCCCAATTGCAGCCCTTTTCACAACATGCAGGATTTTACACAGCTTACATAAAACAGCACTGAAATTGATTAAGGCAAGGAACTTGGTCACAGTGTCCCAAAATGTTGTTGTGATCAATTGACAAGTGTGCAGTGATGCGTGACTGAAATTAAATGAAATCATCGGGGTTGAGGCCAAGATAAGGAGTATCTGCACAATCAAACTTTTTCAAATTGGACTTCATGGTTTTGAAGTTATTTCAAAAATAGTCAGACGGACATTTCTTTTGGACATACTGTATAATGCGTATAATATTTGTTTGCACTAAAAGAAAAAAACAAAAATTGCATTTAAAATAGTGTTCCTTGCAAGCCTTCAATTGTGGTTTAGATTTTTTGAGGACTTAGTTTCGACAATCGAGAAAAAGTTTGAACTTTGTGTCAACCATATTCACTCAGCGGCCAATATGATCTGCCAAATATTGTTTCCAAAAGTGGATATTGTCATCGGGAACTGAACTTTGTTACTTTGATCGATAGGCCTAACTGTCTCTAATAGAAGAGTTTAATCATTAAATCCTGTAAATTGACGTCGCTATGAAGGAATTTTCCACACCTTTGAATTCAACATCATTTTTTTTACCACTCACTGTATTAATGTTTTACTTTCATTTTTCACTGTGCATCATCTACATACTCATCAGCATTAGCAGGTTTGGTCGGTATGTCAATAGTCTAGTTCCTAGACTCGTCATGAATGGTCCCTTATTGTGCTTAGCACCCATAGTGTACACCCATAGCTCACTACAAGTTTGAACTAACAATAAGCGAAATTGTCTGTGAGTTTCAAAAATGAGAATAGATAGTGTTGTTGACCTTTGTTAATGCACAATATTACCTTGTACTTTCCCTACAACAATATTGTGAATGTGTGTATGTAGAATGCTCTATGCTTAAGATTTACAACTGTGATGAATGTCCATGTAATAGATCAACCTCAGTCCACATGTACGTGCAGGCTTTTAAGTATTCCTACTTTTCCTAGATATTTTTTTTTTTTACCGTGCTCCATTTTTTCCTACTTTTTTCTTGATTTTTGTCCCACAACTCCGAAGAAATTTAATCTCATTGAAAACTTTCATGGCAGTGTTACACACTGTCAAATCACACAATGAAGGGCTTGGGCGCAGGAGTACTGCAACTGTACTTCCAAGAGCTTAGTTGAGGATGGAGCACAAGTGTTGTGAGTACAGAACATGCCAAATGAGGCTTATGATGCTGTGGACATGGGCGAGCATCAACGAAAACTACCCCAGAAAGCTCACAACAGTCCTACTTTTATCCTGAGTCTGTCCTCCAAAATCCGACTTTTGTCCTGTTGGTTTTTGTAAATTTTGACCCTACTTTTCTCCTACTTCTTCACCTGGGTCTGCTTGAAAGCCTGTACGTGTATCGTACTATCATGACATTCTATTTTGAAGTGTGTTTTAAATCAAATTAGGTTAATTGCCCTTCAACGACGTTTAAACACTGTATACTCAGTGGGTAACACACTGAGTATACAGTGTTTAAACGTCAGTGAAGGGCAAAACCTAATTTGATTTATATCAACCCGATGCAAAAGTCCATCTTATAAAAGTGTGTTTTAGTTAGTTAATCAGTTACATGTCCCTAATAAACGTCTACCCCTTCAGGATTGGTCTAGACAGCCTCCGGGATAAAAAAACGACCAAACTGAATACAAAGGAATCCAACGGCTGCTTAGATTAATGGTCTCCATGCGCAAACAGGAGAGGGAGCTATTTGATCACTTTCAATAGTCCAGTGGATGGGACACACTACGTATAGCGCATGGTACCCTGACTACTTTCATTCCCAATATGCACAAAGCCATAGCGTCTTCCTGTGGCGTCAGGCGTCGTTGGCAATGCGTTCAAATGTCTCTCCCAGTCGTCTCTCCGACCCCAACTCTCCCTTTCTTACCGTTGAGGGGGTGCTTGTGCGAAGAGCCCATTGGTCTATAATCCTATGATGACATCATGTTTCTATTTTTACTTTCCATGTACCCGTAAAAACGTTTTCGTCGGTTCCTCTCAGCAGCAGGTGGTATGTCAACACCGATTTTGTAGCGTAGCATTTCGTAGAAAATATTGTGGTGAAATAGATCAGAATTGATTGAGGATTCAGAAAATACAGTATCAGGCCAAAAATCTGTGTGTCCGTCATGCGTAGTGCGCACTGCCTGATGTGTAAAAATCAGTTGTTTGATAAGCAATGTGCATACATACATAGGTCCATGTACCTGTATTGCGCATTGCGCTATCCCTGCTGCGTTAAGACCAGTCATTGTGGGAATATGAGCTTTTACGTCGGTCAAGTGTGCCGAGAAATACGTACACGTGGATTTTCAGAGTACGCATCGCAGATACGCAACTGGTATGCAAAACGCAATACGCACATCAAAAACAGACACATGGATTGTCAGCCTAAAGCGTAGGCCTATCAAATTTGGCCAGCAGTCTGGGCTATAGAGTAGGCAGTAGTGCTATATATTTGTAGATTTCGCCGTGGGTGCAGAGTCGAAAATGAAGGAAAAGGAAAAAGCGTAAAGCCACGTCAGAATGAAGTGGCTACGGCTAATACATTAGTTGCACCTATGGAAGCAGATGAAGCCACTTCCCATGTGGGCTAGTGTTAGTCGTAGCCATGTCATTCAGACATGGCTTATGCTCACTAACAGAAGGGTTAAGCAGGGTTACTGGAAATTACATTCTCATATACAGTGGAACGTTGCTATACCAAACACCGCTATTTTGAAATATACTATCCCAGATTTCTAAAGCTCGGTAGTCATTTTTTTGAAAATCAAAACTGGATTAGAGTTCACTTTGTCATTTTGCAGTTTTGGTTTTGTTTTGGTTTTGATGCTAGCTTGTGCATGTTACTTCCTTTATTTTGTTTGGCATTTCATGTGAACGTCCTCATGAAACTTGCATGTTTTGTTTTCAAACATCCTGCTTGGAACACTAACAGCATGTCATAGAACAAACGTAACCCTGCAGCATTTTCACTTTGCCTGCATGTTTAAGCCAGCTGCTATGTTTTCTTGATTGGAGATTATCATTCCTTTTTCATTTCATTTTTTTTCAGTTTATTTTAAGCACATCCAAATCAAGCAACAGTCCAAAGACCAAAAATGTCTGTTTTACTGGGTGATGAAATACGACAATTTATGTTATCAATAAAACCTCAACAAGATCTTCAAAAAGAAAAAGAAAAGTTGCAGTGGAAGATCTTCAGATTGACCAAAAAAATGGTTGATTTTAAGAGTGTTTTTAGTTTAACATCAAAAGACATATTGTGTTACAAGTTTTAGAATGTAATTTGTAACTGTTGTTAATTATTGTGTCTACTAAAGAAGGACAATTACTGGCAAAGAGTTAATGTTGGTTGTAGCTGATTCTGTCAGAAATAACATGAATTTGTATAATGGAGGTATCATGAATATTCATTACATCTCATACATATTAATGAGCCTGTTTGCGCATTTTGTTGGTCAATATTCAATTGCATTGATGAAAAAAATTGACCCAAATCATTTTTGCGTGGACTCAAACTTGGAAAAGTGTAAATATGTGAATTTTTCTGGGGACAAAATTGAGAAAGTCTAAGTGTTAAATATGTGTGAGTTGTAATAAATACGGAACTTTGTTATGCAGCTGATTTCACAAAACAGTGCGTAACTTACGCCATGCGTAGGACTTACGCAACAAACCTATTGCGCGGCCACGCAATGAACTTACGATCGATTTCATGAAAGTTGGCGTTCATGGGCCACGTTTTAAACAATCTAAACATCTTGGACGAGGATAATAACAGCATTTCATGGAAGAAATGTTTGTGTATAAATTGTTCGTTCGTGAAGCAGTTGTTGAATCACTAAGTCCGCCGCCATTTTGGAAAAAAAACCTGGATTAATACAAAAAAATCTTAAAAAGCAATCAAATTTAATAGACGAATGAAGTATACAAAATGTAGCTGTCCATGGAATGCAATTGGAAGCTATTGAGCTGAGTGAGAATTACAGATTACACACAGGCATTCAAATGCCAATGAGATTTCAATCATTTGAGTCAAGACTGAAACAATATTTTTACTGTCAGATTTTGTGTTTCGATTACGAGGAACAAGTCCACTCTTTTTTTCTGAAATATTGATGGCAATTTTTGTTCATTTTTGTCGGTTTTTCCATTCATTCATGGAGGTGGGAAAACGTTTATGTTTCATGGTATTTAATGGGTATTTATTTGTTTGTAGAATGATAAATGATCAGTGGTGGACAACTGAATGTTGGATCATTGTATCAAAATAGTCATTACTTGGGAATAGAGTATGCAAATTACGTGAAATTTTCACAGTTACTAGTCAATAACAGTACTTTACCCCTATTTTTATTAAACAGAGCGAGCCACATATTTTTTGAAATATGTTTCTAATTTGGTCACTTTCTTTATGACTCATTGTGTACATGGTGACGGATTAACTCTAACTCCCTAGCATGATGTACCAGGAACCATACCCATCCTGGCAAATTCCAACACCATATGGGAAACTGCTGACACATATTTCTATCTTTGATTCTGGAGGTGTGCCAACCCAATGTAAAAGACTGTCAGTTTAAGGGTACTGTACCCATCCTGACAGATTCCCACTAAACATGCCGTTGGGGTTTGATGGGTTGAGTTCTGTTAGGGTTAATGCATGCTTGCATGATGCAGCAATTATACTACATTTCCACACCAGGAAAATACTGGCATCTTGGATAATTCTGAGCCAATATGTCTGACTTTTGTTCTCATCAATCTTGTTTTTGTTTGTGTTGCAGGAAGCACAATTCCTGAAGAAGAAATCCAATTTGCAGAAGAGAAGTTTCACGAATCTCAGGAGCTTGCTGAGAACGGGATGAGGAACCTCCTTGAGAGTGATGTAAGTACCTGACAAATCGGAGCAAAGATGAGCCAAGATGCACTAGAGCATCTTACTACTCAATCAGATACCACTCATTGAGTCTCAAGAACAACTTTTCACTTTGTATTTCTTCGCATTTATTTTGATATTTCTCTCAGTTCAACCATGGAAGAATAATTTATACCGACATTGTATGGGTGAAGAGATTGACGGTTTCCTTTTTAATTCTGTTGTGTAAGATATTCTTTAAATTGCCATGCAAGTTAATTGTTTTAATGCAATCCTTGAAAATGCACCTTGATTTCTTTAACAGGTTGAGCAGGTGTTACAGCTTCAAGCGTTAGCCGAGGCTCAGCTAGAATACCACAAACAGTCTGCAGAGGTTTTGGAAAGCCTTCTGTCAACACTCAATGAAAGGTATGCCAACAGTGCTGGACTTGTGATGGACTTGTGACTGACTTGTGATTCACTTGTGATTGACTTGTGATGGACTTGTGATGACTTGTGATGGACTTGTAATAGAGTTGTGATGGACTTGTGACAGACTTGTGATGACTTGTGATGACTTGTGATAGACTTGTGATTGACTTGTGATGGACTTGTAATGGACTTGTAATATAGTTGTGATGGACTTGTGATGGACTTGTGATGACTTGTGATGGACTTGTGATGACTTGTGATGGACTTGTGCTGGACTTGTGATTGACTTGTGATGACTTGTGATGACTTGTGATGACTTGTGATGGACTTGTGATGACTTGTGATGGACTTGTCATTGACTTGTGATGACTTGTGATTGACTTGTGATGACTTGTGACTGACTTGTGATTGACTTGTGATGGACTTGTCATTGACTTGTGATGGACTTGTGATGGACTTGTGATGACTTGTGATGGACTTGTGATGACTTGTGATGGACTTGTCATTGACTTGTGATGACTTGTGATTGACTTGCGATGACTTGTGACTGACTTGTGATTGACTTGTGATGGACTTGTCATTGACTTGTGATGGACTTGTGATGGACTTGTGATGACTTGCGATGGCCTTGTGATGGCCTTGTGACAGACTGACTATAATACCCAAACTTGTCAGTTACCATCCTTCTCAATGTTCTGTGATGTTTTCCAGGGTTGAGGAGGCAGGCAGTCGACCCAAATCAGAACGCAAAGCCAGAAGTACTTTCAACTCTTACTCCACGAAGAGAGACTCCAGTGACGGAGACGACACCGACGCGTACCCGTCAACGGTCGATTACAACGCACCAGGTAAGTCAACAGGGATCTCATGCTCCAGCTCAGCACACAGTTTGCTTAAGGTTGCAGGCCAGTAACTAGGCCCAAAATTGCCTTCCCTGGCCAAATCACCATTTGAATGCCCTCAATTTGTTTGCTACAAGTATTGAAGCATTTTGTGGGCCGTGAACTTGAGGGTTTGTAAAAAAAGAAGGGTCCATGCCGTGATGAGGACGAAGTTTGGATGAAATTACCAGTAGGTCCTAAATTTGCTCTATTTTGCAATGGAGCATAGGCATCATTTTCAAAATGGCGATGGACTTCAGGACTACTTTTAGGGGTAATCATCTTTGGATGGAATTTTCTCCCAAAACTCATTGGATTACCCACCAAAACTTGATGAAATGAAAGATGATGAAATAAGTTTTAATTTGATGTGTGCCTCAAGCACTTTATAGAGACTTTTGAGTATTTGTCCTGATCTTTAGAAGTGGAGGTATTTATCACTGAGGTTTATGGCAGTTTATTCGCTGGTTTGCAATCTATAGGTTTTCAAACCGGACAGAAAATATTGCTCAGTAAAAACAGGTCACCAACCAACCATCTGTCAACTGTCATGTGAATATTAGTTGTAACTGGTACCTTGCAAATTTGTGCAAACTGAATAAATTTGCTATTTTTCAATTGATTTTGTGATATTTATTTCCAATTTCTCAGTACCTGTAACGGCAACGAAGGAACGCTGCAAGGCACTGTACGACTTTGAGGCAGAAAACGAGGGCGAACTGGGGTTTCAGGAGGGCGACATCATCAGCATCGTCAGTAAGATCGACGAGAATTGGATCGATGGAGAGTTAAACGGTCACACGGGATACTTCCCGGCTAACTACGTGGAAATTATCTAACCGGTTTAATCATGGTAGGTGGTAGCGTTACTTATAGTGTTGCAGTTTGTACTTTGTCATCGTGTGGTTGAGTATGAGCGTGAGTTCTTCGCAATGAGTACACGTACAAGTACTTTGTCATCCTGAGTTTGAGTACGAGTACGTTGCCATGGGCACAAGGACACATTGAAGTACTTCGTCATCATGAATTCAAATACAAATACGAGTACTTTGCCTTGAGTACTAGTACGAGTACGCATATTCTGGCATGACAAGTATGAGTATGAGTACTTTGTCTGAGTATGAGTCATTTCTATCAGTATGAGTACTACAATACTGGTTACTCACAATGGAACTCTGTGTACAGTGAACAGATACATTGAATAGCGCCCTCTGGAGAGTGGTCCTATGTATATCAGCATAATGTCAATTGTGTACTTTTTTTTTTTTTTTTTTTAATTCCATCATATTAAGCTATGTATTTCCATAGACGAGATCTCTTAATTGTTAGTTCTTCGTAAGCCTTGGCAGTCTGGTGTTTCTTTCTTGAAACAACTAAGAATATGTCTTCCCTTTGATTATACCAAATGAGAAATTACCGGTCTGTTGGTATTTAAAAGGAGGCATTATACAACTTAGAACTCTTGAAAAGTTCCCCAGATTCAGTGAATTCCCAATGATGAGGCTACGGCTAGAAAGTACAGTAGTCTATGGGAAGTGACCTCAGCCGCTTTCCATAGACGTGGCTACGGCTAGGAAGTACAGGAGTCTATGGGAAGTGACCGCAGCCGCTTTCCATAGACGTGGCTACGGCTAGGAAGTACAGGAGTCTATGGGAAGTGACCTCGGCCGCTTTCCATAGACGTGGCTACGGCTAGGAAGTACAGGAGTCTATGGGAAGTGACCTCAGCCGCTTTCCATAGACGTGGCTACGGCTAGGAAGTACAGGAGTCTATGGGAAGTGACCTCAGCCGCTTTCCATAGACGTGTGTGATTGCAAGCCGTAGTCAAGTAATATGAACACAGCCTTGGTCAAGGCTTGCTCAAGAGTAGTCTGGTACCGTTTGCAGCACAATGGGGAAAATACTAGGTTGCCATCAGGAACTAGCATTTGCATTGCCATGTAATTTGTTTGATACAGAACAAGGATAGCCGTGTCTGAATTACTCAGCTATGGCTCATGTGTAATATCAAGCCGTAGTCGTAGCCCAGTAATTCAGACATGGCTAATTATTCCAATTTTAAAGACGCTCCTTAACACACAGGAACTGAACAATTTAAGAATAATTTCTTGATATTGTAATTCATTATATCATAATGATACAAATACCGAATGTTACATTACTGGAATATTATGTATAAATGGAGCTAAAATAATCCTTGCGTACCTTTTATCTATTTTATAACGGAAATCTTAACAAGCAACTGATCATTGTGGTGTTTGTTTTTTTCAATCGTAGAGAAAATTAGAATTGTTTTCTGTTTCGGTAGACGTAGTTTATGTATCATATATAAATAAATAACCTATTTTTGTACAGAACTTAGCTGTGGAGAATGGTTCACACTACAATGTCTGATAGGGAAAAGAGTGGGAAAGTTATCATAGATGTCCAGATTTCAGAGATTATAGAGCAAACTTTTGTGTCGACTAGACAGGGTTGAACTTTGGGCATTTCATTTGAGAGTTGCCAGTTCAATCTTGCATTGATATGTTTGTCTTAATAAGAAAAGTACTTTATATTTTGGGTTGAAGCTAAAACTGTCTCAAGTCGAGATTGATGGTCTTTATTTTACTAGTATCTTTTTTTTTTACTTGTGTAGTTATATCCCTGAACTTTATGTACAGTTGACACTCAATGTATAAAGGCAGTGGGGAAATCAATCCCTATTTTTTCTTTTCTGGATGGCATTTGTGAGAAAACGTGTTTAACCCGAGATTAAAACCCAAGGTAGTAGTAATGGTACGCTTTTGGAAAGAATGCAGTATCCAGACGCTACTTCTTTGGCTATGCACAAAGTCTATGGAGAGTCTAAGACCACTTTCTAACAAAATTGGACTCACGTTTCTCAGTCCCAGATTCATGTCTTTTCGACATTTTTGCAGTGACTAATTCATTGAGATAATATATGAGGAAAAAATGACATCAGGATGCAACAGTCTTTCCCATATTTCTCTCGGAGTGAAATTTCTTTTCTTTTCTTTACACCTGAGACTCTAACAGAGAAAAATCTATTCAAACTTTTTTTTTCAATCTAAGTGTATTTTTTTTTCACTCTGAATGATCTGGTGCCTACTTTTAGTGGGCGAAAGAGTGATTTGTCGAACTTAAAAATAAGAATGTTTTTGCAGTTTTTCTGCAAGGTGTGCGTGTATAAGAGATCCCTAACTTGTAAGTTCCTAACAATTATGCATAACTACCCATGATGCATGTACCTTGATGTAAGTTCAGTCTGTCACAAGCCAATGTGGCCCATCAGGCTGGCATTTATCTCCAGTTTCAGTGGCATGAAACGAGAATATTTCTACTCCCCCTGGATGAGATGCCAGTCCATCGCAGGTTACTCCCCAGCTAATGCTGGAACCATTTATACTCCTGGGTGGAGAGAGGCAAGTGGGGTAAAGTGGCTTGCCCAAGGACACAGCATATGGCCAGCAGCTGGATTCAAACCCTAATGTGTCCTTCAACAAAAACTTGTTGAGATTTGTTGGGTTCTAATAATAATTTCAGTGACAGTTAAATCTTCTTTGTAAACATGTCAAATTTTTCATTCTCGAAGATTCATATAAATGTCGGCACGGCTACGTAGTAAATAATTTTGTACATGTGTACTTTACATGTATTGTCTCTTACATCAAAAATGTTACATAGTGACTTGAAACAATGAGAATCCAATGATTAGAAATTAATGTGTGGTCGACTAATTTGAGTGTTTATGTTTCATTTTAGTATTTTGTTGACTACTTCTTTTTCATGTTTATATATTTTTTTTTCATTTGATGTGACCCTAATATGAAAATGAAAATTAAGAAAAGGAATTGTCCAGATTTTGTTTTCATGTTGTACATGGATTGGCTCGTCCCAATTTGACGCTGGTTTTGGAGGACTGTGTAATCGCTAACACTGGTTCTCGACTTCCTAGTCAGTTCATTGGTCAACTGCACCCTGTTGGATTTAAATGGGTTTTGGAAGCACATGTAAAAATGCGAAGGTTTCAGAGAAAACCATCTGGAAACATTTTCATTTTGTAATTTTAATTATTGATTTTAATTTGTTGTATAATATTGAAAACTATTGGGTTTCTTCAGTTGAAAGTTGATTAAACTTTGTGAATCATTACAAAGGAGAAAATTCCCTTTATGTTTTTGAATTTTAAACCTTACTTGTAAATGAAAATAAATTCCTTTGTAAATGGTGATCGTGGATGTAGCAAACCGAGTCATTAAGCCGCGCCCACTGCCATGTGAGCAGCAACAACACGTGACCCACTCAACCAATGCTGCAATGCGTGTTCAAGACGCGCGCGTCGTACGCAAATGCACGCGTGTCAGACCGCATTAAATCACGGCTGTGATTGGTCAGAATATCATGGGGCGGGGTTTAAGTGGATCAGTTTATTATTATTGCTGGGTGGGATCAGTTGCCTTCCGGTGAAATTGAAATAACCTACATGTATTTCCATTATGAACGAAGATCATAACCTCAGTTTGTTTATTTTTAACACCAAATTCAAACTTGTTGAAAGTCCCAAGTTTCACTATTCCCGTTTTTACCCAAAATTATAAACAAAAGCAAATGCTAGGGGTTAAACTGAATTTTTTTTACTTAAACAAGGCCAAAAAAATGAAATATCTGCAAACGAAAATAATGAACTTTCGGTGAGACGACCAGCGTAAATCAACACAAAAATACTTAATTTCTACACTTAATTCTAAGATTAGAATTTATTTTACCGATTTATGTCAAAAACGGAGAACAATCTGCCAAATTTAACTAAACTTAATTTTCTTTCAAGAGAGGGCGCGCTACACAAATAGTGGTCACCATCGTAAAGAATGTTCTGTCTTTAAACTGAAAGCAGGAATGCAACTTTCATAGTTCAAAAACAACACACTCGTTTTCCAGACGATAACTCAAGAAATGCGTGTTGCATTGAATCGATATTTCGTATTGTGATTAAAGGTAACATATATCACAAATCTATTGAATTTGGAGTGGGATCGTCCGACAATAAAAACAATATAACCAAAATAATGTACTGGGGAAACACGGAGAAAATCCCGCCAATTTATGTCATTTTCATTTTTCTTTCACAAGAGGGCGCGCTATTGGTCACCACTGTACTGTGTACGTAAGTACAAAAGTATTGTCAACACGAAAAACCATGCCTCAAGTTCATGACACAAAAACGCTCTCGGTTTGACGATTCCTCACTAAATTCAACAGATTTGTTCAATCATCTGTATGTTTAATCAATTTATTAAATGTCGATTTCATGCAAATATGTATTTCTTGAGTGGCTTCTGGAACCCCGAGTGTGTTGTTTTTGTGTCATGAAAGTTGACTAAAATCTCCAGTTATTTGTAGCTAGCTAGTTCTTTAACACACTACATTTCCGGAGTATATTAATTATATTTTTGACGGTTTCTATCCAAATTCGCAAGTGATGTGTTGTGTATGATAACTTATCAGGAGATTTGATTTCAGTCCAATACAACAAGCAAAAGTCGTCTCAACAACGAGTGTGTTGTTTTTGTTCCATAAACATATTGACTCAAATTCGCCTGGTATTTTGCGCGCTTACATGCCACATTGTCTTGTGTATATTTTTATTATTGGTCAACAATTGATATCCAAATTCAAGAGATTTGATACATATATCAGGTTGAATCGTTATGCAATATTTCAAATTAATGCACCAAGTACTTCTTGAGTTATCTTCTCGAAACCGATTGCATTGCTTTTTGTCATGAAAGTTGACTCAAGATCGCAAGTATCTCGAGCGCTTTAACACACTACATTTCCGGAGAATATTAATTATATATTTTTTTGATTTTGAAAAAAATACTTGACTTTGGACAATGAGTCATTTTTAATGCCAAAACCCAGTTACTAGTCCTTATCATTTGTTTGTAAAACTGTACGCATGCATTTACTGACATGCGTGAAATGTTTTGGTTAAATATGATTTTTTTTATTTTGTGTAACAAAATGCTCTGCAACTAGTTCGAGAATACCATAGTCAGTGATAACTCTGTGTTAAGTTAAATTCATATAGACTGTTATTTTGGAGTTGAAAGAAATAAAATTTCAACTGCTTTTCAGGAAACACTGTGTTATTTCCAAACTTGTCTCTCCCATAGTTTTGAATTTCTTGATCCAATCATGGAGGAATAAACCCCAATATAAAAAAAGAATATTTTATATTTTTAATTCTATTTTATTCTGAAAACAACACTTCAATTTTTCTAACATAAGTTCAGTCAATTTATGTCTCGGGAATGTAAAAAAAAAAAAAAGGGAAGAAAATTAAGTAACAATAAAATAATGTGGGACTCGAACCTGAGTCGCCTGATTGAGAGTCCTACGCCGGTCCACAAGACCATTAACGCACTCGAATGTTATACTAGTTCTGCTTAATTACAATTGTAAGATAGGCTTATCGTGGCTTTTCACGTTGACGCCCATGCACGCTTAGACGTAAAACACAGTCTGACGATGTAAAACAGTCGTTTGATTTTGGGTGTAGCTGTTCTAATTGATCTAAATTTAATTAGAAAAGGGTAAAGGGTGTCAACTGAACTAAAATCCTGAAATTCAATGAAATAAAACTCGTACAATCTTTGGTTTCAGTACGAAACACACGTGTTCAACGGATGCAGAGAAGCCCATTTCTTTTGTTAAATTCCTTTGTTGAATCTGGAGTTAACAATAAAATGTTTCCATTGAGGCGAAAGGATTAAACGCCGCGATCTTTTTTCACGCTTGAGTGCTTCTGAATGGGGAATATTGAAGCGGAAAAACATGATTTACAGCACTTAGGCAGCATTTTATCCCGCATAATGATACTTTTTGAAGAGGAAATTGCATACTGAATACAACTGTAGTTTCAAAATTCAAAAATTCGCCGTATTTAAAAAGTCGAGGTAATATTTTTGGAAAAATTTTACTGAAACTTTCCTCATCCTAACGTAGGCGGCGCTATATATATATATTCATTCTCGCACGTGCACCGTATCCAGAGTTGGCTAGCGCATTAGCGTGTGTGTATAGCATTGCAAGGGGATGGGGGCGGGGCTGGCTGCCTGTTTTGTATACATGCACGATTTATAGCCCCTTTTGTAAAAAACATTTCTCCACTTACGACTTTTAATAAATATATTTTGTTTGTCCCCCCACCCACCCCCTGGTGGTGGGGACAGTGAATAACGGGTGTATAGATGGGGCGGGGGCTAGCGTGATAACAATGCGCGCACTGAGAATGAAATATATATAGCGCCGCCTACGTTAGGATGAGGAAAGTTTTGGTGAAATTTTTCCAAAAAAATTTCGTCGACTTTTTAAATACGGCGAATTTTTGCATTTTAAAACTATAGATGTATTCAGTATGCAATTTCCTCTTCAAAAGGTATCATTATGTGGGATAAAATGCTGCCTAAGTGCTGTAAATCGTGTTTTTCCGCTTCAATATTCCCCATTCAGATGCACTCAAGCGTGAAAAAAAGATCGCGGCGTTTAATCCTTTCGCCTCAATGGAAACATTTTATTGTTAACTCCAGATTCAACAAAGGAATTTAACAAAAGAAATAGGCTTCTCTGCATCCGTTGAACACGTGTTTCGTACCGAAACCAAGGATTGTACGAGTTTTATTTCATTGAATTTCAGGATTTTAGTTCAGTTGACACCCTTTACACTTTTCCAATTAAATTTAGATCAATTAGAACAGCTACACCCAAAATCAAACGAATGTTTTACATCGTCAGACTGTGTTTTACGTCTAAGCGTGCGTGGGCGTGTACGTGAAAAGCCACGATAAGCCTATCTTACAATTGTAATTAAGCAGAACTAGTATAACATTCGAGTGCGTTAATGGTCTTGTGGACCGGCGTAGGACTCTCAATCAGGCGACTCAGGTTCGAGTCCCACCATAATTATATTATTCTTTCTTTTTTTTACATTCCCAACTTTTTATAGCTCCATGCCCAGACATAAATTTACTGAACTTATCTTTTAAATAAACTGAAGTTTTGTTTTCAGAATCCCAAACAAACTACCAAGAAAACAAACAAATCAATAACAAACAGGTATTTTTTTCACTTTTATTTATTGTGATGATTTAATATCCCTTTATTCAAAGAACTATGCACAGCATTCCAACAATCTTTTAAGTACACATTTACTTTTAAAATTCGCCTACACAATATTTACACTGCAAGATATGATTTATCGGACTTAAATTTGTACAACATTTTCTTTTGCTGCAATTTTCAGAAATAAATGGATTTGGAGGATTAGTATGTTATAGCAAATATTGTTAAAATGACTTTTTTTCACATTTGGGTTTGTAGATGCTAGAAAAACCAAGAAAACCAATCATGTATTTGCAGTCTGGTGACCCCACTCATAAGATAAAACAGAGCAATTAATAGACTTTGGGGAATTGTAAGGTCAGAGAACAGACTTGTACCTCTTCACAGGTGTGTAATCAATTGCAAAGAAAATGCGGAATAACTAATTATGAAAAATTCGGAGCAATTTTTGAAAAATAGCCAGTTTTCTCCAGCGTTGGAAAAGTACAATTTTTCTTAAAAATGTCAGCACACCACGGTTTTACAGGATGCTTTAGACTGTCATTCCCCAACAATCCAGTAAGGTATTTCGCGATAATTTGATCATTTCGTTTTGTGATGTTTGCAAATGTTGTATCTTCCCTTTAAAGAAAGGCAGTATAACATTTAATGTTTTTACAGATGAAATAAAGAAATGAAGTCAGAATATCACACAATATTGGAAAAGAATGTTGCAACCTGACGCCACTTCAGCGGTTGTGTGCAAAGTCTATGGAGCGTCAAGACAATTTTCTCTGAAGTATTTCTCAGTCCCAGATTCATGTCTTATCATCATTTTTGCAATGAATGACTTCATTGAGATGATATGAAGAAAAAGCAGCATCAGGTTGCAACATTCTTTCCCAATATTGTACATGAAAAAAATATAGTATTGACAATGTGATAGATAGACGGAGAGGCTCTGCTGGCAGAAATTGTGTGCTAAGCAGCGCTATGTAATTGGGCCCAGATCAAATCACTCATCTTCAATTTGTTTCATGCCTTCTGGACCTTACACCCAAATTGCCTGACAAACGTGCTCTGAAAACTTGTACATGTATATTCATATCAATATAAACCATTAATAAGTATAATTACATTACGTACAGATGACTACCCCCCTTCTTGAATAACCATTCCTGGCCCATTCTCATGCCGTTGGGTTGTCTCTAAACAGGCCCCAGCAACTCCAAGAAAACAAACTTGCAGAGTTGTCCTACATGTAAGCAACATTTGTGACGTGAACCTTCACAATTATGATGAACATTTCAATGCTGCCTGACTGACTGTCTGAACGAGTCACTGAGTATTAACTGATCGAGTCAGTCACTATTATCACTGACTGACCGAGTCACTGACCGAATCACTGACTGCGCGATGAGTCACTGACCAAGTCACTGAGTTGATGACAGCCACTGAGTCGCTCAATGAGTCACTGAGTGATTCCTTAACCGAGTCGCTGACCGAATCAATGACTGAGTCACTGACTGATTCACTGAGTCGCTGATCGAGTCACTGAGTCGCTCACTGAGTCACTGACTGAGTCACTGACTGAATCTGACTGAATCATGGAGTCGCTGATCGAGTCACTGAGTTGTTGACTGAGTCACTGACTGAGTCACTGACCGAATCTGACTGAATCATGGAGTCGCTGATCGAGTCACTGAGTCGCTGACTTGAGTCACTGACCGAATCTGACTGAATCATGGAGTCGCTGATCGAGTCACTGAGTTGTTGACTGAGTCACTGACTGAGTCACTGACTGAATCTGACTGAATCATGGAGTCGCTGATCGAGTCACTGAGTTGTTGACTGAGTCACTGACTGAGTCACAGAGTCCAGCTTAACTAGGCAAGCCTACTTTGTTTATGCCATGAGAGACCAGCCTCTCTCCAGAACTGTTGTTTTCTCCTGCATAACCATCTTGCCAAAGCTAAATAGAGAAATATTCCAAGACAAATTTCCCATGCGTCAAGAATAATTAAATCACCCCTAATCAACAGTATCGTTCCATTATTTTATTTTTGGAAAATCCCTTTGCAAGCAGGGGTTTTTGGAATGTACAAATTTAAACAATCTCAAGACTATAGGATAGGGACCACCTCAGGAAACTGGTACCCTGTTGTCCTTGGCCCACTTCTTCATGACACGGATGATGTATTCCACCTGCGGGTTACCGGTGTTGCGCAAGATTTGGAGGATGTCTCGCAGGTTTCTCTGTAGAGGAAAAAAATGACAAAAATCTAGTGGCTTGAACTTCACTGGGTTTTGTGCACATGAAAATGAAAGCTATTAACAAGATGGACTTAGCGTCGGGGTGATGTAAATCAATATTAGGATTTGCCCTTCATCGACGTATAAACACTGTATACTCAGTGTGTTACCTCCCGAGTGAAAGTTGGAAAAATAACCACTTGGGTGGGATTCGAACCCACGACTCGACCATCGAGCTTACGGGGTTGGTTGGCTGGCAAGGCAACCAATTCTGTAAGCTCGGTGGTCCAGTGGTAAGATGTCTGCACTAGAAAGCAGGAGGTCATGGGTTCGAGTCCCAACCGAGTGATTTTTTCCAACTTTCACTCGGGAGGTAATGCACTGAGTATACAGTGTTTATAAGTCGGTGAAGGGCAAAACCTAATAGTGAAAATGAAAGCTGTTTATAGAATTTAGGGGGAAAAAGGAAAAATTCAATGAATTTGAACTAGAGGGCTAAGAAGTTGCGAAGTATTCATGAAAATTTGTAATAAAAAGCCGTATCCTCTCTGAGTGATCCCCGTTTGATATTTGCCAGGTCTGCATCGTGACTTTGGGCGTGATCCCTGGCTGCATGGCATATGCGGGTTGAGGGCTTCTGACTAGCACCCCTTTGACAGAGACATTGACAATTAGGGAACCGCCAACATTGGGCTGGATAGCTCAGTTGGTAGAGCACCGGAGTGATATACTTATTGAGATGTAATTGGTCAGTGCACACTGTTTGATGATGTACTGTGGTCACCTGACCGTCACCTGACCATAAGTTGGGATCTGCAGTGTGCACTGTTTGATTGATGTACTGTAGTCACCTGACCAAAGGTTGAGATCTGATTGGTCAGTGTGCACTGCTGATTGACAGAGATGACACCCACCTTGGTTCATGGCCAGCTATGATCTGCTGGAATACGCCCACGCACGCCCCTCGCTTGCCTTCCCAGTATTCAGGATTGTGGTCCAATCTTTCCAGGACATCGAAAGCCTTGGTCGCATAGTAGAACTGGCCATCTACCGACAGAAAAGATGAGATTTTAGGATCGAGAGACCGTGACAATTATATTTTGAGGTCGAGCAAAAAACATCAGAAGTTCGAACGAAAAGCCTGAAGTTTCGATCATATCGCTACCGTGTTGACAAAGTGATGAATTTGTCCCAAATCAACATTTTAAGCAGTTTGGGTTTTTTGGCTATTCTTATATTTTATTATGCCCTCTACATGCTTACCAAAGTTTGCGACAAAAAAGTGCATCCTTCATTATGCAAGCTAATGACACAAAGTGGTAAATGTGCAACAAATCAGTTTTGTTTTTTTTCGTTTCGACAAGGATTCGACGTCACTTATTCTTGTTGATTTTACACGTGGGAAACAAAGTTGCAACCTGACGCCACTTTTGTCTTCACGCATGATCATCTCAATAAAGATCAGTCATTGCAAAAATGTTTCACAAACATATTAAATCTCCATGGGAATTTTGTTCGGATATACTTGGAAAGTTTTCTTGACTCTCCATAGACTTTGTACACAACTGCTGAAGTAGCGTCTGGATACTGCATTCTTTTCTACACATGTGTTATATTTAGATTTATGTCTCCTCTACGATTTGCGTTTGGACGAAGTGACAAATTTGTTTCGTGAAATCGGTTGCAGGTTGAGATTGAGTGACTGGATACTAATTTGGGGCTAATACCAAAATCTTGACCAAACATACAACGGACAAAAATAGGGGATGATATGTTTTACCTTGTAGCCGTCGTTGGCAATGAGCTACAGCAGGCTGAACGATTCGCCAGACGTCTCCATCTTAAGGTACAACTCCCAGGCTAGTCTGGCCTTACGATTCATGATGTCTGAACAACGAAAACAACACAACGAAAGGTTATAAATACATAGGATACTGCTGTAAGAAAACACATTGGGGTCCACAAAAGATGTTCGGTTCAGTGGATGCTCGTTTTAACAATTTTCGGCCAACAATGCTCAGTGTAACTGTGTACAATATTTGGGAGCCAAGAGGGATTTTCAATGTAGCAAATTTCTGTCGTACAATCTGCTTAAAATGTGATAGAACAAATCCAACATGGCAAATGTACGACTAAGATGTGAAGTTTACACGTTTAAACGGAAAAACTTCTAAATCCGTTTACAAATTTCTCAAAACAAGAATTATAGAAAAGGGAGTTCTGCTTATACGCGATCTTCCTTGGAGATAACCACACATAGCACAAATAATTAACGTTGTTTTCAAATCCTCCTTAATTTACAAAACCTTAGAAGCACCGTAGTACTTGATTACATTTGGGGAACACGTAGTTACATTTTTACTTTATCAACGACTGCCTGCTATTTACTATGTCAACCATTGTTGATTTATCATGTCAATCACGCCGGTCTGCAGATCAGACATAATGGGTAAGCAAAAGCCACTGTCAATGGCTAAACGTTTAAAACGGTTCTTAAAATATTTGCTTAACGTTTACAAAAGGAAACGCAAAGTCACATCCTTAATATACGATCAGGGCGATGATTGCATGCTGGTTATGTCATTGTTAGAGACCCTTCAGTCTACCTCACACATGGGCAACATGTGCATCTCCCTAATGCCACTCTGGATTTTCCAGCAGTACATGAAATGCATGCACGCGACGTGTCGTGACTTGAGTTGGACATTTGGTTGTGCAGTCACAATTGTGAGTGGTCAATACATTATGAGTTGAGGCTTTACAGGTGGATTCATTCCCATAATTAGCAACTTGGAAGTTGGAAGAGGAAACGTCATTCACAATTGACGGTAATACTCACAGCATCTTGCCAACCAGAGACACGTGTAGTCATTCTTGATCTTCTCACTCTGAATGAGCACAAAAATCTGGAAAACAAGAGAAACGAAACCCACTCCAATTAAATCATGGTAAAACCAAGTGTTCCCACCAAAACAGTGGTCTAGGAGGCACAGAAAGATCCCCATCCGGGTTTTAGACTTGTTTTTTATGCCTATTTGCCCTGAACAAGGCTACAAGCCATTCCAGATAGAGGGCTACAAGTCGGAGCAAAGCAGCTAAATCAACCACACCATCTCTGCCCTCATAGGCACCCACTTATAAGCCATCAGTGTGGGGGTTTGGTCAGTATCAAATGAGGGCAATAATGCTCATTGTGATTTTCGGCAAGGTCATGCACCCCTCTAGTCAGAAAATATGTGACAGCATTGCAGCGGTGGCAGCTTTTTGGGTGCTATCCCTATTTTCTTTTTTTAAATGGTGGCTAAAACATGCTTGTTACCACATATAATTTATCCGGTTCAAGCATATTGACGGCAATTTTGAAAACATAAATCAAAAGTGATAACACTGCCACCACTCACACTGCAAAGCTATCACACATTCTCCAACTCTAGATGTGCCTTTCAAAAAATCGCTATGAGCATTGCTCTTTTTGATCGTCTGGTACTGGTGGCCCATTTTTTGGACCAAAGCTGATAGCCTATTACTCCCGGGTGGGGAGAAGCAATGAGTAACAAAGTGCCTTGCCCAAGGGCACACGCACCATGACCCCAGGCTGGACTCGAACCCTCCTCTTGAATCAGGACAGATCATAGGTTGGAGGGAAATAAGCACCAGGCAAGGAATTCCAAAGAGATGCAGCACGTGGGAAAATAAGCTATTGGAATATCTTTTAGTTCTACATCTAGGTATACGGCAACAGTATATGGATGAGAACAGACAGAAAGTTGGGCTTCTCTCTCAAACAGGATCGACCATCGGTGGAAATTCCACTTTTCTTGAAAATGACAGCACACCAGGTGCCGTGATTTCACAGGATGCTTGAGACTTTTATTCACTAACAGTCAGGTATTTCATAATAACTTGGTAGTTTTGGTTTTTGATGTTTGCAAATGAAAGGCGCCATGACTAGTTCAGGCACCATGACGAGTCACTGCGCCATGACTGGCCAACTATTGAGGGCGCAACAAAAAAAATTGGGTCCGGGAGTCCAACCTACCTCCTCTGCTTCCTTGTAGTTGCCTGCTGTGGCTTTGGCCTGCGCATAGTTGTAGTTGAACCTATCGTCGTTGTAGAAGTAACTCTAGAAACGTAAACATACAAAAATGTCATCTTAGTTTTTCTGATAATTTTCCCACCTGCACTACTTTTTTCCCTCTAAAAAGGGCCAATACAGCTAAACCATGCCACAGAAACAACTATGTTGAGCAAGTTGGGGCGAGACTAGTGGTCGATTCCTGACGTAATTTGATGCCTGAGCACTAATATCAACATGCAAACGCCTCTAGTCAGACGATGGTCAAAATTTTTCACCAAATAAAGAGAATGGTCAAGAATAATTCCAAAAAAAAAATGGTCCTGAATAATAGAGGGTGATTGGCAATAAATATTGTCAGGTTTTTGGAGAAAAGTTCAAAAACGAATAGTGTCTAACATTAAATGCATTAGATAAAATGACCTGAGAGCAAATATGCAGTCCTATGCCCCCTGTCTGTCTGGCCTCAACTCCATTTTCAAAGCTGTTGATGAAATAAAATGAATCAATAAACATTACTGCAACTTTCCTAAAAAATATAGCGGTGCTGTTGAAACCCCTCGGCCTGAGTTTGTTGATATAAGGTGCAAAATTACAAGTACATGTAGTAGAATAGTTAACACTGGTCAATGGAATGACCTATACCTTGACCAATGACGTTGACCTTTGACCTTTTGACCCCCAAATCAATCCAAACTTGATTTTCCTGAAGGGCAGTCGCTGAAGTTACAAACACGAATCATATTTCTAACTCAAATTATCATCGGGAAACAATTTACCTTCAACTCACCACTGATATACTCACCCAAAAAGAAGAAAATAATTTTCTGACATACTTCTAGTTGGGTAAAGTAGAGATATATTTATTTATTAATTAAAAATTTGCTAACTTTAAATAACTTTTTTAGTGTTAACCTGGAATTTTCCAAGATTTACGCAAGTGCGCTGTGTTAGGGAACACTGAGCTGATTTTTGGCCCAATTTCCGGACGCCACCGTTTTTAAGTTTTGTTCAGAATTGTATGACAGTGAAATTGTTTACAGAATTTAAATGACAAATACTATTGAAAAAGTACCAGTAATAACTGAATGAATTCGAAGTTTATCAACAAAGAAGTTTTGCAACCGTGCATGAGGAAAGTCAGGAGAAACGTCGCAGTGCGCCACGTTAGGGAACACCACTATATGTGTGCATTGATACTGGGTTCTTAATTGGGGTAGGTGCGGTCAACTAAAAACAATAGGCCCTGGCCCTGCTGACTATATGACTATACAATCATGGAGCTATAAAAAGAGGTCTTACCCAACAATGTATGCAAAGCATTCAAAAATACTCCGGAGAGACTCCCATACCTCAGACGTCACTGACCAACAAAGACTAGGAAATGTCCTTTGACATGTTTTCTCAGTAGGCATGCCATGGTAGCAACTTTTCCCTGCTATAAATCCGACATTTTTGGACATATTATCCCTTTTAATGGTGATATAGGTCACTGTAGAGAACAAATTAGTGATGTCCAGATAAATGGGAATCTTTCCAGAACGCCGAAAAGAAGTTGAATTTTGAGAAATAAATAGTCCAGACTTACCTGACGTACAGGCCTATATAGCCTACCGCTACATTATCTGCTGCATAATGTTGATCGATAACCAAACAACAGGTGGCGCTCTTTACAATTAACGGTGTCAGGTACAATCTCATTCAAGTGATGTTGAGCAGTACGCGTTGCCATGGTGATACGTCATCACTGTGCTCTGCATCCTGTATGTGCTCCACAGTTGACATCCTTGGTAGAACCTTCAAACTCCGTCAACTTCAAGAAACAAAGCAAAACAAGTTATTTTAACATCTTTACCTTCTAATTCATAAGGTTTAGTTCAGATATTGTTTTCATCTGCTATTTTTGGAAAGGTCATTGTTTGAAGAATTTGGTGGACAATAATTCTGAAAATTGAGAACAATTTCCCCCAAAATTGACAAATTTACAAAAGATAAAAATGGGGCCTGTAGGGCCTGACCATACTTCCTGAACTTAGTTTAAAACCCTTACACTTACAGTTCTGAAAGAATTACTATACAATCATGGAGCAATAAAAAGAAAGTCTAACAATGTATGCAATTCAAGCATTAATAACACCCTAGGCCCTTTTTGCTTAGAACCATCCTCAATCCTCCAAAATTTTGCAACTCCGCCTAAATTTTTCAAAATTGTCAGACAGTCCTGCCTCAAAATGCATTCATCGTCAATCCTCCAAAATCCTCCTCATCCCAAAATTTTGCACTCGTGTTTAAATGAAGGATAACCCAACGCCAAATCCTTCAAAATCATCAGACAGTCCTGCCACAAAATGCATTCACCCTCATGGAGGAACTTCCTCCAAAATCCTCATGTGCTTCAATCACCATTCATCCTCAATCCTCCAGAATCCTCATTTGATTCAATCACCATTCATCCTCAATCCTCTAGAATCCTCATTTGATTCAATCACCATTCATCCTCAATCCTCCAGAATCCTTCTATGCTTCAATCACCATTCATCCTCTATCCTCCAGAATCCTCATTTGATTCAATCACCATTCATCCTCAGTCCTCTAGAATCCTCCAAAACCGCCAGGAGGATTTTGGAGGAGTGAGGTGGGTTAGGGTTAAAAAATACTCCGGAAAGATTCCATACCTGGAGTTCTGGACATTTAGTGAAATGTCCTTGGTGTTTTTTCAGACAGTAGGATGCTGGCAGAGGCAGTAAGCATGTAGGATGGAACGCCTTATTATCGCGGTACTTATCACGTTTCTTGTTTGGACTAGAGATTGCCCGCTAACCTTCCCGAATTGTCCTGTCTCTTAGGTTGTATAACTCTTCCTTTTCAAATACCTGTGAAAATAGACATGATCGGAATGTGCGAATGGAGGTGGATATTATCACGGTATGTGGGAATTGTGGTTTTTATAACTCAACTTTTTTTCAATACATGTAGTTAATGTTTTACCAAAACATCCCCTGAATAAAGTCTGATCTTTTCCCTGTAACGTTCAAGTTGATTAAACTTTGACAGACTATATCCCTGCAGGATGATTTCTTAAAACCCTGCCCTTCCCCGAAAGGAGAAGAAAAATTACTGTGACAATTCTAGTGATTGGCGATTGGGGGCGCCATTCAGTTTACACGGTGTGCCGTTTTATTTTTTTACGCGCTGTCCTTATTTTGATCCCGTAAAAGTTTTTACGATTTCGCGGTGGAAATATCTTCCTTCGACTTCATTTTGTGTTTGCAGCTGTAGAAGGGGAACCAGACAATGGAACTTCCATGGACAGAGCACCATTAATGACTTATGTTAAAATATAGACGGTACCTTTTAGTTTTAACAGACACGGTGAGGGAAAATTTGCAGGTTTTGGAAAATGTGAATATTTATTAAAAAATCGTTAAAAGTCCCGAAAAACACAACATTTTTTAATCGTCCTTTTTTAAATACGACTCGGCAGTAAGTCCTTATGGCCTGGAGGACCTGGATAAAAATCGCCACTTAAAGGAGTTTAGTCAACACAAAATGAGAAATTGGCCATGCCGCGATAAAGGGATGCCGCGATAAGCCGACGATAGTTTTTAGGTAACAAATTTCCCTGCTAAATCCAATATTTTTGGACATTTTAAACCGGAATTGTGGCATAAATCACTAAAGGGAGAAATGAGTAATGTCCAGATATGGGAATCTTTCCAGTACGCCGAAAGGAAGTTGAATTTTGACAAGTAAATAGTCCAGGCTTACCTGACAAAACTAGCCCTGCTGGTGGACTCCCTTTCCTCCCTACGTTAGTCATGTTAGTCGTATTGCAATGAAATGAAGACTTCGTCCAACCTGGGCTACTGACAAAACATGCTTGGTGCACAGGCCTAGCCTACCGCCACATACATTATCGGGAAAACCAAACAACAGGTGGCGCTCTTCACAATTAACGGTGTCAAATACAATCTCGTTTACGTAGTGTTGAGCGGTACGCACTGACAGGTACTTAATACAGGAAAGAAAGTTACGACATAAAGTTAACCCTGGGGACAAGGTTGCGAAAAAGTTTCGAAGTCCGAATTTTCCCATCTTGCATTGAGAAATCCCAATTCCTTTCTCGATAGGAAATGGGAAGTGGGAATCGTTATTCGTTATCCGTTTTGCTGTCGAGAATGGATTTTGGATTCGAAGTCCGTTATCTACGGAAGCCGGATAGTGCCAGTCCCTAAGGGATGAATATATTTTTTGCAAACACGTCAGAATTTTTTTGTACATCGCCGCCACTTAATATGCGGCGGCCGCAACTTAATATGTGGCGGCCGCAACTTATTATGTGGCGGCCGCAACTTATTATGTCGCGGCCGCAACTTATTATGTGGCGGCCGCAACTTATTATGTCGCGGCCGCAACTTATTATGTGGCGGCCGCAACTTATTATGTGGCGGCCGCAACTTATTATGTGGCGGCCGCAACTTATTATGTGGCGGCCGCAACTTATTATGTCGCGGCCGCAACTTATTATGTGGCGGCCGCAACTTAATATGTGGCGGCCGCAACTTAATATGTGGCGGCCGCAACTTAATATGTGGCGGCCGCAACTTATTATGTGGCGGCCGCAACTTATTATGTGGCGGCCGCAACTTATTATGTGGCGGCCGCAACTTAATATGTGGCGGCCGCAACTTAATAACTGGCGGCCGCAACTTAATATGTGGCGGCCGCAACTTATTATGTGGCGGCCGCAACTTATTATGTGGCGGCCGCAACTTATTATGTGGCGGCCGCAACTTATTATGTGGCGGCCGCAACTTATTATGTCGCGGCCCGCAACTTATTATGTGGCGGCCCGCAACTTAAAATCTCGTGTTCACCACGTGGTCTCGACAGCCAGCGGGGACCGGGCGTGCACGGTCTTGTCTGTCAGTCCGATCGATCGTATTGATGCTACCACTTGTATGTAAAGGCGACACTGGGGACGCGTACATTTGCACTTGGTAGCAAGCCTCGTCAGGTGAGATCAAGCCCATACTGTATGTTACTAACATTAACATCTTAAATTCGTTTTGTACCAGGCATGTTGGATGTGCCTTGTAAATGTACGTGTCATCAGTCAAATTGAGGCACTTGGCCTAGGTAGCTGTAGGCCTTCATTGCACATTGTTTTGCTCTTGTAATTATTGACAGCTAGGTTTCCTTTTTCTTTACCAAGTTTAAGTTGTAAACCTCTTTCGGCTTCCGGCCCTTATTTTGATTTTCGTGACCTGAAATTTGTATCCTAGTGGAGACCCGGGTATAATATGGAACAAAGGATTGTAAAGGTCGACACAAGGAAATTTCTAAAGGTGACTAGGTATCCACCAGGATTTCACGAAAAAGATTATTTTGATTTTACTTACAAACTAGGGATTTTCAAGTGTGTTGATCCGTCGCAAATTGAAGTATTTTATATATTAAAGGGACATTGGGTCGAAGTTTCAACCCAGGAGAGTGATTCTGGTTAGAACAGGAGCATTTTGAAATTCGATTTCCACACTATTTTCTATTTGTACACGAGAACAAACAAAGCAATGTCTCCACAAGGATACAAATTTGAGAATGCGAGTTTGCAAAATTAATTTTGTTTGCGCAAACTTTGACTATGACCTGACCTCAATTTAGTCCACCAAAACCTGACACCCAACTGCTGTCGATTATTTTGGACCCACAGCACACAATTTGTGCTTGAATTCCGCATGTCACATTTTTTTTCTTAAGTCACGGGACTAAGTCTTCCTTGTCAGTCCTTCTAGTCGGAGTATATCAATGCCTAGAAAAGATTCTTGTTTTTACTTTTTGTTTGTTTGTTTGTTTGTATGTTTCAGATTGACGAGGATGTCATTATTGAAATGACGGATGAAGAACTCAGCGAGTACATTCCTCGTAAGGGTGACCGAGTTGTCGTTAAGGCTTTCGTCCGGAAGGAGAACAGTGAAACTCAAACTCAGAAGAGGAAGTTTACACTGCTCGAGAGCTTGAGCTGAGGTCCCGAATGGCAGGAAAGTCAGGGAAAAAAACAGCCAGACTTGTAAGTGACAGCGAGGAAGAATATGAGAGTTCTGCCCCCGGGCCAAGTGACGGCGGTCAGTCAAACAGCACGCAGAAATCAGCAGAAACAAAGAGGGGCCCGAGAGGCAAGAAAGCGAAAGAGGCATCAACAAGTTCAAGGTCCCTAATAGTCGGGTTCTCTGTTTACGAGGCTACAGAGTCCAGGTACAAGCAGGTACGCGCCCCCATGGGTGGGGGGATACGTCACATTACTGTCGACAAAAATACACCCAAAAGAAAATTGCTACATACCCTTTGCCCCTTGTTTTTTCAAGATGGAAAAAACTGTCATGGTTCGCTCGGGGACTTCCAGTTAGATGTCTCCACAGATGTGCATGGTAGCCAACCTGTTCACGAGAACGAGACTATTCAACATTTGATCGACAGACTTGGTCTAAAACACGTACGATGCTATCTCCTGGCCAAATCAGTAGACCTGGATGAAGATAAGTCAGCAAGTGACCCTTCAGAAGACAGCCTGGAAGATCTACCTGATATGTTTGCTCACAGACGTCGGAGAGGAGAGGAAAACCTCATGCCAACAGCCATTGATTCGAGCCAAGAGGAGGTACCGAGCACAAGTGACGGCCACCACATTTCTCATGGGCAACCTAACTCGGAGCGATACCGTCCGTTGAATCAAGGTGATGAGATGACAGTTGACAATGAAGTCATCGTGCAGACTGCTGATGACTCCAACAACCCACTGTTGTCCGAAGCTGCTGAAGACAGCGTTGAATTAGATGTCCAGTCAGTATTTGCTGCAACGTTGGACTCGGATGCTGTGAATCTCACTCCACCAACCTATAACATTCCTGACGAATTCATTCAAGAGGACCAACTGGCTCGATTAAACGACGACGACTCCGGTATCATTCAGTTTGGCCCCTTCCCAGCAGCAGTGGAACTGGACTTAAATGCAACACAGCCATTGGTAAAAGAAATAAAAGTGCACCGTGGCAACGTTTGTCAAGAAATGGTAACATTTTTCTCGAAAGAGGAGAACGTCAACCTGAGAGGAACAACCTTCGAAGTGAAGATGCTGAAGTCAGATGGAAGCACAGAGATGGCTGAAGACAACGGAGGAGTCTTGAGGGATGCACTTACTGAGTTTTTCGACAGCTTTTATTTGCAGTACACAATCGGCAACTCGGTAGCAGTACCGGTATTACGCCATGACATGACCAAGGTCCATTGGTCGGCAGTGGGAGAAGTAATCCGCTTAGCATTCAGACAGGAGGGAATTTTGCCGGTCAGGCTTGCTCTGCCTTTCATGCAACTGGCATTTTTTGGGACACCCGATGACCCACTAGACGCGTTCATGCAGTTGCTCCCGGATGTCGACCGATTGCTGCTTGAAGATGCAATGAGGAGTGTTTCATCTGTCGATGCAGATGACTTGATGGATTTCATGGAACGACACGATGCCAGACGAAACCTTACAGACGAAAACATCGAGAAATCACTTACCGAGATGGCAAATAAGGAGATGCTTCAAGTACCACTATTTGTGGCGCTGTGTTGGCGACCAAAGCTGAAATCTCTCGGCCTCTCACGACTCCAGCTCCGTCAGATTTATGACAACCTGAAGCCATCAACCAGGAAGGTATTGAACATATTGGAATTTCCCAAACCAATGAACACAGAAGAAGGCGCCTTAAATTCCTCAGTTAAGAGACTGGTGAGGGAGATGGATCAGAATCTGCTCGGCCTGTTCTTGCGATTTTGCACAGGGTCCGACCTCGCGGTCAGAGAGAAGATCACCACCAGGTTCACCGAGTCAGAGATTCGCTGCCCCACAGCACACACATGTGGGTGTGTTCTGAACATTCCGCGCTCGTATGCGGCACTGCCTTATATCACATTGAAGTCAGAATTCACCACCCTCCTTCGCAACAGATACTGGCAAATGGACATCATCTAAAAGCCGTGTCACCCTTCTTCTATTTCATTAACAGACAACCTATATCAATCCCCATACATGCACTCTTGTTTCACTGCAGTAGTAGTTAATTAGGTGATTTGGAAGTGTGCTTTATGTTATACATGATTTGTATATTGTATTATGTACGTGCTTGAAACGAAAAGTCATTTTGTTCTTTTTGTATCATCATGAGGAGAAGTAACCTTCAGTATAACCTTCAGTAACAGTTACATTGCCATAATTTTTGTTCATGATCTATTATGATGAGAAGTATCCATCAGTAACAGTTGTATTTTTTTTCATTTGCGCTGCCATTTTGTTCATGATCTATTATGATGAGAAGTATCCATCAGTAACAGTTGTATTTTTTTCATTTGCGCTGCCATTTTGTTCATTATGTATTATGATGAGAAGTATCCATCAGTAACAGTTGTATTTTTTTCATTTGCGCTGCCATTTTGTTCATGATGTATTATGAGGAGATGTATCCTGCAGTAACAGTTGTATTTTTTCATTTGCGCTGCCATTTTGGTTGAGGAGAAGTAACCTTCAGTATTACCTTCAGTCAGAGTTGTATTGCCATAATTTTGGTTCTTTTTTAAGTAGGCCTATCCTTCAGTAACAGTTATATTTTTAATTTGCATTGCCATTTTGTTCTTTTATGTTTTAAGAGAAATATCCTTCAGTAACAGTTGTATTTTTCAATTGCGTTGCCATTTTGTTCTTTATGTGTTTTAACGAGGACAAGTATTCTTCATAAACAGTGACATTTCCCATTTGTATTGTAGTGAAATAACCTTTTTAAATCCCAAATTCTGTTCATGGGATATACATTCTTTTATGTGGTGTTCTGTAGTTGTAGTATTTTGAAATGATTTTTTTGTTACTGTATAAGATTCGCTAATCCCAAAGGCTGGCACTACTGTTATAATTTTTTTTCATTTTTTCTCCATCCCACAAAACATATTTTGTTGATATTGCTTCTTTCCTACGATGCAAAGGTTTCCTTTGAATGATGTGTCCCTCATAAATAAGTTCATACGAGATTTAGTTGTAGATTTTACATACGTCACAAAATCCTAATTATAAAGCACTTTAATTTGGCGATGCATATTCCGCGTCCTGTACAAATTGTGCAAAGGTAACTCGCCCAAAATGTAAATTAGTTCCGTTGAAATACAAATTCAACAGGAAAAGCAAATCGTACCTTTTCGATTTTCCAAAGACGTTTTGCTCACACATTTAGATTATATTTGTCCCAAATTTCATTGCATAATTATATTGGTGACTGAGGTGTTACATTTGCAGGCAGTTGCTCGTGTTAGATATTGTTGAAGTTTTGATATAGCGTTTTGGTTTTGCTCGTTGAAATTATAAAAAAAGTGAAGTGTTTATTTAATCGTTTTTAATTAAAAAGTGATGTGGATTGTAATAAAAGTAGTTTTTGCCAGGCAATTAAACTGGGAATCACAGAAAATTTCCATTAGAAATGTTGGTTTCACTCTGTATATTCATTTGTGGTTAGTTTGAACATTCTTTGAACAATGCAGTTTTCCAAAAGTGCTGCAATCAAATATATAAAAAAAAAAAACCTGGAAATAGACTTATACATAAACAAAACTAAGAAATAGGTAAGAATGTAATTAGTAGTGTAATCTACATAGATTTGTCTGTACGTCATTCATGGCATTCGAGTCTATGTTCTAAGAATGGGTCCAGGGGTGCAGACATGGTGTACTTCGCCTTATTTGCTGGGGTTGCTCAGCAGAAGGTCCCTCACCCCCACCAACACACATGAAACCTGTTGCTTGATATTTTAATAACGTCTGGCTGGGCTGAGTGGGATATCGGCTATTTTTTTTGACGTTGGCTGTTTATCCTTGACGTTGGCTGTTTATCCTACTCAATTACTTCAATAATTCCATGTACTTGATTTCAGAAAACTGACAACTTAGTACACCAATTTCAACTTTAAGAGGTTCATTAATGGCCTTTTTGTAATTGATGTCTCCTTCGTGACATGTGCTTCTTTTTTACAAATTGGAGGTTTTCATATAACATCAATAATTCATCTCATTACTGATCCACAAGTCGTTTCTGGGCAGCACGTATCACCGACACTGACAGTATTGTGAGAAACTATATAGGTCTATATATTACTGTTCCAGATCCTGTCGAATGGCATCACGCAGCGCGTGGTAAAGCTGCAGTGCCTGCTCTACATTGCCAGGATGTTCCAAAGAATGTTCAGTCATGTAAATAATGAAGAGTTCAAATAACTCCTCGTCACACGGAAGGCCATCCCTGAAGGTACACTCGGTGCAGCAGGCTTCGATATGTTCCTGGTCAACTGGCTTCAAGTAGTCACGTCGGCCAAACAATTCTGGCATGGAGAAGAGAACTACAGGTCTTCCGTTGGGAACGTTCTGATTCTTTGAACGTCGTATGCGATGGCAGTTCCAGACAGACGACATCCTATCAAGATCATTCTATTACAAAAAAAATGACAAATAAGAAATTTAGGCTATATCACATCTTTTACTCACATTCGGTATGTTCGAGCATCATAACTTTTGATTGAATTATACATTAGAATTATAATTATAAAGTAGTCAAAATTGCAGCAGCCATACACATACTTAAGACTTTCACAATGACAATCAATAATTTTGGAACTCCATTTAGTGGTATTAAGTGGGTTTTCTATATTTATTTTCCTTTTTGAGAGAGAGAGAGGGATATCCAGTCATATGGAAAGGGTAAAGTGCACGGCATTACTTTACACCGTCCTCACAGTTGAGACAGGCTTTGCACCATATTAGATTTTTCCACATTGACCTAATTTCGGCATACATGCATGAGGATGACGAACAGCAAATTGAAATAATTCAACACACCTGGACCAAACTCATAAAGCAGAATTGGACAAGACCTGTGTCTAGAGAGTCTCCTGTGAAATCGCCAACATCCTTCAATGTTTTCAGCTCAGAGCATCAATCCAAAATTGTGTGCATTCTTTACGCAGCATACACCAAAAAGCCTCTATGCGCTGATTGTGAGTACTTTTCCCATATATGAAGCTATTCTGCTCCGACAAGAACTCTTGCATCATCGCCACACGCCCGTTCTCGGTTCCCATGTCTCCTCTGATCATACTTGGACATCCCTCCATAGCGCTCACTGCTTCCATGTAATATCCAGCAATTACCTTAGGATCGCTGCTCGTGCGATATACGTTTAGCCAAACTATCTGACGCGAAAACCCATCAATGCACCCATTGATGCGCAACCCATACGTCTTAAGTTTGTCATAGGAGTCCAGGTGCCACAAGTAGTTGGGTCCCCTTGCGAAGTATTCCCTTCTTATGAGCCTGCCTCTTCTCCGAAGTTGCAGACCATCAGGATCTAGGATCTTCATAACGGCATAAACCGTGTCTCGTTGAACGACTTTGCCAGCTTGCAGACATTTCAAATGCATCCATCTGTATCCATGCATAATTCCACTTTCATTGATCTGATCAAAAATGAAGTCAGCGACTTCCAGAATGTCAGTGAAGTGTTTGCGTCGAAACAGACGTTGCTGACGCAAGCGTCTTTTCAGTGTCCTAAGACTTATGACGATTCGGTGGTTTAGAGCAAGCGCATACAAAATTTCCGTGTAGCTGAGACCCAAATGGAAATACGTGGCTATAATATCTTGATCCATAGCTTATCTGTGTGAGCAAAATAATACAACATGTATACTACATACACATTTTGAACACCATACCGTGAAAATATTAGTGTTTAGTAGCAAAAATCAGCCGCTTTGTCATAATCACAGGCAGAGTCGAGACAATCAGGGGCCTCATGCATTATGCATGATAACACTACGGTACTAAAGGCTATTAAAAGCAATACATCTCATCTGCCAAAAGCTTTGGCAATATTGGCCTATAGGGAGGGATTTTTCATTACCTGGCGTTATTAGAACTAAGCAAACCAAAAATTAAAGCGGGAACAGCGAGCTCAGCTGTGAAGATTTCCTTCTCCAAAGCTTCGAGTCTTTGGTCTGACTAATAGCGTCAGATAATTCAGATGATTAAGTGGCGGCCGCCAGTTATTAAGTTGCGGCCGCCAGTTATTAAGTTGCGGCCGCCACATATTAAGTTGCGGCCGCCAGATATTAAGTTGCGGCCGCCAGTTATTAAGTTGCGGCCGCGACATAATAAGTTGCGGCCGCCACATAATAAGTTGCGGCCGCCAGATAATAAGTTGCGGCCGCCACATAATAAGTTGCGGCCGCCACATAATAAGTTGCGGCCGCCACATAATAAGTTGCGGCCGCCTCATAATAAGTTGCGGCCGCCACATAATAAGTTGCGGCCGCCACATAATAAGTTGCGGCCGCGACATAATAAGTTGCGGCCGCGACATAATAAGTTGCGGCCGCCACATAATAAGTTGCGGCCGCCACATAATAAGTTGCGGCCGCCACATAATAAGTTGCGGCCGCCACATAATAAGTTGCGGCCGCCACATAATAAGTTGCGGCCGCCACATAATAAGTTGCGGCCGCCACATAATAAGTTGCGGCCGCCACATATTAAGTTGCGGCCGCCACATAATAAGTTGCGGCCGCCACATAATAAGTTGCGGCCGCCACATAATAAGTTGCGGCCGCCACATAATAAGTTGCGGCCGCCACATAATAAGTTGCGGCCGCCACATATTAAGTTGCGGCCGCCACATAATAAGTTGCGGCCGCCACATAATAAGTTGCGGCCGCCACATAATAAGTTGCGGCCGCGACATAATAAGTTGCGGCCGCCACATAATAAGTTGCGGCCGCCACATAATAAGTTGCGGCCGCCACATAATAAGTTGCGGCCGCGAAATAATAAGTTGCGGCCGCCACATAATAAGTTGCGGCCGCCACATATTAAGTTGCGGCCGCCGCATATTAAGTGGCGGCGATGTACAAAAAAATTCTGACGTGTTTGCAAAAAATATATTCATCCCTTAGGGACTGGCACTATCCGGCTTCCGTAGTTATCCGTTTTTCTTTTTGCTTAGGAAATAGGAATTGGTTTCGTTATCCATTTTTCTTTTTGCTTAGGAATTAGGGAAGTGGGTTTCGTAATCCGTTTTTCTGTTTGCTTAGGAATTGGGAAATGGTTTCGTTAGGAAGGAATTAATGCGACCGGGAATTTACGGGTTATGAGAGTGTCACTTTTCACACCGTTAATTGTGAAGGGCGCCGCCTGTTGTTTGATGATATCCCATTATTGTCCGCATGCAGTAGGCTGATGTATATGTAGCAGACAACTCGATCGATAACGTACATGTAAGTCATCACGTCTAGACTTTTTATTCACACTTCAATTAGTCAATTCATTATAGGCAGAGCATTTGAAGAGTACATTTGCTAAAAAAAAGCAGATAAGAGCCAATATTACATTCTATAGTTGTACCAAATTGGAAAAAAAACACCAACTAAATATTTTCGGTATAAATCCTTACTTTTTTTAGGACCCCATTCCTATATACGCCTAAGGTTGAAAGACTCACCAAAACAGCTGACTAAATGACACTCAAAAGTGACATTCTGATATTTATTGACACATTTGACAATTTGGTAATGACACCTCTTGAATATCAGCAGGTTTGATTTTGTAGAAAGAGGGCAGGGTTTTGATTTATGAGGGGTTAAAGACGACGATGACAAACAGAAAATAAATTTAAAAAGCAATTGAGATGGCAAACTGCAAAAAAAGGTAGGAAAGTCACATTTTCTTTGAAATTGCTTTCAAAATTATAACTAACATGAGTTTGTCTGAAGAAAAAAGACTTCTTTAGCCTGCCAAAGTCACTTTGGTACTGGACAGTCATCTGCAAAAGTCAGTTTTGAACAGAACTCGTACAAAATAGAGGTGTCCTAAAAGTAAGGATTACCATATTTTCCCTGATCACCTACAATCATTTTTCAAATTCAATGAACTGAGCAGTGACTGAAAGTATACAAAATAAAATGCGCTTAAAGTCCGATTCCGGAATGGGAAAGATTTCCATATATACATGTAAGTTCACTAATTTTCCTCTGTATTGACTAACAATGTACATCAAACCATGAGCCTAAGTTACGAGTAATGGGTGCAGGTGTAACCATACAATCACCAACATGAATGGAATCAAGGTTAACTTTAGACAACTGTTTGTGGGTCCCAATAATCATAAACTCAGTTGTACTAGCTGTCATTCAGCATTAAACCATTAGCCAACAACCAGTTACGTAAATCCTGAATACAGCTCTCCATAGCTGCTAAGGACGATCTTTGATTTTCTGAATTGTCAGTGCTAAAAAATATACAGCTGGGTCATCATCAGCATAACAATGATGCTGTGGAAGATGGGTCTTAATGATGTCAAACAGTGGGCTTGTATACAAAATAAATAACAAAGGCCCAAGACAAGAGCCTTGTGGAACTCCATAATCAATGTTAAATTGCTGAGAGAGATTACCATTTATAGAAACAGTCGTTGGGATCTACCAGACAAGTAAGAATGAAACCATTTAAGAGCAGTACCATAAATACCAAATTTACTCTGGAGGGTATTTAGTAAAATGTTGTGGTCTAATTGTGTCAAAGGCGGCACTCAAATCAATGAAAACTAACAAAGAAACGTGTTGTCCATCCATAGCCATTAATAAATCATTTCTTATCTTAAGTAAAGCTGTCTCTGTGCTATAATACTGACGGTAGGCAGACTGGGCAATTTTTAATTATTATTTTAGTAGAGTATTAATTTCTTTAGTAAATATAGATGCTAAGCTTTAAGGGGAAACATTTTGTCCCGCCTTTCATACAGGGTGAGCAGAGTACACATTGGATGGAGCTTCTGACAGACTCTCAGGAGAAATGGGTGGATGTTCAGAAGATCAAGGCATTCCCAGCCATGGTAGCAAGCCCTACGCTAAGAACCGGGGCACAGGCACTCATGCAGGTAGGCTTATGAGGGTGATCAGGGTCAGACCTGAGTATGCGTGGATAGCTCAAGTTTTCTGCATTTTGATGAGTTGTGTACCTTTTGACAACTACATGCGTTTCAGACTAGCATTCAGAGAAGTGCCGAACTAAATTATTCCAAAGAGTTGAATTAAGTTTGACGTTTGAAATATTGAGGAGCAACTACACATGAAAGTCGTCCAAAGATTGAGTGTTGCAGTCGTTCAGAATGACTCCAGTGTCTAATCAATGGAAAATGAATACAAGAACTTTGCCTGTGTTTGAAACTTGAATCTATTTAAGTTGAGTTTAGTTGAGTTAAGTTAGGGACTCTGGAACACCAGTTTTAAATGGATTGAGGTACTGTTTGATAACTTTGGTCTTTTAAGTCGAGTCTGCTTGATGAGTGAAGCAGTCTGCGATAAGTCGAGTATGAGTTGAGTAGTGTTTTTGACTTAGTAGACTACTTTTTACTGAGTACTACTTTATGAGTCGATTCATTTGTTTTCAATGAATCCTGAGGTTTTGTATTAGTTTAGTATCTTTTTACAAGTCTTGTTTACCTCTGGTGAATTATTTTAATGAATATTTCGATGAGTATTTTGAGTACCGAAATGTGTACTCACAGTTGAGTACTTGAAGAAGACTTTGCGGAATGAATTTTGATGAACAGTTTGAGTAAAATGCAAGCAGGTCTTTAAAAAATTAAGCCAAAGTGGCAAAATGTATAACAAGATCCATAAACCAGATTTGTCCAGGTTTTTGGCTTTTTGCAGCGCTAACGTTGGTCTTTTCCAAGACCTGGACACAATTTACTTAGAGCAAATGCATTCAAATTTTCCTTCCTGATTGGTTTCCGTCTAGATTGGTGGGTTGGGTAAGATCAAGACCAACACAATCATCAAGGAGCTCTCCAAAGCCTGGATGCGGGATGAGGAAGCAGCCTGGAGACCAAAAGTTTCCTTGGAAGATCAGCAAGGAAGAAGTCACCACGCTCAAAGAGAAGGTAAAATCAGGTAGTTGGTCAGTAGTGCAGAATGATTCACATGTTAACTAATGCATGCAAAATAAAGAAAAAAAGTGAAAGTTTAACAACTATCATCCTACCCTATATTTTTAGGCAGTTGTTTTTTATATCTAATAGAAAACACCACATTTTTGTTCTTGGTTGGCCTTATTATTTTAATGTATGTTTCAGTGTCCAATTCATTTCATGGAGCCTTTCAGAGATCTCTCAGGTTATTCTGGATGGCTGCATGTCTAAGGAAACACATGCTTTATGTCAAAGGGAAATAATGCTCTGTATAATTTTTGTTTGTGAACCCCCCCCCACCTCCCCCCCCCCCCACACTTTGAAGGAGCAAATGGACAGGGAGAAGATGAACATGGCCAACATGCTCAGCAAGTTCCGCATCAACTACTCAGACGTGGAGGTCATCCCGGACCTGAACAAGAAGCCCAAGGAGTAGAGCCTGAGATGGTTCAAGGAGCTGTCCAAACCCTGGATGCTGGATGAGGAAGCAGGGCAGACCACGGAGAAGTTTCCTTGGAAGATCAGCAAGGAAGAAATCACTATGCTCAACGAGAAGGTAGAATCTCCTTTTTGCGCTCAAGCACCCCCCCCCCTCCACAGAGAAAACTATAAACGAGGGCCTTTTGGGCGCAATCGTGGCTTATAAATGCTGGTACCAAACGAACGATAACCAGCATGAGTGAACCAGTGAAGTGTCCCTCATTCCGGCTTCTGCTTGTTTGACTATAAAGCGCCCTCTTTTGTCCATGCATGGAGACAATACACTTAGAGCTCTTCCCAGTACCCACTTTATACGGAGGATGGATAGTGCCACTCAATGAGTGTGAATATTTTTTCGTTGTTGTGTGTGAAAAATTATTTTTTTGTACAGCGGCCGCCACTTATTATGTGGCGGCCACCAGATAATAAGTGGCAGCCGCCACATAAGTCGCCATAATAAGTGGCGGCCGCTGTACAAAAAGAAAATATATTCACACTTTTTTATGTGGCGGCTGCCACTTATTATCTGGCGGCTGCCACATAAAAAAGTGTGAATATATTTTTTTTTGTTCGTGTGTAAATATTTTGTTTGTACAGCGGCCGCCAATTATTATTTTGCGGCCGCCAAATAATAAGTGGCGGCCGCTGTACAAAAAAAATATTCCCACACGCACCAAAGAAAAATATTCACACTCATTGAGTGGCACTATCTGTCTTCCGTAACTTAACGCGTAGTACCTAGTTTTTGTGATTTCAACATACAGGGTGAGCAGAATATTTCGATGAGTATTTTGAGAACCGAAATGTGTACTCACAGACTTTGCGGAATGAATTTTGATGAACAGTTTGTGTAAAATGCAAGCAGGTCTTTAAAGAATTAAGTCAAAGTTGTAAAATGTATAACAAGATCATTAAACCAGATTTGTCCAGGTTTCTCGCTTTTTTTCAGCACTAACGTTGGTCTTTTCCAAGACCTGGACACAATTTATTTAGAGCAAATGCATTCAAATTTTCCTTCCTGATTGGTTTCCGTCTAGATTGATGGGTTGGGTAAGATCAAGACCAACACAATCATCAAGGAGCTCTCCAAAGCCTGGATGCTGGATGAGGGCCATTTGGGCGCCATCGTAGCTTATAAATGCTGGTTCCAAATACACGATAACCAGCATGAGTGAACCAGTGAAGTGTCCCTCATTCCGGCTTCTGCTTGTTTGACTATTAGTCCATGCATGGAGACAATACACTTAGAGCTCTTCCCAGTATCCACTTTATACGGAAGACGGATAGTGCCACTCAATGAGTGTGAATACATTTTTTTTGGTGGGTGTGAAAATATTTTTTTTTTGCACACCAGCCGCCACTTATTATGTGGCGGCCGCCAGATAATAAGTGGCGGCCGCCACATAAGTCGTCATAATAAGTGGCAGTCACTGTACAAAAAAATATTTTCACACGCACCAAAAAAATATATTCACACTCATTGAGTGGCACTATCTGTCTTCCATAACTTAACGCTTTGTCCCTGGTTTTTGTGATTTTAAGTCCAGTCTTGCAATATCTTTAATTGCGTCCAACCTTTGACATTCTGGTGGGTGATTTTTCAAAAATGAGTATTGATCACTTTCAGTGGAAATTGAACAACTCATAATTAATTCATTTTCTTTGCCAAGTGGAACTCGACATATTAAACATCAATATTCCAGTCCATTTTCCACCTAAAATCTTTGGTCTTCTTCATAATTCCCTTCTAAAAAAAATCCTCCTAGCCAAGATAGTTAGTCTCTTTCATAAATTCCCTCTAAAAATGTCCTTTTAGCCAAGATGGTTAGTCTTCTCCATAAATCCCTTCTAAAACAAATATCTTCCTAAACCATGATGGTTCCTCTCCTCCATAATTCCCTTCTAAAAAATATTCTCCTAGCCAAGATGGTTAGTCTCCTCTGTACTTCCCTCCTAAAAAAATATCCTCCAAGCCAATATGGTTAGTTTCCTCCTTAATACCCTTCTAAATGATACCCTTCTCAAAATATCCTCCTAGCCAAGATGGTAGTCTCCTCCATAATTTCCTTCTAAAAAAAAACACCCTCCGAACCAAGCTGGTTATAGTCTCCTCCATAGTTCCCTTCTAAAAAAAAATATCCTCCTAGCCAAGATGGTTAGTCTCCTCCATAATTCCTTTCTAAAAAATATCCTCCTAACCAAGATGGTTAATCTACTCCATAATAAAAATATCCTGAACTACCAATACTTATGGTCGTCTTCTCAGTAATTCGCTTAAAACAAGTCTGAGTCTTGCGCGTAACTTTTTACACACCTGTCCCAAGTTCTTTCCACTGACTATCCCTATTGCCGAGTATGATATATGTCTATATCTTTTATAAATAGTCATGCTCATTCAAAGGCATATTCATAGAAAGGTGGAAATCTCCTTGCTGCCACGGTGTCAGATTTAACGTTTGGTATACCGTGAGGTATATCTAGGTTGTGTTAACTTCAGGTTAATTACTCCGATCTTAACGATAACCAAGTTAACGATCATTAAATAACAATTGACTGTTTTTTTCTTTTTCTGAAGGCTGGTACAAGGACAAGATTTTGCCCAAGATGGAGTTCTGTGCTGTTGGTTGGGTAAGATCAAGACCAACACAATCATCAAGGAGCTCTCCAAACCCTGGATGCTGGATGAGGAAGCAGCCTGGAGACCACGGAGAAGTTTCCTTGGAAGATCAGCAAGGAAGAAGTCACCACGCTTAAAGAGAAGGTACAATCTCCTCCTTGCGCTCAAGCACCCCTCCCCCCCCCCACCTCCTATAGTGAAAACTATAAACTTTATTTTTGTTTTTGTGTAAGTTGGTCAGAAGTGCAGAATGATTCACATGTTAACTAATGTATGCAAAATAGAGAAGAAAGGTGGATTTTAATGACTATCATCCCACCTTATATTTTTAGGCTATAGAAATGTCAAACCCCCCAAAACCGATTTTTACCTACCCTACCACACAGTTGTTTCTTATATGTAGACCAAAAAAAAATATTTGGTCTCTGGTCAGACTAAAGTTCCGGAATTGACGCGGGGACGCTGCTTTTTTTTTTTTTTTTGCTTTTTTTTTTTTCAAGCTTGGATTGTACAAACAAGGCCAATTTCGGGCAAGGACCATTAGTCGACTAGTGGTTGATTTGTGACGTACCTTACGCCTGCGCACTAATAGCAACGTGCAAACGTCTCTAGTCAAATGCTGGTCAAAATGCTGGACAAAACTTCCGGATCCTGGCTCTCTGCTAGCGTTATGAATACGCACGGCTATTGGCTACCAGCGAAGCAACCAACCCCAGTAGGCTGGTTCCAAATAGTCGACTAGCGTAGTCAATCACCGTCGACTAGACAGAGTTCAGGTAAACGTTAGTTAACCATTGGTCAACTATAGTCCTTGCGCGAACTTGGCCCAAGGTGGGGTACTATTTTGCTTTTTTGGTGTCCTCATGTACATTGGTGTCCTCCATAATTTGCCTTGGTGCTCTCGATGGTGCTGTCTAGCAATTTCCCATTCCTTGGTGCTCTTTGTTAAAAAAAATTGAGGAGATGCGGCAATAGAGGGCGCTGTCGGAGCTACCGCGAAACATTTTGGAAAAAAAAGATTGACGCTCATGATTAAAATCGACGCGCGCGCCGACCAGAGACCGACTTTTTTTTTTGGCCTAATAGAAAACACCACACTTTTTGTTCTTGGTTGGCTTTATTATTTTGTTTCAGTGTCCTATTCATTTCAGGGAGCCTTTCAGAGATCTCTCTGGATGGCTGCATGTCGAAGGAAACACATGCTTTATGTCAAAGGGAAATAATGCTCTGTATAATTTTTGTTTGTGAACCCCCCCCCCCCCCCAACCGCCGCCCCCACCTCCCACCACCCCCAGGCTTGACCCTACTCATCCCTCACCTCATCTCCTTGAAATCCAACTGGGAGAAATGTAGGCTGCACGTCTTTGCCGCCACTGCAAGAAGGAGCAAATGGACAGGGAGAAGATGAACATGGCCAACATGCTTAGCAAGTTCCGCATCAACTGCTTGGACGTGGAGGTCATCCCGGACCTGAACAAGAAGCCCAAGGACTGAGAGCCTGAGACGGTTCAAGGAGCTGTCCAAACCCTGGATGCTGGATGAGGAAGCAGGGGAGACCACGGAGAAGTTTCCTTGGAAGATCAGCAAGGAGGAAGTCACTACGCTCAACGAGAAGGTAGAATCTCCTTCTTGCGCTCAAGCACCCCCCCCCCCCCTCCACAGAGAAAACTATAAACGAGGGCCATTTGGGCACCATCGTGGCTTATAAATGATGGTTCCAAATACACGATAACCAGCATGAGTGAACCAGTGAAGTGTCCCTCAGTCCGGCTTCTGCTTGTTTGACTATAAAGCGCCCTCTTTCGTCCATGCATGGAGACAATACACTTCAAGCTTTCCCAGTGTCCACTTTACGCTTAGTCCCTGGTTTGTGTGATTTTAAGTCCAGTCTTGCAACATCTGTTAATTGGGTCCAACCTTTGACATTCTGGAGGCTGATTTTCAATAATGAGATTGATCACTTTCAATCCATTTTCCGTACTACTCTCAGTTCATTTGATTTGCCAAGTGCATGGAACACGACTTTAGTAAACATCAATAAATCACGACATTTTTTCGCCTGAAATCTTTTTTTTTTCTTTCAGACCAACAGACAGATGCGGATCCGTGAATTGCTTCTCCAACATTCCCAGGAGGCTCAGCTCATTGTCATGTAAGTACAAACCGGCGATAATGGCCACTATCGGACAATTAACCTATCACGGTGGAATTGCGTCAACGCAGCCGTTTCGCGGATACCGCCATCTTTGAAATGGGGGGGGGGGCATTACAATGAAAAGACATCCCATCAATCTCAGCTACTGTTGCATGATGAGACGTATTTTCATTGTAATGCCCCCCCCCCCTCGAAAAAAATAATTCAAAGATGGCGGTATCCGCGAAATGGCTTATAGAGTTGTCTAAGGGGCGTGGTTAACTCGCAAACGGCGGTAGGTCAATGGGTGGCTCTTTTCATGCCAGCACAATTGCTGACGTTTACACGAAATACCAAAAATTCTTTAAAAGCCGCTGGCGAAACAAGAAACTTTTTAAACAAAACTAAGGACACTTGTGTAAAAACTAAAAGTTACTTGTGTAAAAAGGGCACTCTTTACAGAATACTCGGGGGGGGGGGGGGGGGGGGGGGGGTGTTAACCGCTGGTGCAAAAAATGGGGGCGGGGTGAGCAATAGATCTAACAGTGCTTGTGACCCAGTCTGACTGAGCTACTGTGGTCACCTGATTAAAAGTGCTGATCTGATTGGCCAATGTGCACTGTTGATTGACATGCAGGAAGGGTCCATTATAACCTTTTCTTTGATTTCTTGCAGGAGTCTACCTATTCCCAGGAAGCGTACTTGTTCAGCTTACATGTACATGTGCTGACTGGAGACATTATCCAAGGATATGCTGTCAGCAGGGATGCCAAATATGGCATCCAAATAAAAGTCAATACAAAGAAATTCACTTGAAATGATAAAGTGACAAAGGACAGTTCCAACCAGTTGAAAGACCCTTCTCACTTGAATGGAATTCGTACTTTGTTTTGATTGATTTCGTTAAGATTGTTTCTTTACCATCTAACGGGCTCACACTTTCACTGATGTTTTCAAAGTGAGTTTCTTGAATGCAATCAAGTAATGCTGATTAAGAACAATGAAAGTCTTCAAATAATTTGGAGTCTTTTAATCAAGAAACACTTGTCGTACTTTTACGGGCTTTAAAAACAACAGCCAACTCCACTTTTTTCATTACTATGGGCACGTTTCTGTTTCAACTGAGAGTAATTAAAATCATTGTTTTTTTCATAACGAAGCCAAGCGAAAAAAGAGAGTATTTATCAACAATGGCGGTGCTTTTGGTAATCCTCAGAATGAGGTTTTATGCATACTGTTTTCATAGCCAGTCAATTGTTACTTCTACATAATTCTCACATATTATAACGTTTAAAATAATGCAATCATTTAATAAAAACCAGTGTGTTCTAATTGCTGTGAATAGCATTAGAATATTTCAAACAATTGTTAATCCAAATGCCAAGCTTAAAGTCTATAAGAAAATCAGATTCAATCACTCGAGACTTTTTTCGTGACATGAAATAAAAATTGATACATGCATGGGATTGATTTAATTGACATTATCTGTGCTGGGCATACAGGGAACATAAGGCAAAGAAATAACATGTTACAGTAAGCGCCCTAAAATTATCCAGGTATGTAGCAAAATATTGTGTTTGTTTGTCTGTATGTCTTTTATACTTTGTTTGCTTTAATTAGGATACAGTTGTTGTGTTTAATTAATCTGTTTTAAATACCCAATACTACAAATTAGTTGCATTTGTTTTCAGGGAAAAAAAACACGTTATTTTATATGTTCACCAAATGTGGCAATAAAACAAATGGCGGTCAGAAACATGGCCTCAAAAATCCAGGTTGGTCGAGATAACACCATAAACACATTTTTTTTTAGTTGTTAACATTTCTGGATACATGGTGGCACTGCTTTATTGCAAACCTTTTGTTTCTAAAAAAATGATGACCCAGCCTGCTTTGAAAAAATATTAAATCAAATACTTCTCGATAGGCCTACAATGGGTCCAAAAAAAAATATCGTCAAAAAACTTAACGCATACTTTTCACTATATCCCAATACTCATGCATAAAGCTAAATATTTTGTTTTGCAAAAAGTCCAAAAAGAAAATGGCAAATCCATTGTAGTATACAGATTGCCGCATGCGCAATGCAAAAACGTTAATAATATGTTACTTTTGTGACATTGTTATTGTTGAACATTATTTGTTTTAATTCATTGGTTATTGTTTCGGCAAGAATGGAAAGCGATTAAAAAAATCAGCAACACAATGCTCGTGTATCTTGATGTGTTGGATTGTGTTTATTCGGGGTAAAGGAGGAAGCCACTGAATGAGGTGTGGTGACTGGAACCACCATCCGCCCTACCGTGCATCGTGAGATACATCGTATCTCCACGCTGCAGAACCACCACCGCGCTCCCAGACACCTGCTCATAGTGACTTGAATCATTGCTATAGCCAGCGACAACCACGTCGCCGTTCTTCCGGAGATGAACGTCCAGGCTGCTGCTGGAAGAATGTTTGAGCACAGAAAACATGAACACGTAGGTGCCCGGCACACCACACGTGAACGTGCCGGTCTCGAGATCGAAGCTGGTACCCGGCAGAAGCGTCTCGGTCGCCTGAAAGGGCAAACGGTAGTCGTGACTCGTAGAGGTATCCGAGTTGCTCGTCCTCACCACGGTGAATGCTAGCCGCTGGTTGGAGTCGTCTGGTGTCTCCCCTGGCTCACCCTTTTGACCTTTGACACCAGTTTCCCCCGTTGGCCCTACAACACCTGGGACTCCTCTTGGACCAATTTTTCCGGGCTGGCCTATGCCTTCGTCCCCTTGAGGCCCAGCTGCTCCACGCTCACCCATAGGTCCACTCTGTCCAATATCACCCTTTTGACCTGGCTCGCCCTTTGACCCTGGCTGACCTAAGGACCCAGGCAAACCTGGTATGCCGGGAATTGCAGCCGACCCCTGGCAGCACATCGGACACGCCTGAGACGCAGGACCATCACCGTCCGAGGCAACCGGCCCAGTAACGGAAGCTCGGAGGTTGACGGAGTTACCCAGAAGGAGGGCGATTGAAAGAACGGTTGCCACGAAGATCTTCATTCTGTATATAAACAAATCATTAAACTGAAACAAATCAGGTGAGAATTTTTTTCAATAAAATAGTTTTTAAAATAGGGAAGAGTAGAGAAAAATATTGAGGTTTGATGAAAAGGAGAACTAGTCTAAAATTCATGACAATCCGCCGTCAGATTTGAAGAAGAAAAACACCCAAAAAACATGAGATTGGAGGAATTATTGTTCAAAGAATGTTTTCTTTGTTATATAACAGTGGCGTATGAGGGGTCAAGGGGCTAACATTTATGAAAAGCCTAGTTTATAAAACCGGTTGTCATGGCAACTCATCGAATCGATTTTTTTTTATTTCGCCCGCCAATAAGAGTTAGGAAAGGTCACCAAAATGCATTCCAATAGGGCGAAGCGTTCCGGAGCTGTAGTATTTTTTTTTTTTTTTTTTTGGGGGGGGTTGGATTACATCTTGCCCCTTCCCCGGTCCTGATAGAATCATTAATCAAACCTCACCACACCCACCTCGATGGTTCGTTCTTGAAGATCAGGTCCAAGAAGAGATCACAAGGAATTCAGTGTAGGCTGAAAAAAACCATACAAACGAAGACTGGTTAAGTTTACACTTTAGTCAGGAATACGATTTTATTATCAATTAAGATAAATGAGTGAGATTTTTTTCTCATTGGGATACATTGCCACCCAAAAGCAGGATACTCACCAAGTTATTAGGGTCAAGTAATTAAAATAGTAGGTTTTCTCGGCCGAATTCGTCAAGAAAAACAACCTGTTTTAATGTCACATTGTTAATTTCTCTCGAGTTGACTGATTCGTGAGATAAGCTTTCAATTTGTTTACACGTTATTATTGAAACAATTTTTTTTTTCAAATTAATTTTTGTGAAGTCATGAATCTTTTTTTGAGACTTAGTAACTCGGTCAAAAGTCTGTTGCATTCTAAGCTTTTGTTGCACTTGTCCAGGCAAATTTACTTTTAACTCCAGTTCACTATGAGTTTTAAAGCAGAAATGAACACTTTTATTCACTTTGAAATATTATAGGGTTTCCCTGCGTCCAATTTCATACTTTGCTAATAATAATAATAAAACATTTTTATTCAAAATCGCATAAAACATGCAGACCTTTTCACACCCGGTTGAACTTTAATAGCGACAGCTCAAAATATTTGAGGGTATTCTTCATTCACGCTTGAAAAGTAAGCAACACATTACGTGACTTGTGCATTGAATTTCTTGTGCTTTGAATTTCAGTCCCGCTCGGGAATTCACTTTGATGCATACGTTTACAAAAGTAGCACGGTTCAATGATATTTGAAAGTTGCATGAGCAAGATATTGTGTTATAGTGATACAACAGAGTATAAAATGACATGGCTTTTGACAAGTTTGGATTAAGGAATGTACAGCTATTTCAAAGATTGGAATGCCTGGGAAGGGAATATGAAAAAAGCAGAACAGAACTGTATCAATGTAAAGTGTCAAAGTGATAGAAGGAAATACATTTAGAACACTCGCCGATAAAAGACTATGTCAAAATACAGGTTTTTATGTAAGGACAAGTGACCAGTTTGTTAATTGTTGCAAAAATTAAAAATCATATAATTGCAAATTGCAAATTAAATGAACTCCTTATTCCATTGTACTTTCGTTGAAAATGAAAACTTCCTCTTACAGATTCGCCTATACTCAGTGCAAGATCGAAAACCAACAAAAGAAATGGATTTTCTTTTGCACGACAAAGTTGCCTACACGCTTTGGTGGGTGTAAATATTCAAATCAAATCGAATCGAATGCTCCAACTGCGACCTATTGAAATGTAATGAACAGTCTGTCTGAGTGAATGAACAAGTTGCGAAATTGGACGGGAAAACCTATGTGTTATGATTCCCGAACGTGATGAACAATCACAAAAGAACTACAACGTGATCAACGATCAAGAAAGAATAAGGACGATGGTTGCGAACACAATTTTGATTTAAAAAAAAAATGCGAACACGATGAACAAGGATACAAAAAGAAAATAAATGCCAAAGAATCTGATTACACAATAACTAAACATTTGTTTCCATCTTAGTTCTCTTTTTTGACAAAGTAATATTTCCATAAAATGTGAAAGGAAATTCGAGCGTGTGTCTGCCATTAGTTTGGGGCACCCTGGTGAATTTGACGAGGAATTTGCAAAGACTGCAGGCCAAAATGTTAGGCACAGTTCTACGGTGCGTGTTAGGGGAGGGAATTCCTCACTACTACAGGGTGAGTAAAAAATAAAAGCGAAACCCAAATGTCGGGACTATTGTTTTATTGAAGTTCTGCATGTAGTACTTTGAAAATCAAGGATATAAAAGCTTAATTTATAAGCTTTCTTTTAGTACAAGAATCATTTAAATCACTCATGTACTTTTCAAGTTACGCAATTTTAAACACAACCGGATCACAAAAAGGTGTGCGTTCTTTCAGCAAAACGAAAACAATTCACGCATATGTGATTTGTTTTCGTTTTGCTGAAAGAACTTTCTCGTGATCCGTGGACAGAACTTTAAAACGGTGGTTGTGTTTAAAATTCCTTAACCTCATGTACTAAACGTACACGTACATGAGTGATTTGAATGATTATTGTACTAAACAAAAGCCTATGAATTGGGCTTTCATATCCTAGATTTTGAAAGGGCTACATGCAGAACTTCACTATTATGGTCCCGACATTAGGGTTCGCTTTTTTGACTCACCCTGCATAGGCCCTATCACTCGAGCAATGTTTTCTGCTATACATTTTGACCAAAAGGTGTATAAATATGTAGAAACAATATAGTCTCCCACCGAATCACTGCTCAGTTCTAATGATTGAGTGAGGAAAATGTCAACAGACACTCACCTCGATGTAACGTTCTTGAATTCTATCACGAAGGGAATCCTCAACACTCAACAGATTGCGAGCTGGAAATAAAACCAACGAAAATGAGTCATTGAAAATCCGCTGGGAGATATCGTGGGGCTGTTGGGGGAGGCATAGCTGAATTTCACAAGTAAAACACCCCCAGATCAAAATCTCTGTCGGGCGAAATGCGATCTGGATTGATAATATATTTTTAAGCGGAATGCGTCCTGCATGCAACGGCCCTGAACAGACCCACGCACGAGCAACAATATTCAAGTCTTCTTTGAAGGATTTAATATTTTCGAATCAAACGCAGTAACTACCAAAACAAATGCCCAGATTTTCTGAGAGAAATCTGTATGCAAAAAGAATTTATGGCCACGTAGGATCATTTGCAATTGCCCGGAAAAGTACATTTAATGACAGAAACCTTGCAATGCTGAGAGTGAAGATAAGACTGGTATCAAATACCCGGTGAAAGTATTTCGCCTGATATATCGGTTGAAAACTTTGCAGGTGTTTTTAAAATTAAAAACAAATAGTTAAGGTGTTATAAAGCACGGAATCAAGATACGAGATCCAACAAAATAGTGCATACGTTTTCTCTGCTTTTTCTTAATGATAGTATCCACTGAGCTGAAACTTCAACAGTTTAGTTGCGACCTTCTTAAGTTTTTAAAGCCATTTTGTTGCTTCTCACGAAAAAAAAATCAAAAGCAAATAATCCTATGTTTTCTTTTTTGAATTGCTTGCATTTGAAATTGTAGGCATCACAATGAACATACATTTTCTGCATTATCAAGGACAATCAATCTCATACCAAGGAAGTAGTGGCGGAAATCAGGTGGACACCGCAGTCAAGGTACGGTCGTTACACAAATAATTATGTTCCGGATTGGAAATCAGCGCACCGGTTTGACTACTAGCATCATCCCCCATTTGTTTGTTAACCGAATAATGTCCCATATTTTTTTTATTATTATTTCTGTACCAACTGACCAAACACTTTCAAAGTATTCAGCAAATACTACTATCGCCATATTTCAAGAAAATATTCAACGAAATCTAAGTGCCATGCTGAGTGGAACCCTGCATGCAAACAGAGCTTGTTCTTCATATTTTAAGACGAACAGCGGACAAGGCGGATCCGGGGGGGGGGGGAGAGGGGTCCATGCCCCCCCCCCCCCAAAAAAAAAACAATTTTGTTTTTAAGTGACGTCGCAATAAAGGCACGCACTGGGTACACTACCATCTTTTCGAAACAAAAAATGGTTAAAGTGGTCAGAAATTTCCTCAGATCGCCACAGAGCATTTAGAATTACAAAAAATTCGGCGCCCATGATTAAGCGGGCCCCCTGAACCCCACGCCGTAATTTTTTGGACCCACTTTCCGGGGACCAATTTTTTTTTTTTTTGGGGGGGGGGGGCTACCCCCAAAAAATTGTGTTCTGGATCCGCCCTTGACAGGGAACAGAAGGGACGAATAATGTGCACAGACATCAACGCTGTACATGATTGCTACAAATGAATCCAACTAGATAAAGCAATTTGAACTTGAATAAACTGTGAGCAGCATCACGATCCGGTCCGTTTGTAGTTGCGCCCTCTATATTCAGTGACACGTTCATCCTGCAATGCTTCAATGTTTGATGATCAAACCGGAATGGCGCACTGTGAACTCTAGCGAAATGACACAGTTTAACAACAAAGTTCAAAGGATACTGAGTATCCACATAAATGATAACACAAAATAAGACGGGCATGTTTGAGTTGTCCGGATTTCCTGAGGAACGTTCTTCCGTGACCAACTTCTCCATAACTCTTCATCCTGAATTAGTTTGAGTGATTGCCGGAATACAATGCGAGTACATCGAATCAGGATTTCATGTTTAAAAATTAAAATGATAAATTAAACAGGGAAAAAGCGAGGCAGAAAATAAGGGGGTGGTTGATCATACCTATATACTGTTTAGGTTAAAGAGTCGAACTTTCGCAAGATTGTTTTCTTTAAACCAAAATGTTAATTTAGTAATTTTTTACCTGAACTATTACAAGTGCGTAAATTATTTTGAATAAGTGCGAATCCCGATCAATTTCAACTATTCTGAATCACAGCAGGGAACTTGATGTAATGAGCTCTTAAAAAAATGCTCCCAAAATTTGATTCAAAACCAGTCGAGTCTGAACAGCTTTGTTTTTGACACTGAATTATTTCGTGTTTGTATAGTGTTATATCAGACAAGATATATCGTCTTAAAAAACTGAAGACGTTTTCGAAATAGTGTGCCGGTGGGCAGACTATTAACGTGTGATAGCAAAGAAATTCAGTGACAAAAACCAAAAATATAATCGCTTTAATTTATCTGTTTTGGTCAAATGTATAGCATCAACTAAGCTAAAAGTTCAAAAGTTAGTTGTGCTGCATCATACTTAAGATTGTGAGCAATTGATCCTATGTTCCTCTAACTGGTTCAAGGTTGCTTGAACTTGTAGTTGTAGGAATCTCAATGAGCCTGCAGTTTCTGCATTTGTGGGGGAAATCGATCTCATACCAAGGAAGTAGAGGCGCAAACATTACAGCTGGACTACCGCAGTCAAGTTACAGTCGTTAACATAAAGATTTATTTTCCGGATAGGAAATCAGCGCACCGGTTTGGCTCTAGTAAGCCTCCATCTGTTTGTCAACTGAAACTTGTCTCGCAAAATATTTCAGATTTGTAAAAATCTGTACCAATCACCAAAAACATTCGAAAAATAAGCCAAAAATCGATATGGCTGTTTGTCCAAATATCCAACAGAATCTCAGCGGCATGCTGAGTGGAACCCTACATGCAAATACATGAGTGAATTCATCGAGAGCTTTTGCTTCAATCTCTTCAGGCGAACAGAAATCCCGAGCAATTTGTACAAACACCAACTCTACACATGATTTCTACAAATTCACCCAGTTAAATAAAGCAATTTGAACTGGTCTAAAACTGTGTGCATCATATCACGATCCGGTCCGTTTGTATTTGCGCCCTCTATATTCATGACTCGTTCATCCTGCTGAATGTAACTTGATGATCAAAGCGCACTGTGAACTCTAGCGAAATGGCAAAGTTGAAAGGGTACTGCTTGAGCAATAACACACAATAAGACGGGAATGTTTTTGATGTCCGGATTTCCTGATAAACGTTCTTCCGTGACCAACTTCCCCATAACTGTTGATCCTGAATTAGTTTCAGTGATTGCCGGGAAACAATGTGAGTACATTGCACCAGAGTTTCCGTGTTTTAAAATTAAATTGATAACATTAAAATGGCAAAATGAGGAAGAAAATAAGGGGTGGTTGATCATACTGATTTTATTGGTGAGGTTATTTATAAAGAATGGAGCTTTCGCAATATGTCTTCTGTAAACCAAAGAAAGACATATTTTTTAAAGTATTAAAAGTGCGTGAATTTGTTTATGCATTAATCACAATCAGTTGAAACAATTCTGAAATCAGCAGGGAACTTGATGTTTTAAACTCTTCAAAATACTGCAATCAGATATGACTAAAAAAAAGTCCTACTGATAGCCTTTGTTTTGACAATACAACTTTCCGTGAATGTACAGTGTGCTATCCATTATAGTGACAAGATTTCAACTTTATCAAAAACTAAACCAGTCAGTATGTGAACAATAATTTAGTTTGAAGCGTGCGAAGTGAAAGTAGAGGCGGAAATAATGTCAGACAAGAATTCCTCATTCCAAACAACAAAACCCTGATATATTTGGGTGATTGGGTACTACCAGATCATTGTTTGGAAATGTTAAGAAATATATTTCTTTCTTTCTTTCTTTCTTGTTTTTTTTCTGACAATAACTATCTGCGACTTTTCTTCTGAACAGTGCAGTACATGGTATAAACTTCAAACCTTTAACAAACATCAACATTGACTCCCAGGTGTACCTTTTTATACTCTGACGTCATAATGACGTCATCGGGTACCCTTATTACAAGCGATTTCACTGCAAAAAACTCATAAACAAAATGATCAATAATGTTCACACTTTGAAATCTGATTGACTTTACCTTGATAAACATTTTTGATATTCGAAGGTAAAGTCGTCTGACCTTTCCTTCCGGGGTTACTGGTAGGTCAAATTAGGTGAATTTAAAACGCAAAAAGAAGCCGCAGAAGGACGAAACCTGGCATGAACATGAATCTTAGTGTGAAGCTGTGGATATCTGTGTGACGTCGTCATGACGTCTTCATACATCTTCATACAATCATATCAGGTCAACATTTGATAAAACACACACACAAATATATCACAATTATAGTAATAATAATTACCCGTTCGCCTGTCACAACAATCTGACATATTTTTTTCTAGGAGCCTGACCCTCCCCCTACAAAAATTCCAGGATCCGCCCCTGTTTGAGCAATATCTTTTGTCCTAATAAACCTGAGTGTTCATTGTTTTGTGAAGTGGCAGATTGTGGCTTGGCCGATGGGCTACAGGACTACAGGGTCATCATCTTTGGATGGAATTTTTATCCCAAAAGGTCATCGGATTATACCGCAAAAATTGAACAGACAATGAAAGATGATGATATAAGCTGTAATTTGATGGGTGTCTCAAACACCTTGGAGAGTTGTGAGTATTTGTCCTGATCTTTACAAGTGGGGGTATTTATCACTGAGGTCCATGGCAGTTTATTTGCTGGTCTGCCGTAGATATTCTTTGAATTACCATAAACGTCTTTGCGACAATTCAGCATTGTGACGTCATCGAACGAAGTTAGTTATAATAGGGAGAATTTGAAACTGAATCGCATGTTGATTCAAAGACCACGAACAAAAAGGCTACGGTTCAAAAAGGTGTGTTCCAGGCGCAGTTCTATACGATTTTTTTAGAAGGGATTATTGAATGAAAACCATCATGGTTAGGAGGATATTTTTTTGAAGGGATAATTGAGAAGACTAACCATCATGGCGAGGAGAATATTGTTTTAGAAGGGATAATTGAGGAGACAAACCATCATGGCCAGGAGGATTTTTAGAGGGGATTATTAAAATAAAAACAATCATTGCTTGGAGGATATTTTTGTAGAAGAGATTATTGAACACACAATCGATCTCGGCTTGGAAGATATTGTTTTGAGAAGGGATAATTTAGGAGACTTATCATCACGGCTAGGAGGATATTTTTCAGAAGGGATTATTGAAATAAAAACCATCATGGTTAGAGGATATTTTTTAGACGAGATTATTGTACAGACAAACCATCAAGGCTTGGAAGATATTTTTTTAGATGTGATCATTGAGGAGACTAACCCTCATGGCTAGGAGGATATTTAATAGAAGGGCTAAATGAGGAGACTAACCATCATGGCCACGAGGATATTTTTTTAAAGGGATAATTGAGGAGGCTAATAATCACGGCTGGGAGGATATTTGTAGAAGGGATTAATGAAATGAAAACCATCATGGATTGGATGATATGTTTTAGAAGGAAGGGATAATTGAGAAGACTAATCATCACGGCTAGGAAGATATTTTTGAAGGGATAATGGAGGAGACTAACTATCATTGCTTGGAGGATATTTTTTCAGAAGGGATAATTAAGGAGACTATTCATCACGGTTAGGAGGATACTTTTCAGAGGGATTATTGAATGAAAACCATCATGGCTCGGAGGATATTTTTGAAGGGATAATTGAGGAGACTAATCATCTTGACTTGGAGGATATTTTTAGAAGAGATTATTGAACACACTATCGATCACGGCTTGTAAGATATTTTTTGAGAAGGGATAATTGAGGAGACTACTCAACATGGCTAGGAGCATATTTTTATTTAGAAGGGCTTATTGAAATAAAAACCATCACGGCTTGGAGGATATTTTTCAGACGAGATTATTGAACAGACCAACCATCACGGCTTGGAAGTTAATTTTTAGATGTGATAATTGAGGAGACTAACCATCATTGCTTGGAGGATAATTTCCAGATGGGATAATTGCGAAGACTCACACTCATGACAAGGAGGTATCTTTTTAGAAGGGATTATTGAACATTATTATTATTGATTATATGAACAGACAAACCATCATGGCAAGGAGGATATCTTTTAGATGTGATAATTGAGGAGACTAATCAACACGGCAAGGAGGTTTTTTAAAGGGATAATCATCATGACTTGGAGGATATTTTTTAAGGGGATAATTGAGAAGACTAACCATCATGGCTAGGAGGATATTTTTAGAAGGGATAATTGAGGAGACTATGGCTTGGAGGATATTTTTTTTAGAAGGGATAATTGAGAAGCCTAACCATCATGCCAGGATTATTTTTTTTCGTAGAGGTAATTGAATGACGTTTTCTGGTTTCTAATTTTGACCAAAAAGATTAAATGCATAGAAAAAAAGGAACAGTCTCCTACCAAATCACTGCTCTATTGCTTGAATGAAGACAATTTTAACATACACTCACCTAAGCACAGTTCTTGAATTCTCTCGCCGAAGCACTCTTCAACACTTGAGCAGATTGCTGGCTGAAAAAATACCAACAAAAATATGAGTCATTAAAAATCCTCTTGGAGATAACTTGGAGTCTGGTGGGGAGGCATGGCTGAATTCCACAAGTACAATACGGCCAAAAAATGTCTGTACAGTGAAAATGTAATTTGGGTTGACTATTTATTTCAAATGCGTTCTCCAAAAAATTAAATCTATCCATGAATTCTACAAAATGCATCCAGCTATTGAACTTGTATAAAACTGTGTGCATCATCATGATCCAGTGCGTTTGTATTTGCGCCCTCTAGTTTATTCTGACCAGTGACACTTTTATCCTGCAGTGCTTAAAAGTAACTTGATGAAACCGGAATGGCGCACTGTGAACTATAGCAAAATGCCAGTTGAACAACAAAGTTCAAAGGCACTGAGAATATCCACAAATAATAACACAAATAAGACCGGTATTTTGAGATGTCCGGATACCTGTATACGTTCTTCCGTGACCAACTTCCGCATAACTTTTCATTCTGATTGAGTTTGAGTGATATCCGGAAATAATGTGAGTACATTGCACGAGGATATCATGTTTGAAAATTTAGATAATAAAGTCAATAGAAAAAAGGGAGGCAAAAAGTAAGAGTGTGCTTGACCGTGCCAAAAATATTGGCCAGGTTATAAAGAGTCCAGGTTTTGCGAGCCTTGTTTTTTGAAACCGAAAAAGTAAAACATCGATTTGTAGTTCCTCTGAAATATTATTTTGAATGATCAATACATCTTTACTGTTCTGAATCACAGCAGGGAACTTGATGTTTTATACTGCGGTCAGAAAACAGTCCAACCTGACAGTCGAACCTAAATAAAAAAAAAGTCCATAAATGTGACTTCGTAGTGTATTATCCATATCGACAAGAATCCAAATGATTTTTGTTCAAGAAGTAAAGAAACCAGTCAGTATTTGGACAATTTGTTTATGAGAGTGCACAATGGAAGTAGTAGCGGAAATATTGCCAGACAGGAATTCCTCATTTTTATTGCCTTGAAATTTGACCTCACAAAACCGTGGTCTGCATCCGCACCAACTGTTTACATTAAGAGCTGAAATAAAATAGCTCGATAATTTACAAAAGTATTTGAAATTAACTCTTTCAGAAGGGCTTAGTGCATGTTATGCACAAACAAAGCCCGTCTGAACAAGTTAATTTCAAACACATTTGTAAATTATCGCGATACTTTATCAACTCCAAAGTGGTCGTTGGGAAAAGGCACAACATCTGGATTGGAATTAGCGCGCTGGTTTTGCTGTTAGCAAACGTGTATCAGAGTCATAGTGAAATGATAAAGAACAATTTGTTCATAAAAATCTTTAAATTTTTTCATGTCCTCAAGCTACCACATTTTCACAAGCACATAAAGACGAGAAAAATATCAAGCCTACCACCGCGCTCGCTTTTTGGAGAATCATTGAATCAGCAATATTCAAAAAAATTTGAATCCCGCAATGATTCAAACACATTGTGCAAAAGACAACAAATTTCTTCAGAAGAAAAATGATTGTTTCAAACACTCACCGAGCAAAATCTTGTTCTTGCAGTCAGTTCTCTCTCTGGTTGTCGTCCGAAGGTGACCTGTGGTTGATGTGAGGGGTGGACGGCCCCACATGTCTTAAATAGTGCCATCGATTTCCTGAGCAGTGACTAAAACCTCGGACCCTGGATTGTGATTGCGTGGCTCCTGTGCGCTGTCAATCACACATCACCGACTCGCTTCATATTAATGATATGAAAGCGATGTTGAGGCTATAAAGTCACCATAAAAACTAGTCACCGACATTCAAATGGCCGCTTCTCATTGGTGGATATTGTATGGATGTCGGTGACACATCCAAACATGGAATTTATGATTGACACACACAACCTGTCAGTCACAGACCACTCACTTGTGGTCACCGACTTGTCACTGACAAACTGTGATTGGTGGATATACAAGTGACGTATACACTGGCCGTGATTCATTCAATGTACAGTTGGCGCTTCAGTCTATTAAATTGTGTGGATATGTTCGGGATTATATGAGGAATTAAATCGTACTCAAGCCAGCGGAGAAACTTGGGTTTAACTTGGGGTAGGGCACCTGGGGTGCGTTATTGTTTTTCAAAGGCTGCACTAAATGCAAAATAAACGTATTATTAAAACAGTTAATGTTTTATTTCAGGCTTTCAAACTGGAGCCGGGGGGGGGGGGGCTTCCACTGGGGGTGGGGGTACATATGCCCCGTGTCCCCGTAGTTATGCCCCTGAGGTAGGCTTTGCTCCTTGATTGGGTCTTTGAGGAAATAAAATACAGTTAAAAAAACTTCCATGAACTTTACGTATCATATACGGCCCGTGTATAATCGTGGCCTTCTAAATGTGGAAAAGGTTTTTACACTTGAATATCTCCCAGTTCGAATAATCATTTCCAGAAATGTTAGAATGTATGACCGGTGATGATGGACCTAAAAAGCAAACGTTCACTACCTACAGTAATGACACAGTTCCAAAATAGCATGTAAAGTGATTTAAGATCCCCCCCTATATCAACGAGAAAGGCTTGTATGGAACGACCAGATTTCCTACATTTGCTAGTTTGTGGCCTCCGCATAGCGCGTACGATTCACCCTGAACTAGCCCTGGTGATATCCGGACAAATCACACCAGAGTTTGCCATTCTGTATTGCGAACCACCTCGATTTATAATAAGCTCTGAAGCAATGACGTAGCGACGATGGGGGTGGGTGGGACAGTTGAACGACCACATGCCCCCCTTCCCCCTCCCCTCCCCCATACCAGTGGGACCATACCATGCAAGTAAATGACAAAGCCACTTGTCTGATTAGGGGCCTTATAATTACATGGCTTTGTTCCGAACCGGGCACGAAGCCTATGTTTACAAAACGACCGAAAGTCACCGAGGTCATGAGACAAACCGGGGTTTCCCAGCTTGGCAATAGAGCTGGATCCGGTATTGGAATGAAGCCGGGATTTGGAAAACCTCGCTTGCAGCTCACTCGACTTATGTCTAGTCTCCGTTCCGAACGCCTCGCTGTTTCGCCACTAGGTTAACTACCGACGCTAATCAGGGTGACATTGTGGAAAGGCTACAGTTACTCCTCTTGACCAGCAGCGGCAATCTCTTGTTAATATTTGCGGAACCATCAACTTTGAAAGTTGGAAAAGCAGGGGTGGAGGGGGTTGGGCTAGACGCTACCTGACTATTGAGGGCACTGTTTCAAAATGCGTGTATACATACCCGCGTACGTATGAATACTTGAAATAGAAGATTTCGTTACATTACTTTTATTATTTGACAGTTCCTCTCCAAATTCAACAGATGTTTGTAATCAGTCACATTTAATCAACTTACGAAATGTCGATTCCATGCAACAGATATTTCCTGAGTTATTTTTTGAAGCCGAGTGTGTTGTTTAGTGAAAGTTGACTCGAAATCGCCATTTTTTGGGTTAATACACTACATTTTTGGGGTGTATTAATTTATGTTTTTAACGATTTCTCTCCAAATTCAAACCAGTTGTGTTACACATGACGACCAATCAGGAAATATAATTTCACTCCAATAAATCAATGTTTTTTGAGTTATTGTCTCCACAAACAGGGGATTGTTTTTATTCTATGAAGGTTGACTCACATTCGCCTTGTATTTTGCGCGTTTACCCGCCACACTGTCTTTGCTATATTTCTATTATTGAGGAACGATTCATATCCAAATTCGAGAGATTTGATCGATATATCACGTTAAATCACTATGGAATACTTCAATGCAATGCATCAAACATTTCTTGAGTAATCGTCTCCACAACGAGTAGATTTTGTTTTTGTTCCATGAACGTTGACTTAAATGCGTCTTCTATTTTTCGTGCTTAACTCACTTATTCTTTTGTTTATATTTTTTCATGGATTAATAATTGCTCTCCATATTCAACGTCTTTGGGTATTTCTTGAGTTATTGTTTGTAAACCGAGTGTGTTGTTTTTGTGTCACGAACAGTGACTTCAGTTAGGTGTCTCGTGTTGACAAAACAATATTTACGGTGGTGACCTCTATTTGTGAAGCGCACCCTCTTTTGAAAGAAAATTAAAGCTGACTTAATGAGACAGTTTTTCTCCGTTTTAACACAACGCATTTTTTTTGCTACATTTTTTATTACTAAACAATTCCTCTTAATTTTTCACAGATTTGTGTAATCTACAACATTTAATCAATTTACGAAATTTCAATTCCATGCAACATGTATTTCTTGAGTTATCTTCCGGAAACCGAGCGTGTTGTTGTTTTGTCATCAAATAAGTTCACTCAAAATCGCACTACATTTTCGGGATATATTATTTTTTTTAACTACTCCTCTATAAATTCAAAAGTGTGGTGTTGTCTATGATGACCAATCAGAAGATATAGTTTCACTCCAAAACAACACAATTATTTTCTCTAAATGTTTAACAGGCAAGTGTTGCAAGTCAAACTTTACATCTAGTCAAAATTTCAATCCCATAAAATAACTAGTTTTTGAGCAATCGTGTGGCGTAGGTGTCACACGATTTTCTGGAGGCCGTGACTTCACTTTGGATGGGCTTTGTCTGTGTTACTGAAATTATATTGCCGCCGATAATCTGTGTTTTTTCTCTCGATATTTATCATGCTTGTGTTGACTGTCATGCTGAACCTCTATAGGAAAAATTCCAATGCAATATAACAAATAATTTTGAGTTATCGTGTGACATTATGTGTGATTGTGTTTTTGTTTAATAGTAAGGACGATTTTCTGGACACCGTGACTTCAATTGGGAGTGCAGTTTTGTCGGTGTTACAAAAAACTATATTGGCGCCGATAATCTCTATTTTGTCCGTCAGTATCAACAGGCTTGCGGTGCCAGTCATGATTAACGTACAACTATATAGTATTGAGTAAAAAGTGATTTGTACAAAATTCATAGAACAAGAACGAAAATGAGATCGAAACAATTAAATGTTTTAAACGTGAAAAATATTATCCATATGAAGCAACGTTCATGGCAAAAAAAAGTCACAATTCCTTTTCAAGAAGAAAAGAAATTCCCAAGAGGTTCCGTTGTTTCCTTTTTTTCAAGGGCATTTCACCCAAACTCTTTCCAACTACTCTTTGCTTTCTGATTGTCTCGCGCAGAGACAGCTGTACCCAGCGGTTTAATCTTTCAATAGAGGGCGCACCACATGCACAGTGGTCGCTACTGCTAACACGCAGAGTCAACACGAACTGGTATTGAATAAAAAGAAGACACTCATTCTCGGGCAATATATCATGGAATACTGAACGTATTAACTCAGTATTTCGTTGAGTAATTGTTAATAATGTGTTACGATCGCCAGTACAATTTCTGGTGAATTTGTCAAAGAACAAAAATAATGTGAGCGAAACAACTTGGTGTGTTAAACCTGAAAAATACATTCGAATAAACATCATCGTAAATGACAGAGGTGTGTTAAACCTGAAAAATACAGTCGAATGAACATCATCGTAAATGACAGAAAATGCTATAATGGTTCGGTTGATAAGTCACAATTTACAAATTGTATTTTAGTGAAATTCCGACCAATAATTCGTCATAATGTATCACATTCAGGAGTATATTTTCACGGGAATTCGTTGAACAAGAACGAAAAAGAGATAGTGGACTGAAGTCGGCGCGCGGTGAGCGGTGTTTGTTTAGCGCCCTCTTACGGAAGAAATTGATGCATCACGATAAAAATAACACGGAGTGTCCTCACAATGCTAATTCTTTAATTGTTTTACATTCATTCGTTGGCAGTTCCTGTCAATTTTCAAGATGCTCTTCTCAAATATCATGGCAAAATATTAGAGGAAATTTCATTTCAATGCAATGTGTTTATCTTGAGTTGATACAATAACTGTGTTTACACTGTTGAGGCAGAGAAAACGATATTTTTTTATTCTCAATTTTCTACCTTGTTTTCCTTTTTTTTCATGACCAATCATCTAGCCAGAATTCAATTCAATGCGTCTCTTAATTTTTTGAGATAGCGTGTCTACATGAACTATCGTTTCTGTGCAAGAGTGAGGCAAATGTCCTGTTTGGACTGTGACTGCAGCATATAGCCAAGTTTTACTCCGTGTTGACGCAAGACACTGCTGATGGGTAGAAAAACAATATTTTGTCTCAATCTTCTGTCTTGTTTGTCTATTTGTCATGACCAGCCATTTGGCCACAATTCAATTCGATGCATCACTTAATTTTTTTAGATATCGTTTCCAGCTGACTATCGTTTAGTGCAAAAGTGAGGCAAATGTTCTGTTTGGACTGCAACTGCCGCCGATCACCAAGTTTTTCTCCGTGTTGCGACACAAGACACTGTTGAGGGAGAGCAAAACAATATTTTGTCTCAATCTTCTGTCTTGTTTGTCTATCTGTCATGACTAGCCATCTGGCCACAATACAATTCGATGCATCACTTAATTTTTGAGATAGCGTGCCCAGCGGGACTTTCGTTTCTGTGCAAAAGTGAGGCAAAGTTCTGTTTGGACTGTGACTGCAGCCTATAGCCAAGTTTTTCTCCGTGTTGCGACACAAGACACTGTTGAGGGAGAGCAAAACAAAAGTTTGTCTCTATCTTCTGTCTTGTTTGTCTATTTTCAAAACCAGTCATCTGGCAACAATTCAATTCAATGCGTCATTTAATTTTTGAGATAGCGTGTTTACCTGGACTATCGTTTCTGTGCAAAAGTGAGGCAAATGTTCTGTTTGGACTGTGACTGCAGCCTATAACCAAGTTTTTCTCCGTGTTGACGGAGGACACTGCCGATGGGGAAAAAAACAATATTTTATCTCAATCTTGTCTTGTTTGTTTATTTGTCATGACCAGTCAGCTACCTAAAATTCAATTCGATGCATCACATAATTTTTGAGATAGCATGTCCAGCTGGACTATCGTTTCTGTGCAAAAGTGAGGCAAATGTTATGTTTGGACAGCATCTGAGTCCAGCCCATCGCCAAGTTTTTCTCCGTGTTGCGACACAATTAAGACACTGTTGAGGAAGACCAAAACAATATTTTGTCTCAATCTTCTGTCTTGTTTGTCTATTTTTCAAAACCAGTCATCTGGCCACAATTCAATTCCATGCGTCATTAAGTTTTGAGATAGCGTGTCTACCTGGACTATCGTTTCTGTGCAAAAGTGAGGCAAATGTTCTGTTTGGACTGTGACTGCATCCGATCGCCAAGTTTTCTCCGTGTTGACGGAGGACACTGCTGATGGTGAGAAAAACCAATGTTTTGTCTCAATCTTCTGTCTTGTTTGTCTATTTCTCACGACCAATTATCTGGCCACAAGTCAATTCGATGCATCACTTAATTTTTGAAATAGCTTGTCCAGCACAGTACATCTATGATTGCCCGTGAAGGATATGGTTTGTTTATGAGACTGTAGCATTACACTTAAAATCACCTTTCATCATATCAATCCAAATATTGTTAACATTGTAATGGACCTTAAAAAAAACGGTGTAATTTTGCGACAGTCACATGCACACTACATTGTTTCTTTTCAGTGAAAAGTTCAGGCTTTTAACCCGCATTGTTTGGTTTACTAGTTTAAACAATGTACCCTCTTGATTTTCTATTTCGCTCTCGGACGTTTCACGCCGTCAGAGAAAAAAATTAAAAGCTTTATTTTAGATTCGAGGGATTTATTGGGCTCTTTATATAGTTCGAAATTTTTGTAACATCAAAATTCTATAATTAAACGTGGGCGGATCGTTTCGATAGATGTCTCCATCATTACAAAGTGCAAAGCTTTCATATTGCTAGAAAAATAGAAATTTTTAAACAAAATGTATTTTTCATTGTCAAAACTAAAAAAATTGCACGGGCAAGCAACTATAAACTGATCACATTCCGGTTATGCCATTCTACTTGTCCGATATAGCGCCCTCTGTTGAAAATTTGAAGAGCTCCCTCTATTGATATACATAAACAGCTAATTTGTGATCCAATAAATAGCGCACTCTATTGAAAAACAAAACAGCGCCCTCTACTGACCATACAGTTACCAACTCGCCCCTTTACCAACTCGCCCCACTTGTTTGCCCCAAACGGGAAAGGTCAATAGAGGGCGCCACTCATCTTATCAATTGAGGGCGCTATTTATCGAATCAATAGAGGGCGCAGTTCTATTATCAGTTGACAGCTGGCGCCAGATATCACCTCATGGGGAAATTGCAACGTGATCCACAACTCGTTTTGGAAAGGTAAATTTCAGAATAAAATACAGGATTCTTTTGGAGCAGTTACTCAAGATCAGCTTAGTAAGACACTCGTAACGTGAACGTATAGTTTTGTCCCATTCTGACTAATAAAAAAGTAATAAATTATGCTGGCAATAGCTGGCAAAAAAAATGTCATTTATTAATGATTTAGGCCTAGGCTAGGGCTAGGCTAGGCCTAGTCCGAAAATTTGGGACTCTTAATACTGTGTATGAGAGTCCCAAAACTTAAGGCATCCATATCGTGCAAAAGTTTGTGCTGCATAATAAAACCAGTGTGAATCAAATTTGCAAGCTTCTTTGGCACTACAGTTTCCTCAATAATCCCCGAAACTTCTGCCTCGCAAAGTTGCTTTGGTGAGCATTGTATGACCAAAAATTCAGCTTTTAATTCTAATTTTGCAAAGAGTTATCGAAATCCAAACGTGAGACATCACGTTGATGTGTACTGCAATGCATTGTGCAAAAAAACTCCCTAGCTAGAACATTTTCATCGTGTAGATAAAACAGCGCCCTCTTGTTGATCTGAGTGAATGTAGAATGTTTCATTTTTTATCAGAGGGCGCTATATGTTCATTTGGATATCGATTGAAAAACAAGTGAGCTGCAAGGCTCTTGAACTATACCTACATGTACCCAGAATACATTGGGAATCACATACACATTTCCAGAGCATGGAGATTGACGTGGATGGTTTTTGAACTGCCAAAAACTTGCCTTAAAAATTGGATTTAAGGTCTCAAATTTCGCAGGTGACATGCTTGCAACTATATCATTTGATGTATGTGTTGTGTGGGCATTCAATTAGCCTAATCGTGAGTAAAAAAGCGTCAGTAGTAATTTTGCACGTTTTTATGCACTCACGGAAATTTCACGAAAAAGAGACATCTGAAAAAGGCAGCACTTTCTGATTAGGCTATAAAGAGGGTGAGTAGACTTCTAAAGCAAAAATAAACTACAAATTAAGCCTAAATGTGCAAATCAAAATTTGACAAAGTTTGACTTGTTTTTGTACATGGTGGAAGTGTGGCCTTTATTTACGGAGGTAGTCCAGTAAATTGGCCACATTTATGGGGCTAAGTTGGACCCAACTTATCGCCTTTGTAACATTCGGACATGGTCTGGCAATAGTGGGGTCCAAACCCCTATATGCCGAGCAACACAATTTTCTCTTTTGTCCCAAAAACCCAACATTGCCCAACAAAAACATCAGATTTCACCCTCAAAACGGCCTCCAAATTACTAGATAAGCCACCTGAGGTTCAAGTAGACATCAATAATTAAGATGGTTGTACTGAAGTTTACTTACGATCTGGATGAAAAGTGAAATTTCCCATTCAATCCCGAGAGCTCCCCTTGCGATCGTGAACACGTTCAATTTCAGACTCGTGTTAATGTTTGAACGATGCGATGTGGTCTTCATGCCCAGCGTACATTGTACATTCGATGGTCCCCATATCCCGAGTGCGATGCCGTTACCGAGCGCAATGTATCGATTATGATAATGAGTAGACTGGATCTCGTTTGTAAACACAAGTATATTTCGAACGATAATAGAGAGTCGGGAACTAGGACAGCTTTTATGGGCGGAAACCAGTTCAAGCTAGTTGTCTTTTACCATTTGAAATCCACTTGTGTTCACAAGCGAGATCCAGTCTACTCATTATCATAATCGATGCTTCGCGCTCGGTAACAGAATCGCACTCGGGATATGGGGACCATTGAATGTACGCTGGGCATGAAGACTACATCACGTCGTTCAATTAAACATTAACACGAGTCGGAAATTTAACGTGTTCATGATCGCGAGGGGAGCTCTCAGAATTGAACGGGAAATTTCACTTTTCTTCCGGATCGTAAGTAAACTTCAGTACAACCATTTTAATCATCGATGTCTATTTGTACCTCAGGTGGCCTATCTAGTAATTGGGAGGCCATTTTGAGGGTGAAATCTGAATGTTAAAAAGACGATAAGTTGGGTCCAAGCATGGTCCAAGTTACTCGGACTACTGTAAGTGTAGTCCGAAAATTTGGGACTCTCAATACTGTGTATGAGAGTCCCAAAACTTATGGTATTGAAAACATGCAAAGCAAGAAAATAGACTGGCACCTGAAACAACCAGTCCAACACAGCTTCAGTACTGCATCAATCAACCATGCCAAAAGAATTAAAGAAACATGTGGCATGAAGCGGGAACTAGTCTCAATTTACTACACATTTCTCCGTAGTCAAGCCACCAGACTATTGACACTGAATGAAGAGGTCAGTCTTTTCAAATAGTTGGACCATATGGTCATGATGGTTGGACATGTACCAGTCTAGTATTTAGTCCCATTTTGAAATCACTTGACTTCCCTCTCATGTGCAAAACATTGAAGAAAAATCTCCTTTGAAAATTGAATTGAGTCTCCAAACTTGGTTGGTGAAATACTGAGGACATTTTCTTTGCCCGTTTTGTTTTGCACGTTTCAGAGCACTCCAGAGCCCTGTCTGCTGTAAGTGTAACTTAGCCCTAGTCCTAGCCCAGGTTGGACTCTGTTGTGTACACGCAACGGAGTCCAGGGTATGAATCTCTCCTGCCATAGCGAAAAAAGTTTTAACACATTTAGTATTAGTAAATATTGCTTGAGATTATTTATGCTTATTGAATTCTTCTCATTGTCTTTGGGTAATGTATTTTTTTTTTCATTAGAAAATTGACGTGGCTTGTCACACAGTGGATGATTTGGTGAACAAGACAATAGAAGACCTTCAGCCCAATCCAGGTAAGAACCAAAATTGAAGCATCATTGACGCTAACCCTCCCAAATCCTCCAAAATCCTATTTGCAAAATGTAGGCTTTTGCAGGATTGAGGCTATATGGCAAAAATGTGTGCCTGATTTATGAGGATGCACTGTGTCAAGGTCTTGGGCCGGATCTTGTGTTGTTCCCTGAGCTCAGGGAACCAGACTAGCTGGCTTGCATCCATTCACGGATGTGTAACGGCTTGCAAAAAAAATGTGGACTAAATAAATTGGGTAAATCTGGGCACTATTTGGACAAATCAGTTTCTTCCAACGATGGTCGGCCGACCACTCTTTTGAAATCAATACAAAAATTCCACTTTTCTTAAAAATGACAGCACACCAGGTGCCATGATTTCACAGGATGTCTGAGACTGTCATTCATCTTCAGTCAAGTAAAGTATTTCATGATAATTTGCTAGTTTTGTTTGTTGATGTTTGCAAATGTCGTATATTACCTTTAATTGTAACCTTTGGAATAATTACGTTTGGGGTGACTATAGAACACCGGTTTGAATCAGGTCTAAGTATTCACTTCAAACAAACCAAATAGAGATAGATCTTCTATTTGTGTACTGACCCTAATCAATCGTATTGTCTTTCCTGAACAGTCTCCAGAGCCATGAGCAAAGTCCGTGGTCAGAACAAGGGAGGAACCAAGCCTCAACAACCCGTAGGATTCCTGGGAGAAGTCATGCTGAAGAACGGCAGAAAATTAGGAGAAGATTCAACGTTTGGTGAGCAAGCTTCAAGATGTATTCTCTTTCCTTCTGTGGTAGACTGATCATAAAGCTCTCAAAAAGGTGCTCTAATCAGTGTTCCAATCCACCAACATAGTACCATGAGTATTGTGTAATTTATGTAGAGCCCAGCACTTCAGATATGCAAGGCCAAGTAAAGAAATAAACCAGTTTCTCGTAGCTGCCCGCTGCCTTTTTTGCACCCACTTTGTATTTTTTTATTTTTTTTTATTTATAAATGCATGCATTTGCAATATACAGGTGATTCAAAAAAGACGAAACCCAAATGAAATGACAGGACCAATTTTTGAATGAAGTTTTGCCTGTAGCACATTCCAAATCTAGGATATGAAGGCCCAATCAATGGGCTTTGTTTTAGCGCAAGAATCATTCAAATCACTCATGAACTTTTAAAGTTGCTTAATTTTCAACACAAACACTGTTTTAAAAGTTCTGTCCACGGATCACAAAAAGGTAAGTGTCTTTTCAGTAAAATGAAAACAATTCGCATGCATCCCTGTGAGAATTGTTATCACTTTGCTGCAAGAACACTTCCTATTTTTGTGATGTGTGGACAGAACTTTAAAACGGCGGATGTGTTCAAAATTTCGTAACTTGAAAATTACATGAGTGATTTGAATGATTCTTGTACTAAAAGAAAGTTTAATAACTGGGCTTTCATATCCTAGATTTTGAAAGTGCTACAGGAAAAACTTCAATCAAAAATTGGTCCAGCCGTTTGTGTTTCGTTTTTTTTACTCGCTCTTTATTTGGCAAATTTGTCAGTTGTCTGTTTATTTGTTTCCAACAATATTGTAGCTACATGTACTAGTACAGCAGATAGGCGATGGGATTGTGCCTTTGATGATACAAGCATGGCATTTTGCACACAGTCAGAGTATGTCACGAGAAAGATATTTGGCCATAGGGCCATCGCAGATTTGTCCTTCGAACAAATATAGACAAATCCGATGGCAGCCATTTTCTGCGGTGGCGCAATGTTTGCGCGAGTCGCGCTCAGGTAGGGGGCGTGCTCTAGGTTCCTTTGACCAACAAGAATACCAAAATGCGCGCGCACCTCGTCTTTAAGAACACGTTCAGTATGCGTGTGAGCGAGACACCACCGCAGTAAAAACCTGCTAATTCTGGTCGCCAGATTCCACTATAGGTAGAAAAATGACCAATGGCAGCCATTTTGAAAATTTTGAATATTGCTTGTTAACTAGATTTTTTCAAAGGGCAAATCTGTGATGGCCCTTTTATAAGACATACTCTGACTGTGTGCCAAATGCCATGCTTGTATCATCAACTTTAGGCACAATTCTCCCAAATATTTCTGCTGAATAATGCATTTCATAGACCATCCCAGCTCCCGTGGAATACATAGCCCAGCTGTTCTCATTTTGGTGGAAACATCAGAACAATAAAATCTAGCATTTTTATTTTGGATACAGGTACGGCGATGGTCGAGATGGAAGAATCACTGAGGCAACTTTCTGAAGTCAAGGACGCCTTCAATCTGAACGTCAGACAGAACTTCCTGGATCCCCTGGATCATCTCAAGAACAAAGATCTGAAGGAGATCAACGTGAGTTCCATCTTACAGAATCTAACATCATCCATTATCTGGTTGATTCTGATAGAATCAGGACTGTGTTGCACAGCCACGTTCGGGGAAATTCAAGCACAAATTAGGGAAAATGGAAAAGCATAAAGCCACGTCAGAATGAAGTGGCTACGGCTAATACATTAGTTGCACCTATGGAAGCAGATGAAGCCACTTCCCATGTGGGCTAGTGTTAGTCGTAGCCATGTCATTCAGACATGGCTAATGCTCACTAACAGAAGGGTTAACCAGGGTTACTGGAAATTACATTCTCATATAGCGTAATCCGGCGAACAAAATTAGAAGCCATTTTTGAGGTCGCGCGACGACTACGTGCACGCGTTCTTAAAGACGAGGCTCGCAAATGTTTTGGTCAAAGGAGTCCGGAGTGCGCGATTCACGTGAGCCTAGTGCCTCCGCATTTATCCTGAGTTATCCTGTTCACAGACAAACCAAGGCCGATGAAAACATGTACCTCATGGTGGAGGTAAAAAAAAGCAGACAGGAAACCGTTTTTTTTTTAACTCTGTCTAATAATGCATTTCATAGACCATGCATTTCACAGACAATCTCAGCTCCCAGGGTATACTTAGCACAGCTGTTTAGTTTTGGTGGAAACAACAGAACAATAAAATGTTGTTTTTTATAGGTATCATTAAAAAAAAAATTGTTTTGGTTATTTTTTGGATACAGCTACGGCGATGGTCGAGATTGGAGAATCACTGAGGCAACTTTCTGAAGTCAAGGGCGCCTTCGATCTGAACGTCAGACAGAACTTCCTGGATCCCCTGGATCATCTCAAGAACAAAGATCTGAAAGAGATCAACGTGAGTTCCATCTTACAGAATCTGACAGAATTTGGTTAATTTTGATAGAAGCAGGACTGTGTTGCACAGCCACCTGCGGGGAAATTTAGGCACAAATTGTGGCCAATCTGGAAAAAAATTGATACAAGACAAGTGATCGATTACTGGTTGATTTGGGTTGTAACTTATGCCTGCGTACTTTGGGTCATTCGATAAATTTGGGGTCCACTTTTTTCCTGTCCCTGTTACATCTGACATCTGTGATTTTATAATTGTGATGCACTCCTTAATGCAGTCGTCCTCCAAGGGTGATTATGAATAGCAAACTACCTACACAACGAATACAAAATTGTTTAAAGTCATTCTTAACCCTAACTCCCTGGGCATTTTTGCGATGATGATGCAAAATCCTCCAACTGCCTCCATGTCAAAATTGCATGCAGCCTCAATCCTGCAAAATCCTCTATTATTTCTTGAATGTGATCTGTGGAAGAATGATCACTGCCTCAATCCTGCAAAATCCTCCAGCAATCACTGTCAATATGTTGAGGCTGAGCCAGTGGCATCCTGGAGCAGTGCGGAGGACTTCAAGTATAATTTATGCACAGCTGAGCATAAACAAACACAAGGCCCAGCCCAAGACCTTGACACAGTGCATCCTCCAAAATCAGCCACACATTTTTGCCAATTAAACAGCCTCAATCCTGCAAAAGCCTCCATTTTGCAAAGAGGATTTTGGAGGATTTGGGAAGGTTAGGATTAATGCAGTCGTCCACCAAGAGTGATTATGCGAAGCAGACAACCTACCCAACAAATTGTTGAAGTAATTCTTAATGATACTTGAACGGCAAATGACAATGCTCAGAGATAACAGGAACTCGAAAATTGTCACACTTTGACCCCTTAATTTATATAAGGAGCCTTACAGCAATGTGCAAATGTCTCTTGTCAAACGGTACATTAACTTTCTCCCCAATGTTTCATTTCTACAGCACCATCGGAAGAAGTTACAGGGGCGACGTCTTGACTTTGACTACAAAAAGCAGAAGCAAGCAAAAGGTAGGCGACAGATTATCTCATCAACTCCATCATATCAAATCATCTTACATTACTAAAATCATAACTAAAACAAACATAACGTTAGACTTAAAAAGTTTTATTGTTAACATGACACTAAGTATATCATTATTAAGACAAGATGAGTTTTGCGGTATCACCATGTGAATAAATCTCTTTTCTGGGTATGTGTGGTTCTGAAAAGAACCGGAGGGACTCAATGTTTCGAACAGTATGCTCTGCCCGTCGTCAGGAGAATGAGGGATTGCAATGATGATGCGATGTTATAAGGATGGGTGCGGTGAGGCATGAGAAGGATGCAAACTGGTGAAGCTGTGGTGATGTGATGGAGTTCTTGAGGTAGGTGTTCATCGTCGCAGATGATGAACACCTACCTCAAGAACTCCATCACATCATCACAGCACTGCAGCGCAACGGATACCAGCCCAGCCAAGTCAAGACACAAGACCCAAGAACCATTCCCGGCCGTAGGGTCTCCTATACCCAAAGCCAACTAGTTAGGGCCCCTAGTTCCATCACCCTCCCCTACTTAGGCACCACTTCTCATCACAGCCAGTGGATCCTCCAAAAGCATGGAATTCGAGTCTTCCACACAGCCCCTCTGAAGATGCAGAACCTGCTGACTTCACACAAGGATCGGTGTGACCCGGAATGCAGACCAGGAGTGTACAAGATTCCATGTCAAAGTGGCAAAGTGTATATCGGCGAGACTGGCAGGGACCTCCCCACCAGACTCAATGAACGCAAAGCCCATGGCAGGAAGGGAGACTTCAAGAAATCTTCCATCGTCAAACACTCCCACACCGAAGACCACCCGATCAACTGAAGCCAAGCAGAAATACTCAGTAGCATCGACCGCTGGTACCCCCGACGCATCAGAGAAGCCAACTATACCCCTGAGCTCCTTCCCCTTTGCTGTGTACTGACACGCTCCAGTGATCATCCAGTATCCTTCAGTCAACTTGCATCCTGTCTCAGCTTCACCGGTTTCGAGCTTCACCAGTTTGCATCCTTCTCACGCCTCACCGCACCCATCCTATAACATCGCATCATCGTTGGAATCCTTCATTCTCCTGATGATGGGCAGAGCATACTGTTCGAAACGCTGAGTCCCTCCGGTTCTTTTCAGAACCACACATACTCAGAAAAGAGATTTATTCACATGGTGCTTTAAAACTTATCTTGTCTTAATATCTTTCCACCATGCAAACCTTCAAATCTCATCCTATATCATTATTAATTGTCATACATTATGCCCCTAAAAAAGTGTCTGTGGAAAAAAAAGTCTGATGTGGTTTGGGATTGGAATCATTTGCCCTTGAGCATTAAACTGAGGTCTTGCCATGATGACTGATAGCCAGGCAAATGATTCCAATCCCAATTGCAGCCCTTTTCACAACATGCAGGATTTTACACAGCTTACTTAACACAGCACTGAAATTGATTAAGGCAAGGAACTTGGTCACAGTGTCCCAAAATGTTGTTGTGATCAATTGACAAGTGTGCAGTGATGCGTGACTGAAATTAAATGAAACTCATCAGGGTTGAGGCCAAGATAGGGAGTATCTGCACAATCAAACTTTTTCAAATTGGACTTAATGGTTTTGTAGTTATTTCAAAAATAGTCAGACGGACATTTCTTTTGGACATACTGTATAATGCGTATTGTATATTTGTTTGCATTAAAAGAAAAACAAAAATTGCATTTAAAATATACGAACACTGTACACACTTACCATAACGCGCACACAGTCGTTTTCTGCTATGCTTCCGAGGATTAATTGGCTTTGTGTTTTCCTTTGTTCCCTGATCTAAACCTTTCCCATAGACTTAGTGCACAAACCGGCGTTGGAGGACAATAGGCACTGTCGAGTACCGTATTTTGAGTACCAAAATGTGTACTCACAGTTGAGTACTTGACGAAGACTTTGCGGAATGAATTTTGATGAACAGTTTGAGTAAAATGCAAGCAGGTCTTTAAAAAATTAAGTCAAAGTTGCAAAATGTATAACAAGATCATTAAACCAGATTTGTCCAGGTTTTTGGCTTTTTGCAGCGCTAACGTTAGTCTTTTCCAAGACCTGGACACAATTTATTTAGAGCAAATGCATTCAAATTTTCTTTCCTGATTGGTTTCCGTCTAGATTAGTGGGTTGGGTAAGATCAAGACCAACACAATCATCAAGGAGCTCTCCAAACCCTGGATGCTGGATGAGGAAGCAGCCTGGAGACCACGGAGAAGTTTCCTTGGAAGATCAGCAAGGAAGAAGTCACCACGCTCAACGAGAAGGTAGAATCTCCTCCTTGCGCTAAAGCACCCCCCCCCCCCACAGAGAAAACTATTAAATTTATATTTATTTTTGTGCAAGTTGGTCAGTAGTGCAGAATTATTCACATGTTAACTAATGCATGCAAAATAGAGAAAAAAAGTAAATTTCAATGACTATCATCCCACCCTATATTTGTAGGCTATAGAAATGTCAAACCCCCAACACAGATTTTTACCTATCCTACCACACAGTTGTTTTTTATATGTAATAGAAAACACCACACTTTTTGTTCTTGGTTGGCCTTATTATTTTAATATATGTTTCAAATAATTTTTGTTTGTGAACCCCCCCCCCCCCTTCCCCCGCCCAGGCTTGACGTACTCATCCCTCACCTCATCTCCTTGAAATCCAACTGGGGAAATGCAAGCTGCGCGTCTTTGCCGCCACGGGCAAGAAGGAGCAAATGGACAGGGAGAAGATGAACATGGCCAACATGCTCAGCAAGTTCCGCATCAACTGCTCGGACGTGGAGGTCATCCCGGACCTGAACAAGAAGCCCAAGGGGTAGAGCCTAAGACAGTTCATGAGCTGTCCAAACCCTGGATGCTGGATGAGGAAGCAGGCGAGACCACGGAGAAGTTTCCTTGGAAGATCAGCAAGGAAGAAGTCACTACGCTCAACGAGAAGGTAGAATCTCCTCCTTGCGCTCAAGCACCCCCCCCCCCCCCCTCCACAGAGAAAACTATAAACGAGGGCCATTTGGGCGCCATCGTGGCTTATAAATGCTGGTACCAAATACACGATAACCAGCATGAGTGAACCAGTGAAGTGTCCCTCATTCCGGCTTCTGCTTGTTTGACTATAAAGCGCCCTCTTTTGTCCATGCATGGAGACAATACACTTAAACCTTTCCCAGTGTCCACTTTACGCTTAGTCCCTGGTTTGTGTGATTTTAAGTCCAGTCTTGCAACATCTGTTAATTGGGTCCAACCTTTGACATTCTGGAGGCTGATTTTCAATAATGAGATTGATCACTTTCAATCCATTTTTCGTATAACTCTCAGTTCATTTGATTTGCCAAGTGCATGGAACTCGACTTTAGTAAACATCAATAAATCACGACATTTTTTCGCCTGAAATCTTTTTTTTTCTTTGAAATGGGGGGGGGGGGCATTACATTGAAAAGTCATGCCATCATTCTCAGCTACAGTTGCATGATGAGACGTATTTTCATTGTAATGCCCCCCCCCCCCCCAAAAAAAATAATTTAAAGATTATAGAGTTGTCTAAGGGGCGTGGTTAACTCGCAAACGGCGGTAGGTCAATGGGTGGCGCTTTTCATGGCGGCACAATTGCTGACGTTTACACGAAATACCAAAAATTCTTTAAAAGCCGCTGGCGAAACAAGAAACTTTTTAAACAAAACTAAGGACACTTGTGTAAAAACTAAAAGTTACTTGTGTAAAAAGGGCACTCTTTACAGAATACTGGGGGGGTGTGTTAACTGCTGGTGCAAAAAATGGGGGCGGGGTGAGCAATAGATCCAACAGTGCTTGTGACCCAGTCTGACTGAGCTACTGTGGTCACCTGATCAAAAGTGGTGATCTGATTGGCCAATGTGCACTGTTGATTGACATGCAGGAAGGGTCCATTATAACCTTTTCTTTGATTTCTTGCAGGAGTCTACCTATTCCCAGGAAGCGTACTTGTTCAGCTTACATGTACATGTGCTGGCTGGAGACATGATCCAAGGATATGCTGTCAGCAGGGATGCCAAATATGGCATCCAAATAAAAGTCAATACAAAGAAATTCACTTGAAATGATAAAGTGACAAAGGACAGTTCCAACCAGTTGAAAGACCCTCCTCGCTTGAATGGAATTTGTGCTTTGTTTTGATTGATTTCGTTGAGATTGTTTTTTTACCATCTAACGGGCGCACACTTTCACTGATGTTTTCAAAGTGAGTTTCTTGAATGCAATCAAGTAATGCTGATTAAGAACAATGAAAGACTTCATATAATCTGGAGTCTGTTAATCAAGAAACACTTGTCGCACTTCTACGGGCTTTAAAAACAACAGCCAACTCCACTTTTTTCATTACTGTGGGCACATTTCTTTTTCAACTGAAGTGAAAGTAATTAAAATCATGTTTATTTCTTTCATAACGAAGCCAAGCCAAACAAAAAAATGGAGTATATATCAACAATGGTGGTGCTTTTGGTAATCCTCAGAATGAGGTTTTATGCATACTGTTTTCATAGCAAGTCAATTGTTACTTTTACATAATTCTCACATATTGTAACGTTTAAAATAATGCAATCATTTAATAAAATCCAGTGTGTTCTATTTGCTGTAAATAGCATTAGAATATTTCAAACAATTGTTAATCCAAATGCCAAGCTTAAAGTTTATATGAAAATCAGATTCACTCACTCGAGACTTTTTTCGTGACATGAAATAAAAATTGATACATAATGGGATTGATTTAATTGACATCATCTGTGCTGGGCATACAGGGAACATAAGGCGAAGAAAATAACAAGTTACAGTAAACGCCCTAAAATTATCCAGGTATGTAGCAAAATATTTTGTTTGTTTGTCTGTATGTCTTTTATACTTTGTTTGCTTTAGGATACAGTTATTGTGTTTAATTAATCTGTTTTAAATACCCAATACTACAAACAAGTTGCATTTATTTTTGGGAAAAAAACACGTTATTTTTATGTTGACCAAATGTGGCAATAAAAAAAGATGGCGGTCAGAAACATGGCCTAAAAAATCCAGGTTGGTCGAGATAACACCATAAACACATTTTTTTTTAGTTGTTAACATTTCTGGATACATGGTGGCATTGCTTTATTGCAAACCTTTTGTTTCTAAAAAAAATAATGTCCCAGCTTGCTTTGAAAAAATATTCCATCAAAATACTTCTCGATAGGCCTACAATGGGTCAAAAAAAAATCGTCAAAAAACTTTATAACGCACACTTTTCTCTATATCTCAATACTCATGCATAAAGCTAAATATTTTGTTTTGCAGAAAGTCAAAAAAAATTGTCAAATCCATTGTAGTATACAGATCGGCGCATGCGCAATGCATAAACATTAATAATAATATTTTGTGACATTGTCATTGAACATTATTTCTTTTAATTCATTGGTTATTGTTTCGGCAAAAATGCAAAGCGATTAAAAAAATCAGCAACACAATGCTCGTGTATCTTTGTATGTTGTGATTGTTTTGTTTATTCGGGGTAAAGGAGGAAGCCACTGAATGAGGTCCAGTGATAGGAACTACTATACGCCCCACCGAGCATTGTGAGATACATCGTATCTCCACGCTGCAGAACCACCACCGCGCTCCCAGACACCTGCTCATAGTGACTTGAATCAGTGCTAGCGCCAGCGACAACCACGTCGCCGTTCTTCCGGAGATAAACGTACAGGTTGATGCTGGAAGAATGTTTGCGCACAGAAAACATGAACACGTAGGTGCCCGGCACACCACACGTGAACGTGGCGGTCTCGAGATCGAAGCTGGTACCCAGCAGAAGCGTCTTGGTCGCCTGGAAGGGCAAACGGGTGTCCTGACTCGTAGAGGTATCCGAGCTGCTCGTCCTCACCACGGTGAATGCTACCCGCTGGTTGGAGTCATCTGGTGTCTCCCCTGGCTCACCCTTTTGACCTTTGACACCAGTCTGACCGGTTTGCCCGACTGAACCTTTAGGCCCAGTGTCACCTTGACGGCCAATCTGTCCGATTAGCCCTGGCTCGCCTGCAATACCAGTACGGCCTTGGAGCCCCAACTGACCTTTGACACCACGTGCTCCCCGCTGACCCCGGGGGCCGATATCACCCTTTTGACCTTTGGCACCAGTTTCCCCTGTTGGCCCAACTAAACCTCTTGGTCCCATCTTGCCCGGCAGGCCTCTGCCGTCGTCACCCGGCTCTCCTTTTTGACCTGCATCACCCTTTGACCCTTGTAAAATTCCGACAATTGCAGCTGTTTCCTGGCAGCACGTTTGGCCCGCCTGAGACGCAGGACCATCACCGTCCGAGGCAACCGGCCCAGTAACGGAAGCTCGGAGGTTGACGGAGTTACCCAGAAGGAGGGCGATTGGAATAACGGTTGCCACGAAGATCTTCATTCTGTACAGAATAACAACGATTAAACTGAAACAAATCAGGTGAGATTTTTTTTCAATAAAATAGTTTTTAAAAACGGGAAGAGTAGAGAAAAATATTGAGGTTTGATAAACAGGAGAACTAATCTAAAATGCATGACAATCCGCCGTCAGATTTGAAGAAAAAAAACCAAAAAATAATGAGATTGGAGGAATCATTGTTCGAAGAATGTTTTCTTTGTTATATAACAGTGGCGTATGAGGGATCAAGGGGCTAACATTTATGAGAAGCCTAGTTTATAAAACCGGTTGTCATGGCAACCCATCGAATCGATTTTTTTTTATTTCGCCCGCCAATAAGAGTTAAGAAAGGTCACCAAAATGCATTCCGATAGGGCGAAGCGTTCCGGAGCTGTAGTATTTTTTTTGGGGGGGGGGGGGGGGGACGGATTACATCTTGCCCCTTCCCCGGTCCTGATAGAATCATTAATCAAACCTCACCACACCCACCTCGATGGTTCGTTCTTGAAGTCAGGTCCAAGAAGAGATCACAAGGAATTCAGTGTAGGCTGAAAAAAACATACAAACGAATACTGGTTAAGTTACTATTTTATTATCATTTAAGATAAATGAGTGAGATTTTTTTCTCATTGGGATCCATTGCCACTCAAAAACAGGATACTCACCAAGTTATTAGGGTCAAGTAATTAAAATAGTAGGTTTTCTCGGCCGAATTCGTCAAGAAAAACAACCTGTTTTAATGTCGCATTGTTCAATTTCTCTCGAATTGACTGATTCGTGAAATAAGCTTTCAATTTGTTTACACGTTATTATTGAAACGATTTTTTTTTTCAAATTAATATTTGTGAAGGCATGTATCTTTTTTTGAGACACTAGTAACTCGGTCAAAAGTCTGTTGGCATTCTAAGCTTTCGTTGCACTTGTCCAGGCAAATGTACTTTTAACTCCAGTTCACTATGAGTTTTAAAGTAGAAATGAACTTTTTCATTCACTATGAAATATTATAGGGTTTCCCGCCCAATTTCATACTTTGCTAATAATAATAATAAAACATTTTTATTCAAAATCGCATAAAACATGCAGACCTTTTCACACCCGGTTGAATTTAGCGAAAGCTCAACATGTTTCAGGGTATTCTTCATTCACGCGTGAAAAGTAAGCAGCAAATTACGTGACTTGTGCATTGAATTTCTTGTGCTTTAAATTTCAGTCCCGCTCGGGAATTCACTTTGATGCATACGTTTACAAAAGTAGCACGGTTCAATAATATTTGGCAGTTGCATTAGCAAGATATTGTGTTATAGTGATAAAACAGAGTCCTATAAAATGACATGGCTTTTGAAAAGTTTGGATTAAGGAATGTACAGCTATTTCAAAGATTGGAATGCCTGGGAAGGGAATATGAAAAAAGCAGAACAGAACTGTATCAATGTAAAGTGTCAAAGTGATAGAAGGAAACACATTTAGAACACTCGCCGATAAAATACTATGTCAAAATACAGGTTTTTATGTAAGGATAATTAAGTGACCAGTTTGTTAATTGTTGCAAAAATTAAAAATCATATATTTTTTTTTTTGGCCAGTACGATTGGCGATTTATTCCATTGCACATTCGTTGAAAATGAAAACTTCCTCTTACAGATTCGCCTATACTCAGTGCAAAATCCAAAACCAACAAAAGAAATGGATTTTCTTTTGCACGAAAAAGTTGCCTACACTCTTTGCTGGGTGTAAATATTCAAATAAAATCGAATGCTTTAACTGCCACTTTTTGAAATGTAATGAACAGTCTGTCTGATTGCATAAACAACTTGCAAAATTGGACGGGAAAACCTATGCTATGATGATTCCCTAACGTGATAAACAATCACAAACGAATTACAATGTGATCAACGATCACGAAAGAATGAGGACAATGGTTGCGAACACAATTTTGATTTAAAAAAATGCGAACACGATGAACAAGGATACAAAAAGAAGATAAATGCCAAAGAATCTGATTACACAATAACTAAACATTTGTTTCCATCTTAGTTCTCTTTTTTTGACAAACTAATATTTCAATAAAAATGTGAAAGGAAATTTGAGCGTGTGTCCGCCATTAGTTCGGGGCACATTGATGAATTTGACGAGGAATTTGCAAAGACTGCAGGCCAAAATGTTAGGCACAGTTCTACGGTGCGTGTTAGAGGAGGGAATTCCTCACTACTACAGGGTGAGTAAAAATAAAAGCGAAACCCAAATGTCGGGACTATTGTTTAATTGAAGTTCTGCATGTAGTACTTTGAAAATCAAGGATATAAAAGCCCAATTTATAAGCTTTCTTTTAGTACAAGAATCATTCAAATCACTCATGTACTTTTCAAGTTACGCAATTTTAAACACAACCGGATCACAAAAAGGTGTGCGTTCTTTTAGCAAAACGAAAACAATTCACGCATATGTGATTTGTTTTCGTTTTGCTGAAAGAACACTTACTTTCTCGTGATCCGTGGACAGAACTTTAAAACGGTGGTTGTGTTTAAAATTCCTTAACCTCATGTACCAAACGTACATGAGTGATTTGAATGATTATTGTACTAAACAAAAGCCTATGAATTGGGCTTTTATATCCTAGATTTTGAAAGGGCTACATGCAGAACTTCACTATTATGGTCCCGACATTAGGGTTCGCTTTTTTGACTCACCCTGTATAGGCCCTATCACTTGAGCGATGTTTTCTGTTATAAATTTTGACCAAAAGGTGTATAAATATATGGAAAAAATACAGTCTTCCACCAAAATCACTGCTCTGTTCTGATGATTTAGTCAGGAAAATGTCAAATAACAGACACTCACCTCGATGTAACGTTCTTGAATTCTATCACGAAGGGAATCCTCAACACTCAGCAGATTGCGAGCTGCAAATAATACCAACGAAAATGAGTCATTGAAAATCCGCTGGGAGATATCTTGTGGGCTGTTGGGGGAGGCATAGCTGAATTTCACAAATAAAACACTCCCAGATCAAAATCTCTGTCGGGCGAAATGTGATCTGGATTGATAATATATTTTTTAAGCGGAATGCGTCCTGCATGCAACGGCACTGAACAGACCCACGCACGAGCAACAATATTCATGTCTTCTTTGAAGGATTTAATATTTTCGAATCAAACGCAGTAACTACCAAAACAAATGCCCAGATTTTCTGAGAGAAAATAGTTAAGGTGTTATAAAGCACGGAATCAAGTAACGAGATCCAACAAAATAGTGCATACGTCTTCTCTGCTTTTTCTCAATGATAGTATCCACTAAGCTGAAACCTCAACAGGTTAGTTGCGAGCTTCTTAAGTTTTTAAGCCATTTTGTTGCTTCTCACGAAAAAAAAATGCGTCAAAAGCAAATGATCCTATGTTTTTCAAAATTGCTTGCATTTGAGATTGTGGGAATCATAATAAGCATACATTTTCTGCATTATCAAAGACAATCGATTTCATACCAAGGAAGTATAGCGGAAATATTACAGGTGGACACCGCAGTCAAGTTACAGTAATTACATCAAGATTTATGTTCCGGATCGGAAATCAGAGCACCGGTTTGGCTATTAGCATCAGCCACCATCTGTTTGTTATCTGAATAATGTCCCATATTTTTTTTCATTATCTGTGTACTCAAAAAAAAGTTGGTTAAAGTGGTCAGAAATTGCCTCAGATCGCACCACAGAGCAATAACAATTAAAAAAAATAAAAAAAACATTCGGGACCCTTGAACCCGGGCCCTGAACTCCACTCCGTATTTTTTTGGGCCCACTTTTTGGAGGACCAAATGTTTTTGAGGCTACCCCCAAAAAAATTGTGTTCTGGATCCGCCCTTGACAGGGAACAGATGGGACGAATAATGTGCACAGACATCAACGCTGTACATGATTGCTACAAATGAATCCAACTAGATAAAGCAATTTGAACTTGAATAAAACTGTGAGCATCATCAGGATCCGGTCCGTTTGTGTTTGCGCCCTCTTTATTCAGTGACACGTTCATCCTGCAGTGATTGAATGTTTGATGATCAAACCGGAATGGCGCACTGTGAACTCTAGCGAAATGACACAGTTTAACAACAAAGTTAATGACACAGTTTAACACAAAATAAGACGGGCATGTTTGAGTTGTCCGGATTTCCTGATAACGTTCTTCCGTGACCAACTTCTCCATAACTCTTCATCCTGAATTAGTTTGAGTGATTGCCGGAATACAATGTGAGTACATCGATTCATGTTTAAAAATTAAAATGATAAATTAAACAGGGAAAAAACGAGGCAGAAAATAAGGGGGTGGTTGATCATACCTATATACTGTTTAGGTTAAAGAGTCGAACATTCGCAAGATTGTTTTCTTTAAACCAAAATGTTAACGCAGTAATTTTTTACCTAAACTATTACAAGTGCGTGAATTATTTTGAATAAGTGCGAATCCCGATCAATTTCAACTATTCTGAATCACAGTAGGGAACTTGATGTAATGAGCTCTTTAAAAAAAATGCTCCCAAAATTTGATTCAAAACCAGTCGAGTCTGAACAGCTTTGTTTTTGACACTGAATTATTTCGTGTTTGTATAGTGTTATATCAGACAAGATTATATCGTCTTAAAAAACTGAAGACGTTTTCGAAATAGTGTGCCGGTGGGCAGACTATTAAAGTGTGTTAGCTACGAAATTCAGTGACAAGAACCCAAAAAATAATCCCTTTAATTTATCTGTTTTGGTCAAATGTATAGCATCAACTAAGCTAAAAGTTCAAAAGTTAGTTGTGCTGCATCATACTTAAGATTGTGAGCAATTGATCAAATGTTCCTCTAACTGGTTCAAGGTTGCTTGAACTTGTAGTTATAGGAATCACAATGAGCATACAGTTTCTGCATTTGTGGGGGAAATCGATCTCATACCAAGGAAGTAGAGGCGCAAACATTACAGCTGGACTACTGCAGTCAAGTTACAGTCGTTACATAAAGATTTATTTTTCGGATGGGAAATCAGCGCACCGGTTTGGCTCTAGTAAGCCACCATCTGTTTCATGCTAAAGCCCCCCCTCCCTCGTAGAACCGCGCCTGGACTGTGTTCATAGCAGCGATTGGCCAAAATGTGAGGCACAGTTGTACAGTGAGTGTAGATTTGCACACCTCTTTTGTTCGAATGACGTTTTCTGTTTATAACTGTGACCAAAAACTTTTTGCATGTAAATGAATTGAAAAAAGATACAGTTTCCCACATATTACAGCTTTATTGCGATGCTTGAATGAAGAAAATATCAAACAGACACTCACCTAAGCACAGTTCTTGAATTCTATCGCGGAAGCACTCCTCAACACTCGAGCGGATTGCTGGCTGAAAAAAAAAAACCAACAAAAATATGAGTCATTAAAATCCTCCAGGAGATAACTTGGGGGATGGTGGGGAGGCATAACTGAATTTCAAAAGTTCTAAATGCCCCCCTCCCAACAAAAGCCTCTGTCGAGTGAAATTTAATTTGGTTTGATTATTCATTTCAAACAGAATGCGTTTTCCAACGGTCCTGTCTGGACTCAAGCGCGAGGAACATTCATGTCTCTTTTGGAAGGCTTTGCTATTTTCGAATCAAACGAAGTAATTATCACACAAATAAATTATATAATTGCCGGGAAAAAAGTACCTACACCGATTTAATGACAGAAACTTTGCGATGCTCAAAGTGAAGAGACCGGTATCACATATACACTGTGAATTGTTCAGCCTGATATATCATCTGAAAAAAAGATCTGAATATGTTTTCGACATAGTGCCAGTGGGCAGACTATGAACGTGTGCTACAATCCTGGCCAAATCTCGCTGGGCCCCCAACTCCCCGGCCCCCGTTCAGTGTTGTCGCTCATTGCGCGGTGTGTGCTCCATCAGCTGGAGAGAACAACATTGACCGGGGGAGCGGGGGAGTGGGTGACCGTGGCAGGTTCAGGAAGTGTCCCAACCATTTTGGCCGGGATTGTAGCAACGAAATTCAGTGACAAGAACCAAAAAAATAATCCCTTTAATTTATCTGTTTTGGTCAAATGTATAGCATCAACTAAGCTAAAAGTTCAAAAGTTAGTTGTGCTGCATCATACTTAAGATTGTGAGCAATTGATCATATGTTCCTCTAACTGGTTCAAAGTTGCTTGAACTTGTAGTTATAGGAATCACAATGAGCATGCAGTTTCTGCATTTGTGGGGGAAATCGATCTCATACCAAGGAAGTAGGGCCGCAAACACTACAGCTGGACTACCGCAGTCAAGTTACAGTCGTTACATAAAGATTTATTTTCCGGATGGGAAATCAGCGCACCGGTTTGGTTCTGGTAAGCCACCATCTGTTTGTCAACTGAAACTTGTCTCACAAAATATTTCAGATTTGTAAAAATCTGTACCAATCACCAAAAACTTTCGAAAAATAAGCCAAAAATCAATATCGCTGTTTGTCCAAATATCCAACAGAATCTGCATGCTGAGTGGAACCCTACATGCAAATACATGAGTGAATTCATCCGAGAGCTTGTGCTTCAATCTCTTCAGGCGAACAGAAAGCCTGAGCAATTTGTACAAACACCAACTCTACACATGATTTCTACAAATTCATCCAGTTAAGCAATTTGAACTTGTATAAAACTGTGTGCATCATATCACGATCCGGTCCGTTTGTATTTGCGCCCTCTATATTCATGACTCGTTCATCCTGCTGAATGTAACTTGATGATCAAAGCGCACTGTGAACTCTAGCGAAATGGCAAAGTTGAAAGGGTACTGCTTGAGCAATAACACACAATAAGACAGGAATGTTTTTGATGTCCGGATTTCCTGAAAAACGTTCTTCCGTGACCAACTTCCCCATAACTGTTGATCCTGAATTACTGATTGCCGGGAAACAATGTGAGTACATCGCATGTTTTCAAATCAAAGTGATAAAATTAAAATGGCAAAATGAGGAAGAAAATAAGGGGTGGTTGATCATACTTATTTTATGGGTGAGGTTATTTATAAAGGTTGGAGCTTTCGCAATATGTCTTCTTTAAACCAAAGAAAGACACTTTTTTTAAAGTATTAATAGTGCGTGAATTTGTTTAAGCATTAATCACAATCAGTTGAAACTATTCTGAAATCTGCAGGGAACTTGATGGTTTTTTTTAAACTCTTCTAAAAACTGCAATCAGATATGACTAGAAAAAGTCCTACCTGATAGCCTTTGTTTTGACAATACAACTTTCCGTGAGTGTGCAGTGTGCTATCCATATAGTGACAAGATTTCAACTTTTTCAAAAACTAAATCAGTCAGTATGTGAACAATAATTTAGTTTTAAGCGTGCGAAATGAAAATATATTAAGAAATATATTACTTTCTTCCTTTCTTTCTTGTTTTTTTTCCGGACAATAATTATCTGCGACTTTTCTTCTGAACCGTACAGAACATGGTATAAACTTGAAACTTTGAATGAACATCAAGACTCCGAGGTGTACCTTTTTTATACTCTGACGTCATAATGACGTCATCAGGTATCTAATTACAAGCAATTTCACTGCAAACCCTCATAAACAAAATGAACAATCATGTTCACACTTTGAAATCTGATTGACTATAGATTGATAACATTTTTGATGTCTAACCTTTCCTTCCGGGGTTACTGGTAGGTCAAATTTAGGTGAATTTAAAATGCAAAAAGAAGTTGCAGAAAGACGAAACCTGATATGAACATGAACCTTAGTGTGAAAATGTGGATATTTTAGTGACGTCGTCATGACGTCATCATACATCAAATTACAAGCATTTCAGGTCAAAATTTGACAAAATAGTTTGACAGGCGCGGATCCAGAGGGTGGGGAGGGGGCCGAACCCCCCCCCCCCCAGCCCCCGCTGTGAAACATGCGCACAAAATATTACCCGTTCGCCTGTCACAACAATCTGACATATTTTTTTTAGGAGCCTGGCCCTCCCCCTGCAAAAATTCCAGGATCCGCCCCTGTTTGAGCAATATCTTTTGTCCTAATAAACCTGAGTGTTCAGTGTTTTGTGAAGTGGCAGATTTGCCTTGGGCGATGGGCTACAGGACTACAGGGTCATCATCTTTGGGTGGAATTTTTGTTCCAAAAAGGTCATCGGATTATACCGCAAACATTGAACAGACAATGAAAGATGATGAAATAAGCTGTAATTTGATGGGTGTCTCAAACACCTTGGAGAGTTGTGAGTATTTGTCCTGATCTTTACAAGTGGGGGTATTTATCACTGATGTCCATGGCAGTTTATTTGCTGGTCTGCAGCCATAAATATTCTTTGAATTACCATAAACGTCTTTGCGACAATTCAGCGTTGTTACGTCATCGAACGAAGTTAGTTATAATAGGGAGAATTTGAAACTGAATCGCATGTTGATTCAAAGACCACAAACAAAAAGGCTACGGTTCAAAAAGGTGTGTTCCAGGCGCAGTTCTATAAGATTTTTTTAGAAGGGATTATTGAATGAAAACCATCATGGTTAGGAGGATATTTTTTTGAAGGGATAATTGAGAAGACTAACCATCATGGCGAGGAGGATATTGTTTTAGAAGGGATAATTGAGAAGACTAACCATCATGGCGAGGAGAATATTGTTTTAGAAGGGATAATTGAGGAGACAAACCATCATGGCCAGGAGGATTTTTAGAGGGGATTATTAAAATAAAAACAATCATTGCTTGGAGGATATTTTTGAAGAAGAGATTATTGAACACACAATCGATCTCGGCTTGGAAGAAATTGTTTTGAGAAGGGATAAGTTAGGAGACTTATCATCACGGCTAGGAGGATATATTATTTAGAAGGGATTATTGAAATAAAAACCATCATGGTTCTGAGGATATTTTTTAGACGAGATTATTGTACAGACAAACCATCAAGGCTTGAAAGATATTTTTTTAGATGTGATCATTGAGGAGACTAACCCTCATGGCTAGGAGGATATTTTTTAGAAGGGCTAAATGAGGAGACTAACCATCATGGCCACGAGGATATTTTTTTAAAGGGATAATTGAGGAGGCTAATAATCACGGCTGGGAGGATATTTGTAGAAGGGATTAGTGAAATGAAAACCATCATGGATTGGATGATAAGGAAGGGATAATTGAGAAGACTAATCATCACGGCTAGGAAGATATTTTTGAAGGGATAATGGAGGAGACTAACTATCATTGCTTGGAGGATATTTTTTCAGAAGGGAAAATTAAGGAGACTATTCATCACGGTTAGGAGGATATTTTTCAGAGGGATTATTGAATGAAACCATCATGGCTCGGAGGATAGTTTTTTGAAGGGATAATTGAGGAGACTTATCATCACGTCTTGGAGGATATGTTTTAGAAGAGATTATTGAACACACTATCCATCACGGCTTGGAAGATATTTTTTGAGAAGGGATAATCGAGGAGACTTATCATCATGGCTTGTACGATATTTTTAGAAGGGATAATTGAGGAGACTAACCATCATAGCTAGGAGGATATTTTTAGAAGGGATAACTGAGGAGACCACCCATCATGGCTAGGAGGATATTTCTAGAAGAGATTATTGAACACACAATCCATCACGGCTTGGAAGATTTTTTTTTGAGAAGGGATAATTGAGGAGACTACTCATCATGGCTAGGAGCATATTTTTATTTAGAAGGGCTTATTGAAATAAAAACCATCACGGCTTGGAGGATATTTTTCAGACGAGATTATTGAACAGACAAACCATCACGGCTTGGAAGTTAATTTTTAGATGTGATAATTGAGGAGACTTACCATAATTGCTTGGAGGATAATTTCTAGAAGGGATAATTGCGGAGACTCACACTCATGACAAGGAGGTATCTTTTTAGAAGGGATTATTGAACATTATTATTATTGATTATATGAACAGACAAACCATCATGGCTTGGACGTTATCTTTGAGATGGGATAATTGAGGAGACTAATCATCACGGCAAGGAGGTTTTTTAAAGGAATAATTGAAGACACTAATCATCATGACTTGGAGGATATTTTTAAGGGGATAATTGAGAATACTAACCATCATGGCTAGGAGGATATTTTTAGAAGGGATTATTGAATGAAAACCAACATGGCTTGGAGGATTTTTTTAAAGGGATAATTAAGGAGACTAACCATCATGGCCAGGAGGATATTGTTTTAGAAGGGATAATTGAGGAGACAAACCATCATGGCTAGGAGGATTTTTTTAGAGGGGATTATTAAAATAAAAACCATCATGGCTTGGAGGATATGTTTTAGAAGAGATAATTGAGGAAACTAATCATCTGGACTTGGAGGATATTTTTTAGATGTGATCATTGAGGAGATTAACCATCATTGCTAGGAGGATTTTTTTTGAAAAGGGATAATTGAGGAGGCTTATCACCACGGCTAGGAGGTTTTTTTTACAGGGATAATTGAGGTGACTTATCACGGTTAAGAGGATATTTTTTAGAAGGGATTATTGAAATGAAAACCATAATGGCTAGAAAGATATTTTTAGAAGGGATAATTGAGGAGACTATCATCCTGGCAAGGAGGATATGTTTTAGATGTGATCATTATTTAGGAGACTAACCATCATGGATAGGAGGATCTTTTCTAAAGGGATAATTATTGTGGAGACTAATCATCACTGCAAGGAGGATTTTTTTTGAAGAGATTATTGAAATGAAAACCATCATGGCTTGGATGATATATTTTAGAAGGGATAATTGAGGAGACTAATCACCACGGCTAGGAGGATATTTTAGAAGGGAAAATTGAGGAGACTAACCATCATGGCTAGGAGGATTTTTTTAGAAGAAATTATTGAACGCACAAACCATCACGGCTTGGAAGCTATTTTTTTTTTAGAGTTGATAATAATTTAGGATAGTAATCATCATGGCTTGGAGGAATTCTTTTTAGACGAGATTATTGAACAGACAAAGCATCACGGCTTGGAAGATATTTTTTAGATGAGATCATTGAGGAGACTAACCATCATGGCTAGGAGGATATTTTTAGAAGGGATAATTGAGGAGACTATGGCTTGGAGGATATTGTTTTAGAAGGGATAATTGAGAAGACTAACCATCATGGCCAGGATGATATTTTTCGTAGAGGTAATTGAATGACGTTTTCTGGTTTCTAATTTGGACCAAAAAGATTCAATGCATAGAAAAAAGGAACAGTCTCCTACCAAATCACTGCTCTATTCTGATGCTTGAATGAAGAAAATGTCAACAGACACTCACCTAAGCACAGTTCTTGAATTCTCTCGCAGAAGCACTCTTCAACACTTAAGCGGATTGCTGGCTGAAAAAATACCAACAACAATATGAGTCATTAAAAATCCTCTAGGAGATAACTTGGAGTTTGGTGGGGAGGCATGGCTGAATTCCACAAGTACAATACGGCTAAAAAATGTCTGTTCAGTAAAAATGTAATTTGGGTTGACTATTTATCTCAAATGCGTTCTCCAAAAAATCAAATCTATCCATGAATTCTACAAAATGCATCCAGCTTTTGAACTTGTATAAAACTGTGTGCATCATCATGATCCAGTGCGTTTGTATTTGCGCCCTCTAGTCTATTCTGACCAGTGACACTTTTATCCTGCAATGCTTAAAAGTAACTTGATGAAACCGGAATGGCGCACTGTGAACTATAGCAAAATGCCAGTTGAACAACAAAGTTCAAAGTCACTGAGAATAACCACAAATAATATAACAAATAAGACCGGCATTTTGAGATGTCCGGATATCTGTATACGTTCTTCCGTGACCAACTTCCGCATAAGTTTTCATTCTGATTGAGTTTGAGTGATATCCGGAAATAATGTCAGTACATTGCACTAGGATTCATGTTTGAAAATTTCAACGATAAAGTCAATAGGAAAAAAGAGGCCAAAAATAAGAGTGTGCTTGATCATGCCAAAAAAAATTGGCCAGGTTATAAAGAGTCCAGGTTTTGCGAGTCTTTTTTTTTTTGAAACCGAAATGTGAAACACCGATTTGTAGTTCCTCTGAAATATTATTTTGAATGATCAATACATCTTTACTGTTCTGAATCACAGCAGGGAACTTGATGTTTTATACTTGCGAAAAACTGCCGTCAGAAAACAGTCCAACATAACAGTCGAACCTAAATTTAAAAAAAATCCACAAATGTTACTTCGTAGTGTATTATCCATATCGACAAGAAACCTTAATGATTTTTGTTCAAGAAGTAAAGAAACCAGTCAGTATTTGGACAATTTATATTTGAGAGTGCACAATGGAAGTAGTAACGGAAATATTGCCAGACAGGAATTCCTCATTGTTGTTGACTTAAATTTGACCTCACAAAACCGTGGTCTGCATCCGCACCAACTGTTTACAGTAAGAGCTAAAATAAAATAGCTCGATAATTTACAAAAGTGTTTGAAATTAACTCTTTCAGAAAGGCTTAGTGCATGTTATGCACAAACAAAGCCCGTCTGAACAAGTTAATTTCAAACACATTTGTAAATCATCGCGATACTTTATCAACTCCAAAGTGGTCGTTGGGAAAAGGCACAACTTCTGTATCGGAATTAGCGCGCTGGTTTTGCTGTTAGCAGACGTGTATCAGAGTCATAGTGAAATGAAAAAGAACAATTTGTTCATAAAAATCTTGGTTTTTTTTCAGTCCTCAAGCTACCACATTTTCACAAGCACACAAAGACGGGAAAATATCAAGCCTACCACCGCGCTCGCTGTTTGGAGAATCATTGAATCAGCAACATTCAACAAAATCTGAATCCCGCATTGACTCAAACACATTGTGCAAAAACAACAAATTTCTTCAGAGGAAAAATGATTGTTTCAAACACTCACCGAGCAAAATCTTGTTCTTGCAGTCAGTTCTCTCTCTGGTTGTCGTCCGAAGGTGACCTGTGGTTGATGTGAAGGGTGGACGGCCCCACATGTCTTAAATAGTGCCATCGATTTCCTGAGCAGTGACTAAAAACTCGGACCTGGATTGTGATTGCATGGCTCCTGTACGCTGTCAATCACACATCACCGACTCGCTTCATATTAATGATACGAAAGCAGTGTTAATGTCGTTGAGACTATATAAAGTCAACATAAAAACTAGTCACCGAGATTGAAATGGCCACTTCTTATTGGTGGATATTGTATGGATGTCGGTGACACATCCAAATATGGAATTTATGATTGACACACACAACCTGTCAGTCACAGACCACTCACTTGTGGTCACCGACTTGTCGTCACCGACTTGTCACCTACAAACTGTGATTGGTGGATAGACAAGTGACGTATACACCGGCCGTGATTCATTCAATGTACAGTTGGCGCTTCAGTCTATTAAATTGTGTGGATATATTCGGGATTATATGAGGAATTAAATCGTACTCAAGCCAGCGGAGACGCTTGGGTTTAACTTGGGGTAGGGCACCTGGGGTGCGTTTTTTTTTTTTTCAAAGGCTGCACTAAATGCAAAATAAAAGTATTATTACAACAGTGAATGTAATTCAGGTTTTCAAAATGGGGCGGGGGTGGGGGCGGCTTCCACTGAGGGTGGGGAATACATGTGCCTCTGTTTTGGTGCTTTATCAGCGACTTTGTGGGTCCTTTGCAAAGAAGATCCAGGCCCCTCAATGCAGAAAAATCAGCATTCTGGCGGTTCACGATCGCCTGTGTAACCGCGGCGACTTCCCATGCAATTCAATACAAATCAACCGTCATTCGCACTAGCCCTCAGCGAACGCGGTTTTAGTTGATTTTGTGGCCTGAGTGGTTGCGTCCCCTTACATTAGAAAACTGCACGGTGGCCTCGGCGTAAACCGCACCAAATATCAGTTCATAGTTGGGCCCATCAATAAAAGCCAATTCACTGAGAAATTCGGAAACTTGTAAAATGGAAGTATTTGTGAACTCTTGCTGCACATGCCATACAGAAACAGTGAATTGGAACAAATTGTTAGGTGATCCTACGCATACAAAACACACAGAGCGTGAACCTTGCAAGTGAAGTGTTTCGTGCGTGGTTCACGCTGCATTGCTTTGAATAAATTGGCCGTCCAGAAACATCGGCATTGTGGCCGTTTCACCCGCTTCACACCGCGTCCTTTTCACGTTCCCATTGAATAACGCACGGTGAGCGGTCCACACATTGCGCCGCATCAACCCCTCAGTGAACGCAGTTTGAGGGGATTTTGTGGCCCGTGCGGTGCTATATCCCTCACATTAGAAAACAGCATTGAACTCGCCACATTTCAGGCCATATCGGTGTTTCTGTAAACGCTGCGCCGACGTTGGGCCAGCTTTGGGCCAGCATCAAAACAGAATCGCTGAGACATTCGGAAACTCGTAAATTCAATCATTTGTTAAAATACATCAAACATGCAACAAATATTGACATGGTAGAAACAGCGAATCAGAACAAATTTAGCTGTCCTGGATGCGTGCACAAAGCATACACGAAGCGCACACGGCGTGAACCTTGTAAATGGACATTTTTGTGCATGGTTCACGCTGCATCATTATGCATAATTTGACTTCCAGAAAGATTCAATATTTCAGCGGTCCATTGATCGTGTGAGCACCCGTGCACCGCGCTGTGTTTTTTCAGTGTGTGTCACGTTGAAATTGGACTGTCGACAGCTCCACAAGTGCCGCTACATCAGGCCCTCATCAGCGAACGCGGTTTCGGGGGATTTTGTGGCCCGTGCGGTGTTGCCCCTTACATTAGAAAACTGCACGCCTTGGGACACCTCGACACATATCAGGCCATATTAGCGTTTCAATGCTGTTCCAAATTTCAGCGACACATTTTGTTAGTCTCAACGCAGATTGAACTCCCCCCCCCCTCGCCCGGGGGTGAGACGGTTTAAGGAGCTGAACAAATTAACCCTGGATGCTGGATGAGGAAGCAGGGGAGACCACTGAGAAGTTTTCTTGGAAGATCAGCAAGGAGGAGTCACTACGCTCAAAGAGAAGGTAGAATCTCACTCTGTGCTTACAGCACGCTTGCACAGAAAATCTGCGCTATCCCTGTAAACACAGAAGTAATCCTCTGTAACTGATTGTTTACACTTTTGCAACAGCCGTAATTTTTTAAGTGTCATGCAAAAATGTCTGTTGTAGTGTTGGCAATTCCCATGAAAATAATGAGTGGCTAATCTAAGGGCACTTACTTCACAGTTACGCAAACCTACTCACTATAGCAGAAACTAGCGTGAAATCCTAAATAAACAGGGGTGGATCTAGCTTTGGCTTGGGGTGCGATGTCAAGTTGGGGGAGGGGATCTGGAAAATGTTTCGATTAACCTCCTTCTTTCAAATGTTTTAAATCCTTTTTCTTCATTAACAAAGTAAGCCCCCTAGCCTGCATTATAACTAATTCGTCCTTCGTCACGATATTTAATACTTGATGAATATTCTTCTATAAAACAATTTCACAAAAATGGAAAAAAAAAACCCAATATATCCTCCTAGCCAAGATCGTTAATATATCCTCTTTAATTCCTTTCAAAAAATATCCCCTAGCCAAGATGGTTGTAGCTTTCTCCATAATTCCCTTCTGAAAATATCCTCCTAGCCATAATTCCTTTCTAAAACAAAAATCCTTCTAACCATGATGGTTCGTCTCCTCCATAATTCCCTTCTTAAAAATATTCTCCTAGCCAGGCCGGATGGTTGGTGTTCTCCATATTTCCCTTAAAAAAATCCTTCTAGCTAAAGTCTCCTCCATAATTCCCTTCTAAAATTATTCTCCTAGCCAAGATAGTTAGTCTCCTCTGTAATTTCCTTTTAAAAAATATCCTGCTAGCCACGATGGTTGGTCTTCTCCATAATTCCTTTCTAAAAAAAAAACCTCCGAGCCAAGCTGGTTAGTCCCCTCTATAGTTCCCTTCTAAAAAGAAATATCCTCCTATCCAAAATGGTTATAGTCTCCTCCATAGTACCCTTCTAAAACAAATCCTCCTAGCCAAGATGGTCAGTTTCCTCCATAATTCCCTTCTAAAAAATATCCTCCTTGCCAAGGTGGTTAGTCCCCTCAGTAATTCACTCCTAAAAAATCCTCCAAGCCAATATGGTTAGTTTCCTCATTAATACCCTTCTAAATAATACCCTTCTAAAAAATATCCTCCAAGCCAAGATGGTTAGTCTCCTCCATAATTTCCTTCTAAAAAAAAACACCCTCCGAGCCAAGCTGGTTATAGTCTTCTTCATGAGCAGAGTACATATTTGATGGAGCTTCTGACAGGCTCTCAGGAGAAATGTGTGGATGTTCAGAAGATCAAGGCATTCCCAGCCATGGTAGCAAGCCCTACGCTAAGAACCAGGGCACAGGCACTCATGCAGGTAGGCTTATGAGGGGGATCAGGGTCAGACCTGAGTATGCGTGGATAGCTCAAGTTTTTCTGCATTTTGATGAGTTGTGTACCTTTTGACAACAACACGCGTTTCAGACTAGCATTCAGAGAAGTGCCGAACTAAATTATTCCAAAAAGTTGAATTAAGTTTGACGTTTGAAACATTGAGGAGCAACTACACATGAAAGTCGTCCAAAGATTGAGTGTTGCAGTCGTTCAGAATGACTCCAGCGTCTAAATCCCCATTAAATAAACAACAACTTGATTTTTGAGTCAGGTTTTTACCACTTATTACCAAAAAGTTACGACCCCCCCCCGACTTTCGCACTGTCCAGGCGCGCGCCCGAGCAAACACCGCGATGCGACCAGACAATGCCAGATGGCCCGCCGTTACGCACGGGCAAAGCATAGTTCCAATCCAGCTCGTACAACGGGATGTGTCCACGCATTATCACCGTTAATACCGCGGTACCAGACAAAGTCTGGCAATGGCCAATCCCGCTCCAAGTAACACGGAACATGCGTGCATGATATCACTCACTCAGTTCATCAAAGTGACCATGAATTCTCGGATCATCCGATTTGAATCCAATGGCTTCGAAGAATTTTAAGATCATGGCAAGAGGTAGGGATTCCAGAGGTTTTGGCCGTATATCTGTAACCACGCAAAATTAGTCAATTTCAAACCGTGCTTATGCATGTAATAAGTATCAACATGGCTCTAAAAATACAAAAACGTATCCTGGTACCACGAGGAATACTGACTCCTATTATTAAAACATTCATTCAGAACTTTGCATTCATTTGGATGGAAAAACGAATTCTGAAATCGCGCTTTCCATATTGACCATTTGCGCCACACATTACGGTGTGAGCCGGAACTTTCATTGAAATTGCCGTGTAAAAATAAAATCTTCTTGATAAATCGTAATTGTTTTTATCATATCTTTATGGGGAAAAAATGGTACGGACTTCTACACACGATCGTACCCAGAAAGTTCAGACTTTTACTGAAACAGTGGCCTATAAAAAGAAATGATTAAGCTTGCCGCACCTTGCTGCAAATTATTTTTAAAGGTCGGGGTACAGAGGCGAAACGAGAAAATGTTGTACAACACTGCGATCAGACTAGTCTACTACCACATGTTATTGTACGCAAATGGGAATGGTGCTAGACTTATGTAGTCTGGCACGTGGTAACAGTTATAATGCTTGCACGCACTTGGAAAGCCGAAGCGCAGGCTAGGCGAAGATGCTACGTACGTGAGTACGTATAATGCAACCATTTCCAGTTCATTCGTGCGTATACATTGTATGCGTTCGTTTCACGGAACCCACTGCGGCAGAATCTGGAGGGTTTGATACGGTAAACAAATAAAATTAATTAGAATAGAAAACACATCAAAATAGGCGGCCTCGAGCCGGCCTCGACCAATTCGCCGAGGCCGGAAGGCTCCGAGGCCGAGGCCAAGGCCGAGGCATTGCACCTCCGAGGTCAAGGCCGAGGCCGAGGCCATGAAAATCGGCCTCGAGGCCGGCCTCGAGGCCGAGGCCGGCCTCGAGACCTCCAACACTGACTACTTTATGAGTCGATTCATTTGTTTTCAATGAATCCTGAGGTCTTGTATTAGTTGAGTACCTTTCTACAAGTCTTGTGTACCCCTGGTGAATTATTTTAATGAATATTTCAATGAGTATTTTGAGTACCGAAATGTGTACTCACAGATGAGTACTTGAAGAAGACTTTGCGGAATGAATTTTGATGAACTGTTTGAGTAAAATGTTAAGCAGGTCTTTTAAAAATTAAGTCAAAGTTGCAAAATGTATAACAAGATCATTATAAACCAGATTTGTCCAGGTTTTTCGCTTTTTTTCAGCACTAACGTTGGTCTTTTCCAAGGCCTGGACACAATTTATTCAGACCAAATGCTTTCAAATTTTCCTTCCTGATTGGTTTCCGTCTAGATTGGTGGGTTGGGTAAGATCAAGACCAGCACAATCATCAAGGAGCTCTCCAAACCCTGGATGCTGGATGAGGAAGCAGCCTGGAGACCACGGAGAAGTTTCCTTGGAAGATCAGCAAGGAAGAAGTCACCGCGCTCAAAGAGAAGGTAGAATCTCCTCCTTGCGCTCAAGCACCCCCCTCCCCAGTGAAAACTATAAACTTTATATTTATTTTGTGTAAGTTGGTCAGTAGTGCAGAATGATTCACATGTTAACTAATGGAAGCAAAATAGAGAAAAAAAGTTAATTTTAATGACTATCACCCCACCCTATATTTTTAGGCTATAGAAATGTCAAACCCCCAAAACAGATTTTTACCTACCCTACCACACAGTTGTTGTTTTTTATATGTAATAGAAAACACCACATGTTTGGTTCTTGGTAGGCCTTATTATTTTAATATATGTTTCAGTGTCCAATTCATTTCATGGAGCCTTTCAGAGATCTCTCGGGTTATTCTGGATGGCTGCATGTCAAAGGAAACACATGCTTTATGTCAAAGGGAAATAATGCTCTGTATATATTTAAGGAAGTTGAATTTTGACAAGTATTGAAGTAAATAGTCCCGACTTACCTGACATGCCTAGTGTACAGGCCTAGCCTTCCGCCACATACATCATTACATGACATACATTCCATCTCGGGATAACCAAACAATAGGTGGCGCTCTTCACAATTAACGGCGTCAAATACAATCTCGTTTACGTAGTGTTGAGCGGTACGCACTGACAGGTACTTAATACAGGAAAGAAAGTTACAAAATTACCCTGGGGACGAAGTTGCGAAGTCCACATTTACCAATCATGCATTGACAAATCCCAATTCCTTTCTCGATAGGATTGGACTTTTGGGGGGGGGGGGGATATCATCAAACAACATCAGGCGGCGCCCTTCACAATTAACGGTGTCAAGTGACAATCTCATAACCCATTAATTCCGCATTAACTAAGCAAAAAGAAAAACGGATAACGAAACCAATTCCCATTTCCTCAGCAAAAAGAAAAACGAATAACGGACTTCGAATCCAAAATCCATTCTCGACAGCAAAACGGAAAACGAATAACGATTCCCACTTGTGGGAATCGTTATTCGTTTTTCTTTGATAACTTGAAAAAAATAAAATAAAATGACTCGGAGTTAGAAAATATTAAACAGAATATACCAAAAAATTGACGATACGGCTGCGCAGTCGCAGTCCAAACAGAAAATTTGCCTCACTTTTGCACAGAAACGACAGTCTAGCTGGACACGCTATCTCAAAAATTAAGTGACGCATTGAATTGAATTCTAGTCAGATAACTAGTCATGAAAAATAGACAAACATGAGACAAAATATTGTTTTTCTCTACCTCAACAGCAGAGTTGTAATGACTCGAGTCAATGACTCGACTCGAGTCCGACTCGAGTCACATTTTTGGCGACTCGACTCGACTCGAGTCCCGACGGGTAAATGACTCGACTCGACTCGAGTCACTGCGAGCAAATGACTCGACTCGACTCGAGTCCCTCATCAGAATGACTCGACTCGACTCGAGGAAGGCTAATAAGACTCGAGTCCCAAAATAAAAGCAAAACTTACTTGCGAAAAATATTTGCAATGACTTACGCTGCGCCGTTCGCGTTGCCAGTTTTTGTTCACGTCACGTTAATGTTCGCGAATAATGTACGTTTATATACAGCGGCAGTCTGTTTCCTTCCTCCATAATGAAACAACAAACATACACCGTGTCGCGGACTCCCACCTTGTGGTTCTATAGCATGTAATGCTAAACCCGGAACCAGACTTAAAACGCATTTCTCAATCTGTGGATTCATCATTGGTTTCGGGCGATTTTGAAGTTCTTGGTGGAACGCTGGCTAAATTCATGTCCCGATTTCACACACAAAAATGGATACGGACGGGCCCACCTTTGAATAATCATAAACAGTTTTGTATAATGCAATTAGGTTTTAACGTTGTCAGCGATCAGCGAACAACAAAATCTAGACCCGAAGCCAAACCAGTTATAAGACCGAAGTTTCACATCTTCTTATCTGTGACGTGAGCTAGCAATGGAAACTGTTGGTTGGGTACCATACAGCATACTTTATGTCTTTGAATATCCGTAATAGACTGGTGCCTTGTATTCTTTCTCTCTTGTGTTTGTTGCTTTTTATTGTAATTAAGTGTTCAAATATTTGTGACTCGAATTGACTCGAGCTAAATACTTGACTCGACTCGACTCGACTCGACCACACTCTGTGACTCGACTCGACTCGACTCGACTCGACCACACTCTGTGACTCGACTCGACTCGAGTCACTTCTTTAAAATGACTCGACTCGACTCGAGTCACAAAAATCAGTGACTCGTTACAACTCTGCTCAACAGTCATGGTCTTGTGTCAACATTGAGAAAAACTTGGTGATAGGCTGCACTCACAGTCGAAACAGAACATTTGCCTCACTTTTGCATAGTCCAGCTGGGCATCTCAAAACTTAAATGACGCATTGAATTAAGCTTGGCCAGCTGATTGTGTTTTATTTTTGTTCACTTAATGCCGACTTCGTTTGGGCAGATCGCGATCCACGTTGACAGAAGTCTTTAAGGTGGTGACCAGTATTTTTGTAGCGCGCCCTCTTTTGGAAGACATTGATGTTTGTAAAATGTACGGGAAAGCCCTCCTTATACACACTGTAGTTTTTGTTTTTGTTCTTTAATTTTTTTCTTCAACGGTTTCTGTCGAATTTCAGTGTCACAGTCAATTATGGGACGCAATTTCAAATCAGTGCAATGTGTTTTTCTCGAGTTACGGTCTCCTGGTCTCCACAAAGAGTGCTTTATTTTTGTCAAAAGTGACTCGAATTCGAATCGAATTTTTCGCGATTAGTACGTTGTATTTCTTGAAATCATATTAAATTTATTCTTTGATGGTTCCCGTCGATTTTTAAAGCATTTGTGTCCTATATCCCGAACAAATATTGAACGAAATTTCAATTCAGTGTACTGCGTTGTTCTTGAGTTATCGTCTCCACAATGAGTGCTGTTTTTTTGTTCCAATAAAATTGACTCGAATTCGCATCAAATTTTTCGCGATTAGTACACTGTATATTTCCTTAGATCATATTGAATTTTTTTTTAATGGTTCCCGTCGATTTTCAAACCACTTGTCTTCCGATATCCCTAAAAATGATTGAACGCGGAAATTTCAACACAGTGCATTGTGTTGTTCTTAAGTTATCGTCTCCACAAAGTCTGTTTTCAACTTTAATGCCGACTTCGTTTGGGCAGATCGTGATCCACGTTGATGAAGTCTTTACGGTGGTGACCAGTACTTGTGTAGCGCGCCTTCTTTTGGTTATTGATGTTGGTAAATGTACGGGAGTACTCTTAAACACATGTCCTCTTCGTTTTTGTTGTATTATTTTTTTTCTTCAACGGTTTCTGTCGAATTTCAAATATATTGTCTTGTATATCACAGTCAATAATGGGCCGTAATTTTAAATCAGTGCAAATTTGTTTTCTTGAATTATTCTTTTTCATTTGTAAGTCAATTTATAGTAGGCAGAGCATTTGAAGAGTACATTTGCAAAAGCAGATAAGAATTATGAGTTGGGGAAGTGGGTTTCGTTATCCTTTTTTCTTTTTGGCTAGGAATTGGGAAATGGTTTCGTTATCCATTTTTATTTTTGTTTAGTTAATGCGGGGAATTAATGGGTTATGAGATTGTCACTTGACACCGTTAATTTGAAGGGCGCCGCCTGTTGTTTGATGATATCCCATTATTATTGTCCGACTAGCACAGCAGACAACTCGATAACATACCCGGTAAGTCACGTCTAGACTTTTTATTCAATTTCACTCTTCAATTAGTCAATTAGTATAGTAGGTAGAGCGGATTGAAGATTTCCATATACGAAGTTCACTCAACACCCTGTGTACAAACCCTATGAGATTGGACTGATAAGTGTTTTCTAAGAAAATGCTTGTATTTTCTCACTGCTATAGTGCTAGCTGCTCTAATTGACTTTGATATATTGTTGATGTACCCTAATGTGGCGCGGCCCCTAACGTGGCGCACTTTTATTTTTCGCCTGTAGCACCTAGCTAGAGCAAAACTTTTAACTGAAAAGTTCTAAACACTCCCGTTCATAAATCGCGAGGTTTATTTACAAAGTTAAAAGAAAACATTATTTTGGCGTGATTTTCCGATTTTATTTTCAAGTGCAAAGTGAACCCTTTGAAAATGCCCCGAAAAATAAGAAAATAATTTTCTGACAAACATCTGGCTGGGTTTGTAAGTAAAGATAATAATGATTTATCAGAATTTATGAAGTTTACAGAAATTCTTAAATGTTAATTTGGAATTTTCTGAGATTTATTCAAGTGCGCCACATTAGGGAACACTCCGCCAATTTGTGCCCAGTTTCCGGACACGACCGTTTTTGCATTTCGGATTAAATTTTATGAAACCGAAATTGTTCACAGAGGTTAAATAGCAAGCATTAAAAAGGTAAAAGTACCAGTATTTCACTGCATGAATTTGAGGTTTATCAACAAAGAGGTTTGGCAACACTACACGAGGAAAGTTGGGTAAGCTTCGAAGTGCGCCACGTTAGGGAACACGACTATACTGTACATGTCGGCCTAAATTGCTCTCTGGGGGCTTGTTACTGTTAGAACAGTCAATACAGAGAAAAATTAGTGAACTTCGTATATGGAAATCTTTCCCCCCAGATAGCAATTTCATGTCATCAAGTCAATTTGAGCAGTGAGAAAATACAAGCATTTTCTTAGAAAACACAATTTTTCAGTCCACTAGCTCTCATAGGGTTTGTACACAGAGTGTTGAGTGAACTTCGTATATGGAAATCTTTCCATCTGGGGGCTTGTTAGTCAGTACAGAGGAAAATTAGTGAACTTCGCATATGGTAATCTTGCCATATTTTTAATTATTATTTTAGTAGAGTATTAATTTCTTTAAAGCTTTAACGGGAAACATTTTGTCCCGCCTTTCATACAGGGTGAGCAGAGTACACATTTGATGGAGCTTCTGACAGACTCTCAGGAGAAATGGGTGGATGTTCAGAAGATCAAGGCATTCCCAGCCATGGTAGCAAGCCCTACGCTAAGAACCGGGGCACAGGCACTCATGCAGGTAGGCTTATGAGGGGAATCAGGGTCAGACCTGAGTATGCGTGGATAGCTCAAGTTTTCTGCATTTTGATGAGTTGTGTACCTTTTGACAACTACATGCGTTTCAGACTAGCATTCAGAGAAGTGCCGAACTAAATTATTCCAAAGAGTTGAATTAAGTTTGACGTTTGAAACATTGAGGAGCAACTACACATGAAAGTCGTCCAAAGATTGAGTGTTGCAGTCGTTCAGAATGACTCCAGCGTCTAATCAATGGAAAATTAATACAAGAACTTTGCCTGTGTTTGAAACTTGAATCTATTAAAGTTGAGTTTAGTTAAGTTAAGTTAGGGACTCTGGAACACCAGTTTTAAATGGGTTGAGGTACTGTTTGATAATTTCGGTCTTTTAAGTCGAGTCTGCTTGACGAGTGAAGCAGTCTGCGATATCAGTCGAGTATGAGTTGAGCATTTGTTTTGACAAGTAGACTACTTTTTACTGAGTACTACTTTATGAGTCGATTCATTTGTTTTCAATGAATCCTGAGGTTTTGTATTAGTTGAGTACCTTTCTACAAGTCTTGTGTACCCCTGGTGAATTATTTTAATGAATATTTCGATGAGTATTTTGAGTACCGAAATGTGTACTCACAGATGAGTACTTGAAGAAGACTTTGCGGAATGAATTTTGATGAACAGTTTGAGTAAAATGCAAGCAGGTCTTTTAAAAATTAAGTCAAAGTTGCAAAATGTTTAACAAGATCATTAAACCAGATTTGTCCAGGTTTTTCGCTTTTTTTTCAGCACTAACGTTGGTCTTTTCCAAGACCTGGACACAATTTATTCAGACCAAATGCTTTCAAATTTTCCTCCCTGATTGGTTTCCGTCTAGATTGGTGGGTTGGGTAAGATCAAGACCAGCACAATCATCAAGGAGCTCTCCAAACCGTTGATGCTGGATGAGGAAGCAGCCTGGAGACCACAGAGAAGTTTCCTTGGAAGATCAGTAAGGAAGAAGTCACCACGCTCAAAGAGAAGGTAGAATATCCTCCTTGCGCTCAAGCACCCCCCCCCCCCCCACCCTCCACAGCGAAAACTATAAACTTTATATTTATTTTTGTGTAAGTTGGTCAGTAGTACAGAATGTTTCACATGTTATAATGCATGCAAAGTAGAGTAAAAAGTAAATTTTAATGACTATATATGTCACCCCACCCTATATTTTTCGGCTATAGAAATGTCAAACCCCCAAAAACAGATTTTTACCAACCCTACCACACAGTTGATTTTTGTATGTTATAGAAAACACCACACTTTTGGTTCTTGGTTGGCCTGATTATTTTATTATATGTTTCAGTGTCCAATTCATTTCATGGAGCCTTTCAGAGATCTCTCAGGTTATTCTGGATGGCTGCATGTCTAAGGAAACACATGCTTTATATAATGCTCTGTATAATTTTTGTTTGTGAACCCCCCCCCCCAACCTCCGCCCCCACCTCCCACCACCCCCAGGCTTGATCCTACTCATCGATCACCTCATCTCCATGAAATCCAACTGGGAGAAATGCAAGCTGCGCGTCTTTGCCACCACGAGCAAGAAGGAGCAAATGGACAGAGAGAAGATGAACATGGCCAACATGCTCAGCAAGTTCCGCATCAACTGCTCGGACGTGGAGGTCATCCCGGACCTGAACAAGAAGCCCAAGGACTGAGAGCCTGAGACGGTTCAAGGAGCTGTCCAAACCCTGGATGCTGGATGAGGAAGCAGGGGAGACCACGGAGAAGTTTCCTTGGAAGATCAGCAAGGAGGAAGTCACTACGCTCAACGAGAAGGTAGAATCTCCTTCTTGCGCTCAAGCACCCCCCCCCCCCCACAGAGAAAACTATAAACGAGGGCCATTTGGGCATGAAATGGCTTATAAATGCTGGTACCTAATACACGATAACCAGCATGAGTGAACCAGTGAAGTGTCCCTCATTCCGGCTTCTGCTTGTTTGACTATAAAGCGCCCTCTTTTGTCCATGCATGGAGACAATACACTTAAACCTTTCCCAGTGTCCACTTTACGCTAAGTCCCTGGTGTTTGTCATTTTAAGTCCAGTCTTGCAACATCTGTTAATTGGGTCCAACCTTTGACATTCTGGAGGCTGATTTTCAATAATGAGATTGATCACTTTCAATCCATTTTTCGTACAACTCTCAGTTCATTTGATTTGCCAAGTGCATGGAACTCGACTTAAGTAAACATCAATAAATCACGACATTTTTTCGCCTGAAATCTTTTTTTTCCTTTCAGACCAACAGACAGATGCGGATCCGTGAATTGCTTCTCCAACATTCCCAGGAGGCTCAGCTCATTGTCATGTAAGTACAAACCGGCGATAATGGACACTTTCGGACAATTAACCTATCACGGTGGAATTGCGTCAACGCAGCTTGTAAAATATTGTCTAAACATGATATACAAATGGACGCAGCACGCCAAAATCTGAGACAAACAAAAATTAAAGTACAAAATTCCATGAGCCGTTTCGCGGATACCGCCATCTTTGAAATGGGGGGGGGGGGGGGGGGCATTGCAATGAAAAGTCATGCCATCATTCTCAGCTACAGTTGCATGATGAGACGTATTTTCATTGTAATGCCCCCCTCCCCGGAAAAACAATAATTCAAAGATGGCGGTATCGGCGACAAGGCTTATAGAGTTGTCAAAGGGGCGTGGTTAACTCGCAAATGGCGGTAGGTCAATGGGTGGCGCTTTTCATGGCGGCTCAATTGTTGACGTTTTACACGAAATACCAAAAATTCTTTAAAGCCGCTGGCGAAACAAGAAACTTTTTAAACTAAGGACACTTGTGTAAAAACTAAAAAGTTACTTGTGTAAAAAGGGCACTCTTTACAGAATACTTGGGGGGGGGGGTGTGTGTGTTAACTGCTGGTGCAAAAAATGGGGGCGGGGTGAGCAATAGATCTAACAGTGCTTGTGACTGAGCTACTGTGGTCACCTGATCAAAAGTGGTGATCTGATTGGCCAATGTGCACTGTTGATTGACATGCAGGAAGGGTCCATTATAACCTTTTCTTTGATTTCTTGCAGGAGTCTACCTATTCCCAGGAAGCGTACTTGTTCAGCTTACATGTACATGTGCTGGCTGGAGACATTGTCCAAGGATATGCTGTCAGCAGGGATGCCAAATATGGCATCCAAATAAAAGTCAATACAAAGAAATTCACTTGAAATGATAAAGTGACAAAGGACAATTCCAACCAGTTGAAAGACCCTCCTCACTTGAATGGAATTTGTGCTTTGTTTTGATTGATTTCGTTGAGATTGTTTCTTTACCATCTAACGGGCTCACTTTTTCACTGATGTTTTCAAAGTGAGTTTCTTGAATGCAATCAAGTAATACCGATTAAGAACAATGAAAGACTTCAAATAATTTGGAGTCTTTTAATCAAGAAACACTTGTCGCACTTTTATGGGCTTTAAAAACAACAGCCAACTCCACTTTTTTAATTACTGTGGGCACGTTTCTGTTTCAACTGAAATTAATTAAAATCATGTTTTTTTTCATAACGAAGCCAATCGAAAAAAAGAGAGTATTTATCAACAATGGTGGTGCTTTTGGTAATCCTCAGAATGAGGTTTTATGCATACTGTTTTCTAAGCAAGTCAATTGTTACTTTTACATAATTCTCACATATTATAACGTTGAAAACAATGCAATCGTTTAATAAAAACCAGTGTATTCTAATTGCTGAGAATAGCATTAGAATATTTCAAACAATTGTTAATCCAAATGCCAAGCTTAAAGTCTATAAGAAAATCAGATTTAATCACTTGAGACTTTTTTCCTGACATGAAATAAAAATTGGTACATACATTGGATTGATTTAATTGACATCATCTGTGCTGGGCATACAGGGGACATGAGGCAAAGAAAGAAATGTGTGTGTTTACAACACGCCCTAAAATTATCCAGGTAGGTAGAGGCAAATATTTTGTTTGTTTGTCGGTATGTCTTTTAAAACTTTATTTGTTTATGGCAATAAACAAATTGTTGGCGGTCGGCAATTTGGCCTAGATAATTCCAGGATGGTGCGGTTATTGTTAACATTTTGTTTTAGTCATAAACATTCTGATGGCACTGCTTTATTGCAAACGTGGTTTTGTTTTGAAGGAAACAAAATAATTACCTTGCTTTGAAGATAAACATTCCATTAAAAATGCATCACTCTACAGCGGATACAACACATTATTATTGTCAACGAACGTAAAGCGTACATTTCACTATTATCTCATGCAATACTCGTACATAAAGCTAAATACATGCACTCAAAAAACCTGTGGATCTCTTGTATACAGATGTGCGCATGCGCAATGCCAAAAAGGTTAATATTGTATTTTTTTAGTGCCATGGAAAATTATTGCTTTTAATTCATTGGTTATTGTTTCGGCAAAATGGAAAGTGATTAAAAAAAATCAGCAACACGATGCTCGTGTATCTTTATGTGTTGGATTGTGTTTATTCGGGGTAAAGGAGGAAGCCACTGAATGAGGTGAGGTGCCAGGTGGAATGACTATACGCCCTACCGTACATTGTGAGATACATCGTATCTCCACGCTGCAGAACCACCACCGCGCTCCCAGACACCTGCTCCCAGTGACTTGAATCAGTGCTCCAGCCAGAGACAACCACGTCGCCGTTCTTCCGGAGATGAACGTCCAGGTGGCTGCTGGAAGAATGTTTGCACACAGAAAACATGAACACGTAGGTGCCCGGCACACCACACGTGAACGTGCCGGTCTCGAGATCGAAGCTGGTACCCGGCAGAAGCGTCTCGGTCGCCTGGAAGGGCAAACGGTAGTTGTCACTCGTAGAGGTATCCGAGCTGCTCGTCCTCACCACGGTGAATGCTACCCGCTGGTTGGAGTCGTCTGGTGTCTCCCCTGGCTCACCCTTTTGACCTTTGACACCGGTTTCCCCCGTTGGCCCTACAACACCTGGGACTCCTCTTGGACCGATTTTTCCGGGCTGGCCTATGCCTTCGTCCCCTTGAGGCCCAGCTGCTCCACGCTCACCCATAGGTCCAATCGATCCAATATCACCCTTTTGACCTGGCTCGCCCTTTGACCCTGGCTGACCTAAGGACCCAGGCAAACCTGGTATGCCGGGAATTGCAGCCGACCCCTGGCAGCACATCGGACACGCCTGAGACGCAGGACCATCACCGTCCGAGGCAACCGGCCCAGTAACGGAAGCTCGGAGGTTGACGGAGTTACCCAGAAGGAGGGCGATTGAAAGAATGGTTGCCACGCAGATCTTCATTCTGTACAGAATAACAACGATTAAACTGAAACAAATCAGGTGAGATTTTCAATAAACTAATTTTAAAATAGGGAAGAGTAGAAAAAAATATTGAGGTTTGATAAACAGGAGAACTAGTCTAAAATTCATGACAATCCGCCGTCAGATTTGAAGAAAAAAACCCCAAAAACATGAGATTGGAGGAATCATTGTTCGAAGAATGTTTTCTTTGTTATATAACAGTGGCGTATGAGGGGTCAAGGGGCTAACATTTATGAGAAGCCTAGTTTATAAAACCGGTTGTCATGGCAACCCATCGAATCGATTTTGTTTTTATTTCGCCTGCCAATAAAATTTAAGAAAGGTCACCAAAATGCATTCCGATAGGGCGAAGCGTTCCGGAGCTGTAGTATTTTTTTCCCAGGTCCTGATAGAATCATTAATTAAACCTCACCACACCCACCTCGATGGTTCGTTCTTGAAGATCAGGTCCAAGAAGAGATCACAAGGAATTCAGTGTAGGCTGAAAAAACCCATACAAACGAATACTGGTTAAGTTTACATTTTAATACTATTTTATTATCAATTAAGATAAATGAGTGAGATTTTTTTCTCATTGGGATACATTGCCACTCAAAAACAGAATACTCACCAAGTTATTAGGGTCAAGTAATTAAAATAGTAGGTTTTCTCGGCCGAATTCGTCAAGAAAAACAACCTGTTTTAATGTCGCATTGTTCAATTTCTCTCGAATTGACTGATTCGTGAAATAAGCTTTCAATTTGTTTACACGTTATTATTGAAACTTTTTTTTCAAATTAATATTTGTGAAGGCATGTATCTTTTTTTGAGACACTAGTAACTCGGTCAAAAGTCTGTTGGCATTCTAAGCTTTTGTTGCACTTGTCCAGGCAAATTTACTTTTAACTCCAGTTCACTATGAGATTTAAAGCAGAAATGAACTTTTTCATTCACTATGAAATATCATAGGGTTTCCCGCCCAATATCATACTTTGCTAATAATAATAATAAAACATTTTAAATCAAAATCGCATAAAACATGCAGACCTTTTCACACCCGGTTGAATTTAGCGAAAGCTCAACATGTTTCAGGGTATTCTTCATTCACGCGTGAAAAGTAAGCAGCAAATTACGTGACTTGTGCATTGAATTTCTTGTGCTTAAAATTTCAGTCCCGCTCGGGAATTCACTTTGATGCATACGTTTACAAAAGTAGCACGGTTCAATGATATTTGGAAGTTGCATGAGCAAGATATTGTGTTATAGTGATAAAACAGAGTATAAAATGACATGGCTTTTGACAAGTTTGGATTAAGGAATGTACAGCTATTTCAAAGATTGGAATGCCTGGGAAGGGAATATGAAAAAAAGCAGAACAGAACTGTATCAATGTAAAGTGTCAAAGTGATAGAAGGAAATACATTTAGAACACTCGCCGATATAATACTATGTCAAAATACAGATTTGTATGTAAGAACAATTAAGTGATTAGTTTGTTAATTGTTGTAATCACTCTGTGGAAATAAAAAAAAATCAGATATTTTTTTTTGTGGCCAATACGATTGGCGATTTGCGAATTGCAAATTAAATAGACTCCTTATTCCATTGCACTTTCGTTGAAAATGAATACTTCCTCTTACAGATTCGCCGACACTCAGTGCAATATCGAAAACCAACAAAAGAAATGGATTTTCTTTTGCACGAAAAAGTTGCCTTCACGCTTGGTGGGTGTAAAATATTTTTAAAAAAATCGAATGCGCTAAATGCGACCTTTTTTCAATGTAATGAACAGTCTCTCAGATTGGACGAACAAGTTGCGAAATTGGACGGGAAAACCTATGTGTTATGATTCCCGAAGTTGATAAACAATCACAAACGAATTACAAAGTGATGAACGATCAAGAAAAAATTAGGACAACGGTTGCGAACACAATTCCGATTTAAAAAATAAATAAAAGAAGAAAAATTCCAAAGAATCTGATTACACAGCAACTAAATATTGGTGTGATCAATATTTGTTTTCATCTTAGTTCTCTTTTTTTGCCAACTGATGTACCTGCATAAAAATAAATGTGAAGGAAATTTCAGCATGTTTCCGCTATAAGTTCGAGGCACCCTGATGAGTTTAACGAGGAATCTGCAGGCCAAAATGTCTGGCACAGTTCTACGGTGGGTGTTATAGGAGGGAATATCACTCGATGTTTTCTGTTAAAATTTTGACCAAAAGGTGTATAAATACCGAGAAAAAAATACAGTCTCCCACCAAAATCACTGCTCTGTTTTGATGATTGAGTGAGGAAAATGTCAAATAACAGACACTCACCTCGATGTAACGTTCTTGAATTCTATCACGAAGGGAATCCTCAACACTCAGCAGATTGCGAGCTGGAAATAATACCAACGAAAATGAGTCATTGAAAATCCGCCGGGAGAAATGTTGGGGGCTGTTGGGGGAGGCATAGCTGAATTTTACAAGTAAAACACCCCCAGATCAAAATCTCTGTCGGGCGAAATGTGAAATATATATTTTTTAAGCGGAATGCGTCCTGCATGCAACGGCCCTGAACAGACCCACGCACGAGCAACAATATTCATGTCTTCTTTGAAGGATTTAATATTTTCGAATCAAACGCAGTAACTACCAAAACAAATGCCCAGATTTTCTGAGAGAAATCTGTATGCAAAGGGAATTTAAGGCCACGTAGGGTAATTTGCAATTGCCCGGAAAAGTACATTTAATGATAGAACCTTGCAATGCTGAGAGTGAAGATAAGACTGGTATCAAATACCCGGTGAAAGTATTTCGCCTGATCTATCGGTTGAAAACTTTGCAGGTGTTTTTAAAAAAAAAAAAAATAGTTAAGGTGTTATAAAGCACGGAATCAAGTAACGAGATTCAACAAAATAGTGCATACGTTTTCTCTGCTTTTTCTCAATGATAATATCCAAGCTGAAACTTCAACAGTTTAGTTGTGACCTTCTTAAGTTTTTAAGCCATTTTGTTGCTTCTCACGAAAAAAAAAATAAAAAGCAGATAATCCTATGTTTTCTTTTTTAAATTGCTTGCATTTGAAATCGTAGGCATCACAATGAACATACATTTTCTGCATTATCAAGGACAATCGATCTCATACCAAGGAAGTAGTGGCGGAAATTAGGTGGGCACCGCAGTCAAGGTACGGTCGTTACAAAAATAATTATGTTCCGGATTGGAAATCAGCGCACCGGTTTGACTACTAGCATCATCCCCCATTTGTTTGTTAACCGAATAATGTCCCATATTTTTTTATTATTATTTGTGTACCAACTGACCAAACACTTTCAAAGTATTCAGCAAATACTACTATCGCCATTTCAAGAAAATATTCAACGGAATCTAAGTGGCATGCTGAGTGGAACCCTGCATGCAAACAGAGCTTGTGCTTCATATTTTAAGACGAACAGCGGACAAGGCGGATCGGGGGGGGGGGGAGGGGACCCCCCCCCCCCGCCCCGCCAAAAAAAAAACAATTTTGTTTTTAAGTGACGTCGCAATAAAGGCAGGCACTGGGTACACTACCATCTTTTCGAAACAAAAAATGGTTAAAGTGGTCAGAAATTTCCTCAGATCGCCACAGAGCATTTAGAATTACAAAAAATTCGGGGCCCATGATTAAGCGGGCCCCGTGAACCCCACGCCGCAATTTTTTGGACCCACTTTCCGGGGACCAAGTTTTTTTTTGGGGGGGGGGGGCTACCCCCAAAAAAAATGTGTTCTGGATCCGCCCTTGACAGGGAACAGAAGGGACGAATAATGTGCACAGACATCAACGCTGTACATGATTGCTACAAATGAATCCAACTAGATAAAGCAATTTGAACTTGAATAAAACTGTGTGCATCATCACGATCCGGTCCGTTTGTATTTGCGCCCTCTATATTCAGTGATACGTTCATTCTGCAATGCTTGAATGTTTGGTGATCAAACCGGAATGGGGCACTGTGAACTCTAGCGAAATGACGCAGTTTAACAACAAAGTTCAAAGGGTACTGAGTATCCACATAAATGATAACACAAAATAAGACAGGCATGTTTGAGTTGTCTGGATTTCCTGATGAACGTTCGTCCGTGACCACCTTCCCCATAACTCTTCAACCTGAATTAGTTTGAGTGATTGCCGGAATACAATGTGAGTACATCGCATCAGGATTTCATGTTTAAAAATAAAATTAAGAATTAAACAGAGAAAAACGAGGCAGAAAATAAGGGGGTGGTTGATCATACCTATATATGTTTAGGTTAAAGAGTCGAACATTCGCAAGATTGTTTTATTTAAACCAAAATGTTAACGCAGTAATTTTTTACCTGAACTATTACAAGTGCGTGAATTGAATAAGTGCGAATCCCGATCAATTTCAACTATTCTGAGGCACAGCAGGGAACTTGATGTAATGAGCTCTTTAAAAAAAATGCTCCCAAAATTTGATTCAAAACCAGTCGAGTCTGAACAGCTTTGTTTTTGACACTGAATTATTTCGTGTTTGTATAGTGTTATATCAGACAAGATATATCGTCTTAAAAAACTGAAGACGTTTTCGTAATAGTGTGCCGGTGGGCAGACTATTAACGTGTGTTAGCAACGAGATTCGGTGACAAGAACCAAAAAAATAATCCCTTTAATTTATCTGTTTTGGTCAAATGTATAGCATCAACTAAGCTAAAAGTTCAAAAGTTAGTTGTGCTGCATCATACTTAAGATTGTGAGCAATTGATCAAATGTTCCTCTAACTGGTTCAAGGTTGCTTGAACTTGTAGTTATAGGAATCACAATGAGCATACAGTTGCTGCATTTGTGGGGGAAATCGATCTCATACCAAGGGAGTAGGGGCGCAAACTTTACAGCTGGACTACTGCAGTCAAGTTACAGTCGTTACATAAAGATTAATTTTCCGGATAGGAAATCAGCGCACCGGTTTGGCTCTAGTAAGCCACCATCTGTTTGTCAACTGAAACTTGTCTCACAAAATATTTCAGATTTGTGAAAATCTGTACCAATCACCAAAAACTTTCGAAAAATAAGCCAAAAATCAATATGGCTGTTTGTCCAAATATCCAACAGAATCTCAGTTGTATGCTGAGTGGAACCCTACATGCAAATACATGAGTGAATTCATCGAGAGCTTTTGCTTCAATCTCTTCAGGCGAACAGAAAGCCTGAGCAATTTGTACAAACACCAACTCTACAAATGATTTCTACAAATTCACCCAGTTAAATAAAGCAATTTGAACTGGTCTAAAACTGTGTGCCTCATATCACGATCCGGTCCGTTTGTATTTGCGCCCTCTATATTCATGACTCGTTCATCCTGTTGAATGTAACTTGATGATCAAAGCGCACTGTGAACTCTAGCGAAATGGCAAAGTTGAAAGGGTACTGCTTGAGCAATAACACACAATAAGACAGGCATGTTTTTGATGTCCGGATTTCCTGATAAACGTTCTTCCGTGACCAACTCCCCCATAACTGTTGATCCTGAATTAGTTTCAGTGATTGCCGGGAAACAATGTGAGTACATTGCACCAGAGTTTCCGTGTTTTAAAATTAAATTGATAACATTAAAATGGCAAAATGAGGAAGAAAATAAGGGGTGGTTGATCATACTGATTTTATTGGTGAGGTTATTTATAAAGAATGGAGCTTTCGCAATATGTCTTCTGTAAACCAAAGAAAGACATATTTTTTAAAGTATTAAAAGTGCGTGAATTTGTTTAAGCATTAATCACAATCAGTTGAAACTATTCTGAAATCAGCAGGGAACTTGATGTTTTAAACTCTTCAAAATACTGCAATCAGATATGACTAAAAAAAAGTCCTACTGATAGCCTTTGTTTTGACAATACAACTTTCCGTGAATGTACAGTGTGCTATCTATATAGTGACAAGATTTCAACTTTTTCAAAAACTAAACCAGTCAGTATGTGAACAATAATTTAGTTTGAAGCGTGCGAAATGAAAGTAGAGGCGGAAATAATGTCAGACAGGAATTCCTCATTCCGAACAACAAAACCCTGATAATTATATTTGGGTGATCGGGTACTACCCGATCATTGTTTGGATGTTAAGAAATTTCTTTCTTTCTTTCTTTCTTGCTTTTTTTTCTGACAATAATTATCTGCGACTTTTCTTCTGAACAGTACAGACTTCAAACCTTTAACAAACATCAACACTGACTCAGAGGTATACCTTTTTATACTCTGACGTCGTAATGACGTCATCAGGTATTTAATTACAAGCAATTTCACTGCAAAACCTCATAAACAAAATGAACAATCATATTAACACTTTGAAATCTGATTGACTATGGATTGATAAACATTTTTGATATTCGAAGGTAAAGTCGTCTGACCTTTCCTTCCGCGGTTACTGGTAGGTCAAATTTAGGTGAATTTAAAATGCAAAAAGAAGTTGCAGAAAGACAAAACCTGATATGAACATGAACCTTAGTGTGAAGATGTGGATATTTTAGTGACGTCGTCATGACGTTATCATACATCAAATTACAAGCATTTCAGGTCAAAATTTGACAAAATAGTTTGACAGGCGCGGATCCAGAGGGTGGGGAGGGGGGCCGACCCCCCCCCCCAGCCCTCGCTGTGAAACACACACACAATTTATCACAATTATAGTAATAATAATTACCCGTTCGCCTGTCACAACAATCTGACATATTTTGTTTAGTAGTCTGACCCTCTCCTTGCAAACATTCCTGGATCCGCCCCTGTTTGAGCAATATCTGTTGTCCTAATAAACCTGAGTGTTCAGTGTTTTGTGAAGTGGCAGATTGTACCTTGGGCGATGGGCTACAGGACTACAGGGTCATCATCTTGGGTGGAATTTTTATCCCAAAAGGTCATCGGATTATACCGCAAAAATTGAACAGACAATGAAAGATGATGAAATAAGCTGTAATTTGATGGGTGTCTCAATCACCTTAGAGAGTTGTGAGTATTTGTCCTGATCTTTACAAGTGGGGTATTTATCACTGAGGTCCATGGCAGTTTATTTGCTGGTCTGCAGCCATAGATATTCTTTGAATGACCATAAACGTCTTTGCGACAATTCAGCATTGTGACGTCATCGAACGAAATCGCATGTTGATTCAAAGACCACGAACAAAAAGACTACGGTTCAAAAAGGTGTGTTCCAGGCGCAGTTCTATCAAATTATTTTAGAAGGGATTATTGAATGAAAACCGGCATGGTTAGGAGGATATTTTTTTGAAGGGATAATTGAGAAGACTAATCATCATGGCTTAGAGGATATTTTTAGAAGGGATAATTGAGGAGACTAACCATCATGGCGAGGAGGATATTGTTTTAGAAGGGATAATTGAGGAGACAAACCATCATGGCCAGGAGGATTTTTAGAGGGGATTATTAAAATAAAAACAATCAGAGGATATTTTTGTAGAAGAGATTATTGAACACACAATCGATCTCGGCTTGGAAGATATTGTTTTGAGAAGGGATAATTTAGGAGACTTATCATCACGGCTAGGATATTTTTTAGACGAGATTATTGTACAGACAAACCATCAAGGCTTGGAAGATATTTTTTTAGATGTGATCATTGAGGAGACTAACCCTTAATGGCTACGAGGATATTTTTTAAAGGGATAATTAAGGAGACTATTCATCACGGTTAGGAAGATATTTTTAGAGGGATTATTGAATGAAAACCATCATGGCTCGGAGGATATTTTTTGAAGGGATAATTGAGGAGACTTATCATGACGTCTTGGAGGATATGTTTTAGAAGAGATTATTGAACACACTATCCATCACGGCTTGGAAGATATTTTTTGAGAAGGGATAATCGAGGAGACTTATCATCATGGCTTGTACGATATTTTTAGAAGGAATAATTGAGGAGACGAACCATCATGGCTAGGAGGATATTTTTAGAAGGGATAACTGAGGAGACAAACCATCATGGCTAGGAGGATATTTTTTAGAAGAGATTATTGAACACACAATCCATCACGGCTTGGAAGATATTTGTTGAGAAGGGATAATTGAGGAGACTACTCATCATGGCTAGGAGCATATTTTTATTTAGAAGGGCTTATTGAAATAAAAACCATCACGGCTTGGAGGATATTTTTCAGACGAGATTATTGAACAGGCAAACCATCACGGCTTGGAAGTTAATTTTTAGATGTGATAATTGAGGAGACTTACCATAATTGCTTGGAGGATAATTTCTAGAAGGGATAATTGCGGAGACTCACACTCATGACAAGGAGGTATCTTTTTAGAAGGGATTATTGAACATTATTATTATTGATTATATGAACAGACAAACCATCATGGCTTGGACGTTATCTTTTAGATGGGATAATTGAGGAGACTAATCATCATGGCTTGGAGGATATATTTAGAAGGGATAATTGAGGAGACTAATCAACACGGCAAGGAGGTTTTTTAAAGGAATAATTGAAGACACTAATCATCATGACTTGGAGGATATTTTTAAGGGGATAATTGAGAATACTAACCATCATGGCTAGGAGGATATTTTTAGAAGGGATTATTGAATGAAAACCAACATGGCTTGGAGGATTTTTTTAAAGGGATAATTAAGGAGACTAACCATCATGGCCAGGAGGATATTGTTTTAGAAGGGATAATTGAGGAGACAAACCATCATGGCTAGGAGGATTTTTTTAGAGGGGATTATTAAAATAAAAACCATCATGGCTTGGAGGATATGTTTTAGAAGAGATAATTGAGGAAACTAATCATCTGGACTTGGAGGATATTTTTTAGATGTGATCATTGAGGAGATTAACCATCATTGTTAGGAGGATATTTTTTTGAAAAGGGATAATTGAGGAGGCTAATCACCACGGCTAGGAGTTTTTTTTTACAGGGATAATTGAGGTGACTTATCACGGTTAAGAGGATATTTTTTAGAAGGGATTATTGAAATGAAAACCATAATGGCTAGAAAGATATTTTTAGAAGGGATAATTGAGGAGACTATCATCCTGGCAAGGAGGATATGTTTTAGATGTGATCATTATTTAGGAGACTAACCATCATGGATAGGAGGATCTTTTCTTAAGGGATAATTATTGTGGAGACTAATCATCACTGCAAGGAGAATTTTTTTGAAGAGATTATTGAAATGAAAACCATCATGGCTTGGATGATATATTTTAGAAGGGATAATTGAGGAGACTAATCACCACGGCTAGGAGGATACTTTAGAAGGGAAAATTGAGGAGACTAACCATCATGGCTAGGAGGATTTTTTTAGAAGAAATTATTGAACGCACAAACCATCACGGCTTGGAAGCTATTTTTTTTTTAGAGTTGATAATAATTAAGGATAGTAATCATCATGGCTTGTTGGAGGAATTCTTTTTAGACGAGATTATTGAACAGACAAAGCATCACGGCTTGGAAGATATTTTTTAGATGAGATCATTGAGGAGACTAACCATCATGGCTAGGAGGATATTTTTAGAAGGGATAATTGAGGAGACTATGGCTTGGAGGATATTGTTTTAGAAGGGATAATTGAGAAGACTAACCATCATGGCCAGGATGATATTTTTCGTAGAGGTAATTGAATGACGTTTTCTGGTTTCTAATTTGGACCAAAAAGATTCAATGCATAGAAAAAAGGAACAGTCTCCTACCAAATCACTGCTCTATTCTGATGCTTGAATGAAGAAAATGTCAACAGACACTCACCTAAGCACAGTTCTTGAATTCTCTCGCAGAAGCACTCTTCAACACTTAAGCGGATTGCTGGCTGAAAAAATACCAACAACAATATGAGTCATTACAAATCCTCTAGGAGATAACTTGGAGTTTGGTGGGGAGGCATGGCTGAATTCCACAAGTACAATACGGCCAAAAAATGTCTGTTCAGTAAAAATGTAATTTGGGTTGACTATTTATCTCAAATGCGTTCTCCAAAAAATCAAATCTATCCATGAATTCTACAAAATGCATCCAGCTTTTGAACTTGTATAAAACTGTGTGCATCATCATGATCCAGTGCGTTTGTATTTGCGCCCTCTAGTCTATTCTGACCAGTGACACTTTTATCCTGCAATGCTTAAAAGTAACTTGATGAAACCGGAATGGCGCACTGTGAACTAAAGCAAAATGCCAGTTGAACAACAAAGTTCAAAGGCACTGAGAATATCCATAAATAATAACACATATAAGACCGGCATTTTGAGATGTCCGGATACCTGTATACGTTCTTCCGTGATCAACTTCCGCATAACTTTTCATTCTGATTGAGTTTGAGTGATATCCGGAAATAATGTGAGTACATTGCACTAGGATTTCATGTTTGAAAATTTAAACGATAAAGTCAATAGGAAAAAAGGAGGCAAAAAGTAAGAGTGTGCTTGACCGTGCCAAAAATATTGGCCAGGTTATAAAGGGTCCAGGTTTTGAGAGACTTTTTTTTGAAACCGAAACTGTGAAACACCGATTTGTAGTTCCTCTGAAATATTATTTTGAATGATCAATACATCTTTACTGTTCTGAATCACAGCAGGGAACTTGATGTTTTATACTTGCGAAAAACTGCGGTCAGAAAACAGTCCAACCTAACAGTCGAACCTTAATTTAATAAAAGTCCATAAATGTGACTTCGTAGTGTATTATCCATATCGACAAGAATCCAAATGATTTTTGTTCAAGAAAAAAAAAACCAGTCAGCATTTGGACAATTTATTTTTGAGAGTGCACAATGGAAGTAGTAGCGGAAATATTGCCAGACAGGAATTCCTCATTTTTATTGCCTTGAAATGTGACCTCACAAAACCGTGGTCTGCATCCGCACCAACTGTTTACAGTAAGAGCTAAAATAAAATAACTCGATAATTTACAAAAGTATTTGAAATTAACTCTTTCAGAAGGGCTTAGTGCATGTTATGCACAAACAAAGCCCGTCTGAACAAGTTAATTTCAAACACATTTGTAAATTATCGCGATACTTTATCAACTCCAAAGTGGTCGTTGGGAAAAGGCACAACTTCTGGATCGGAATTAGCGCGCTGGTTTTGCTGTTAACAGACGTGTATTAGAGTCATAGTGAAATAAAAAGGAACAATTTGTTCATAAAAATCTTGGGTTTCTTTCAGTCCTCAAGCTACCACATTTTTACAATCACACAAAGACGGGGAAATATCAAGCCTACTACCGAGCTCGTTGTTTGAAAAATCATTGAATCAGCAACATTCAACAAAATCTGAATCCCGCATTGTTTCAAACACATTGTGCAAAAGACAACAAATGTCTTCAGAAGAAAAATGATTGTTTCAAACACTCACCGAGCAAAATCTTGTTCTTGCAGTCAGTTCTCTCTCTGGTTGTCGTCCAAAGGTGACCTGTGGTTGATGTGAAGGGTGGACGGCCCCACATGTCTTAAATAGTGCCATCGATTTCCTGAGCAGTGACTAAAAACTCGGACCTGGATTGTGATTGCATGGCTCCTGTGCGCTGTCAATCACACATCACCGACTCGCTTCATATTAATGATATGAAAGCAATGTTGGGTCTTTGAGGCTATAAAGTCACCATAAAAACTAGTCACCGAGATTGAAATGGACGCTTCTTATTGGTGGATATTGTATGGATGTCGGTGACACATCCAAACATGGAATTTATGATTGACACACACAACCTGTCAGTCACAGACCACTCACTTGTGGTCACCGACTTTTCGTCACCGACTTGTCACCGACAAACTGTGATTGGTGGATAGACAAGTGACGTATACACTGGCCGTGATTCATTCAATGTACAGTTGGCGCTTCAGTCTATTAAATTGTGTGGATATATTCGGGATTATATGAGGAATTAAATCGTACTCAAGCCAGCGGAGAAACTTGGGTTTAACTTGGGGTAGGGCACCTGGGGTGCGTTATTTTTTTCAAAGGCTGCAAATGCAAAATAAAAGTATTATTACAACAGTGAATGTAATTCAGGTTTTCAAAATGGGGCGGGGGGTGGGGGCGGCTTCCACTGAGAGTGGGGAATACATGTGCCTCCGTTTTGGTGCTTTATCAGCGACTTTGGGGGTCCTTTGCGAAGAAGATCCAGGCCCCACAATGCAGAAAAATCAGCATTCTGGCGGTTCACGATCGCCTGTGTCACCGCGGCGACTTCCCATTCAATTCAATACAAATCAACCGTTATCCGCAATAGCCCTCAGCGAACGCGGTTTTAGTTGATTTTGTGGCCTGAGTGGTTGCGTCCCCTTACATTAGAAAACTGCACGGTGGCCTCGGCGTAAACCGCACCAAATATCAGTTCATAAGGTGGGCCCATCAATAAAGCCAATTCACTGAGAAATTCGGAAACTTGTAAAATTAAGTATTTGTGAACTCTTGCTGCACAAATAGACAAATACCATACAGAAACAGTGAATTGGAACAAATTGTTAGCTGATCCTACGCATACAAAACACACAGAGCGTGAACCTTGCAAGTGAAGTTTTTCGTGCATGGTCACGCTGCATTGCTTTGAATAAATTGGCCATCCAGAAACATCGGCATTGTGGCCGTTTCACCCGCTTCACACCGCGCCGTTTTCACGTTCCCATTGAATAACGCACGGTGAGCGGTCTACACATTGCACCGCATCAACCCCTCAGTGAACGCGGTTTGAGGGGATTTTGTGGCCCGTGCGGTGCTATATCCCTCACATTTAGAAAACAGCATTGAACTCTCCACATTTCAGGCCATATCTGTGTTTCTGTAAACGCTGCGCCGACGTTGGGCCAGCTTTGGGCCAGCATCAAAACGGAATCGCTGAGACATTCGGAAACTCGTAAATTCAATCATTTGTTAAAATACATCAGACATGCAACAAATATTGACTGGTAGAAACAGCGAATCAGAACAAATTTAGCTGTCCTGGATGCGTGCACAAAGCATACACGAAGCGCACACGGCGTGAACCTGGTAAATGGACATTTTTGTGCATGGTTCACGCTGCATCATTATGCATAATTTGACTTCCAGAATGATTCAATATTTCAGCGGTCTATTAATCGTGTGAGCACCGCGCTGTGTTTTCAGTGTGTGTCCCGTTGAAACTGAACTGTCGACGGCTCCACAAGTACCGCCACATCACGCCCAGTGAACGCGGTTTCGGGGGATTTTGTGGCCCGTGCGGTGTTGCCTCTTACATTATGAATACTGCACGGTCGCCACATATGAGGTTACAAGCTGGTTTACCCGATCATAGATCGGGTAGGGCGTAGTGTTGGGGATGAAATTGTGGGGAGTTAAATGTAAATGGGGGATATAGTTGGGGAGACATGCAGTTAAAGAATAGCAATTTCTGTGGTGTGATCTGAGGCAATTTCTGATCACTAAACCCAATTTGAGCAAAAGATCATCTGTGAAAGTTTTGAGTTTTTAGTAATTGAATCAGCTACATGTATTCTGAGCAATAGAATCATTATTGTAGGCTACAATATTTTTATTCGGGGAAGAAAAAGTGTGTGTGTGTGTGGGGGGGGGGGAGACCAAACAATGTCCCCCCTCAAAATGTGGGTGTGTGTGAGTTTGTCTTACATACGCAGTGTGGACTTCCGAACAAAAGACGTCCACATAATGTAGGTAGCACCGACGTTGTGTGGACTTACCCCACGTCCACACAGTGTTTTCCCATTTCTGGAAAACAGGTTTAGAGGCATTTTGGGTTAGGTTTATCTGTAGCAGAATGAAGAGAAACACTAAAGGGAATCATAGAAAAAAATTGGGTTGAAAGAGTTTTCACAGTTTGAGAAAAATGAGTTTTTTCACTGGTTTTTCTTAACTACACGAAAGCAATGGAAAGTCCACACTAGTCATGTGAAACAAGTAGGTGTGTGTGTGTGGGTGTGTGTGTGTGGGGGGGGGGGGTTCCCCCTGTGCCCCGTCGATTTACGCACATGATAATTATGTACCATGGCAACTGTCTGTAAATGATGCCGTTGGTCTGTTAAATTGGCTTTTTGTGAGGCAGTCGCATTTGGAAAACGTAGTGAAAAGGTTACTGTAGTACACAGGCGAAGGCTGGTTGTACAGTTTGACAATAAATCATAATGGAATAAAACGTGAAAGTGTCATTTAAAATGAAAATGTTGAGTGTTACATAAAATTACAAACGGTCTGAATCATGGAGGAAGGTCATAATTAAGTTTCAGTATTGGACTCTTCAACAAACGTAAACTTGAACTTCTTACAATTTGCGAGACCGTCTGCGATTCAACTTTTATTCAAGTTGGTCCAACCATCTATATATAAGTTGAGCAAGTTTTACTCGGCCTCCGAGAAATGTTTGCTTCTGAAAGGATCCGAGACCGCGGCTTCACGTCCGTGGAAAAATGTGGGTGTCTGCCGCCGGCGCCGGGTCGGACAGTTTTTCGTCGATTTTTTTGTGACTTCGTTTAAGATCGCGATATTTGAAGCAATGCATCGATCCTTCGTTGACCCCAAACAGGCCCCCGAAATTATAACGCGACACTGAATTATACGTGGCGGGCAGCGAACTCACAACGCTCAGCCTTGGTGGTGGAAGCATGGAGCTGTAAACACATTATGGAAGCAACAGCACTCTATCACGCGACGTCACATGCTTGCGCTTCAAATAGCGAGTACCGTAGACTCAACCTCGTTTCCAGGGTGTGGAGCAGGCTGCAGTACGCGTTGCCAGTGACGGTTTTACGCATAGCCCGGAAGTACTACGCAGTGTAGACTTTCGATTGGTCAGACCGCGGCAAGGCATACTAATGTGTAGTCCTTCTGGGTATTCGTTGCACTCGGCGCAGGGGCGGCAAGCGAAGCATATGAAAGAATAGGGACACTTGGTGGCCACGCACCATGGAGAAAAAATATTTTGCCAAGGTCACCCCATGCATACTAACGTTTGGTGAACAATTTTGCCGAACGGCCGAGTAGAACACGTAAACGAAACCCCTACGTTGAAGCCGCTGACCTCGCACAGTCTAGACTCGCAGAAAAGCCAGCACGGGGGCGGCCAGGCAGTCAACGTGAAAGCGCATACGACGGCAAATTCCTGCGCAAAATGCAGTCACGAAAAATCGACGAAACGGATCGCCGGTCCGTACCGGAAAATTAGGACGACACGAAGCGTCCGACCCGGCGGAAGACCCCCTCCGCATTTGTCCACGGACGTGGAGCGATTCTGGCGCCGCGGGAGCCCGCGGTCTCGGATCCTTTCAGGAGCAAACATCGTCTCGGGGGCGAGTAAACTTCTCTCTTATATATATAGATATTAATATAAGGGATCGGGAATAAATGTGTGCTTCGGAGGTTTTTATCACTCTGTTTAAGACCACTTAGAGTCTGGGTGCTGATAAATACCGACGGAGCACATATTTATTTCCATTCATAAATACCTTTTCGGTAAGGAAAAATCATATAATTCGTTCAAAACATCCCGATTTTGTTCAACAAATTCACTTTATGCTTTTTGAAACATCCCTCTTGCAAAATAATGGAGTGTTCAGCTGGCGAGTAAGATGTAAACAACCCTTTTATGGAGATTGACGCGCGCGTAGCATGTTCTGCGCGATTTCGCGCAGAACGCACCTGGCGCGTTGCGTCTTGAATTTAGAGCTATAAAATTCTGACTCCCTGGTAGTGTTGCGCATGCTTACGTGAGGATTGTGAACGTTGAACCAATGAAACGATAAGAGGCACTGGATTTTTAGGAGTCCACATTTTATTGTGACACTGGAAAAGTGTTGAAGACCAGCTAGCCATGTCTTTATCATCCGTTTAAGACCGGCCACGTGACGGGCACTCGACCAATAGGAATAGCTAAACTGTGTGAGGTATTTATGAATGAAGGATAACCAACGCCAAATCCTTCAGAATAATCAGACAGTCCTGCCACAAAATGCATTCGTTCTCAATCCTCCAGAATCCTCATGTGCTTCAATCACCATTCATCCTCAATCCTCCAGAATCCTCATTTGATTCAATCACCATTCATCCTCATCCTCCAGAATCCTCATTTGATTCAATCACCATTCATCCTCAATCCTCCAGAATCCTCATTTGATTCAATCACCATTCATCCTCATCCTCCAGAATCCTCATTTGATTCAATCACCATTCATCCTCAATCCTCCAGAATCCTCATTTGATTCAATCACCATATAATTCATCCTCATCCTCCAGAATCCTCATTTGATTCAATCACCATTCATCCTCAATCCTCCAGAATCCTCATTTGATTCAATCACCATTCATCCTCAATCCTCCAGAATCCTCATTTGATTCAATCACCATTCATCCTCAATCCTCTAGAATCCTCCAAAACCGCCAGGAGGATTTTGGAGGAGCGAGGTGGGTTAGGGTTAAAAAATACTCCGGAAAGATTCCATACCTGGAGTTCTGGACATTTAATGAAATATCCTTGGTGTTTTTCAGACAGTAGGATGCTGGCAGTGCCAGTAAGCATGTAGGATGGAACGCCGTATTATCACGTTTCTTGTTTTTAATATTGCATAACTCTTCCTTTTCAAATGCCTGTGAAAATAGACATGCTCGGAGAATGTGCGAATGGAGGTGGACTCCCTATTATCGCGGTATGTGGGAATTGTGGTCTTTACATTATATAATCTCAAATTTTTTTTCATAGTTAATGTTCTACCAAAACATCCCCTGAATAAAGTCTGATATTTTCCCTGTAACGTTCAAGTTGATTAAACTTTGAAAGACTATATCCCTGCAGCAGTGCAGGATGATTTCTTAAAACCCTGCCCTTCCCCGCAAGGAGAAGAAAATTACTGTGACAAGTCTACTGATTGGTGATTGGGGGCGCCATTGAGTTTACACGGTGTGCTGTTTTATATTTTTATGCGCTGTCCTTATTTTGATCCCACGACTCCACGATCGATTTTCGGAGGTAGGTCGACTGCGGCAATCGATTTTCGGAGGTAGGTCGACTGCGGCTCCACGCCTCCACGCAGCCGTACGGAGGCGAGGATGTAGAGTAAAGTGGCCCTGCATTCTATAGTTGTACCCCTGAATCTTTTGGGAACCAGACTAAAAATAAATAGGGCCTAAGATGTTTATTTTTCATCAGCCAATCAGCATCGAGCTTTCATCGCAGCGAGCTTTCACGTTTGCCTTCTTGGTTTTTGAGTCTGTTTTCTGGTTGTCATTGTCGTCTTTTACCCCTGAATTTCCCTCATAAATCAAAGCCCTGCCCTCTTTCCACAAAATTAAACCTGCTCATATTCAAGAAGGTGTCATTGCCAAATGTTCAGATGTGCCAAGAAATATCAGAATGTCAATTTTGAGTGTCATTTAGTCAACTGTTTTGGTGAGTCTTTCCCTTCCTATATAGTCGTGTTCCCTAATGTGGCGCACTTCGAAGCTTACTAGTTTAAACAATGTAACCACTTGATTTTCTATTTCGCTCTCGGACGTTTCACGCCGTCAGAGAAAAAAATTATAAGCTTTATTTTAGATTCGAGGGATTTATTGGGCTCTTAAATAGTTCAAAATTTTTGTAACATCAAAATTCTCTAATTAAACGTGGGCGGATCGTTTCGATAGATGTCTCCATCATTACAAAGTGCAAAGCTTTCATATTGCTAGAAAAAAAGAAATTTGAAAACAAAATGTATTTTTTATTGTCAAAACTAAAAAAATTGCACGGGCAAGCAACTATAAACTTAGCTTGAGTGACTCCAGCTGACATGCTCATATTCATTCACATGTAGCGCTGGAGGAAGGCCTGTGCGTTTCCATGTGGTAGCAAGAGACCCTAAAAAAATGGCCTCTCCCAAAAATTGTTCATTTTCACCTCTAATATCCCACCCCAGAGTTCACCCACATACCTCATACATTCAGCAGTTATTTACGAAGCCTAATGATCGATTTGAAACAAGACCAACAAAAAAAAAGTGAAAAATCTTGACGATTTCGGTGGCTTGTCCGTAAAAATACGCCTGTTCCAACGGCTGTCTTCCATTTTGTTTTGCTAATTATATTAATGTATGCATCACGTGATGACATAAAAAAAATCGGCGCGCACGATGTATTTGGGTACCACACCGCTTTCAGGCGCCGCAAGTGAGTTCAATTTTCGTCTGGTGCGTTGCCGTGGAGAGCATTCTCGTTGTCTTGCTTTCCGCGACAACGCACCAGACGAAAATTGAACTCACTTGCGGCGCCTGAAAGCGGTGTGGTACCCAAATACATCGTGCGCGCCGATTTTTTTTATGTCATCACGTGATGCATACATTAATATAATTAGCAAAACAAAATGGAAGACAGCCGTTGGAACAGGCGTATTTTTACGGACAAGCCACCGAAATCGTCAAGATTTTTCACTTTTTTTTTGTTGGTCTTGTTTCAAATCGATCATTAGGCTTCGTAAATGACTGCTGAAATTATGAGGTATGTGGGTGAACTCTGGGGTGGGATATTAGAGGTGAAAATGAACAATTTTTGGAGAGGCCATTTTTTTAGGGTCTCTTGCTACCACATGGAAACGCACAGGCCTTCCTCCAGCGCTACATGTGAATGAATATGAGCATGTCAGCTGGAGTCACTCAAGCTACTATAAACTGATCACTTAATTCCGGTTATGCCATTCTACTTGTCCGATATAGCGCCCTCTGTTGAAAATTTGAAGAGCTCCCTCTATTGATATACATAAACAGCTAATTTGTGATCCAATAAATAGCGCACTCTATTGAAAAACAAAACAGCGCCGTCTACTGACCATACAGTTACCAACTCGCCCCCTTACCAACTCGCCCCACTTGTTTGCCCCAAACGGGAAAGATCAATAGAGGGCGCCACTCATCTTATCAATAGAGGGCGCAGTTCTTTTATCAGTTGACAGATGGTGCCAGATATCACCATATGAGAAAATTGCAACGTGATCCACAACTCGTTTTGGAAAGGTAAATTTCAGAATAAAATACAGGATTCTTTTTGAGCAGTTATTCAAGATCAGCGTAGTAAGACACTCATAACGAGAACGTATAGTTTTGTCCCATTCTGACTAATAAAAAAGTAATAAATTATGCTGGCATGGCTGGCCAAAAAAATGTCAGTTAAGTTAGGCCTAGGGCTAGGCTAGGCCTTGTGTGAGTTTGCGTGGACAGTCCCTAATTTTCAGAAGAATTGCTCCTTTAGTACACGTCCAGCAAATACCAACTCACGCTTTATTTAGCCGTTATAAATGGAATGTCATGGCCTAGCAGTTAAGAGCACCGGACTCATGTTCTGGTGTTTCAGAGGCAACAATGTCACGTGGGTTCGAGCCCGCCGGCGGACACTTGTGCTTAAGCAAGGCACTTGACCATGATTGCTTCGTTCTTTGGATGGGACGTAAAGCTGTAGGTCCCGTGTGTTGTATAATGCACGTTAAAGACTTATTCGCTAAGTAAGAGAAGGGGTTCGCCCCGGTGTCCTGGCAGTGGCCGCAGCAACTTATATTAAACCAATGAAAGGTGCTACATAATGGGTCTCATATTTCTCATGTACATGTACTTCATTCATCTAATAATAGACATAACTGCCAGTGCCTTGAGTACATATACTCCGTTGCAATAATGCCTGAATAGGCTTCTGCAACGTAACCATACAGATACAGATAAAAGTGCCTTTCTGTTATCCTACGGTTTTCATAGAGATTGATGACGTGCATGCCATGCAGCAGCCAGTGATGCAAGACACAGAGTCAGAGGAATGCAGCATATGATGCAATTGATGGCAGTACAGATAGCAGGTTGATCTCCAATGGGCAGCAGACATGGAAAGAATGTTGCAACCTGACGCCACTTCAGCGGTACAAATTAGTCTATGGTCACAGAGTCAAGAAAATTGATGTATTTCCTAACATTGAAATTGAAAATGTTTCTTGTCCCAGATTCATGTCTTATCATCATTTTTGTAATGACTGTCCTTCATTGAGATGCTATATGAAGAAAACGGCAGAGTCATATTCTTTTTTTTTGGCCTAATAGAGAATCGGGAACTAGGACAGCTTTTATGGGCGGAAACCAGTTCAAGCTAGTTCCCGAATGTCTTATACCATTTGAAATCCACTTGTGTTCACAAGCGAGATCCAGTCTACTCATTAACATCATCGATGCTTCGCGCTCGGTAACAGAATCGCACTCGGGATATGAGGACCATTGAATGTACATGTACGCTGGGCATGAAGACTACATCACGTCATTCAAACATTAACACGAGTCGGAAATTTAACGTGTTCATGATCGAAAGGGGAGCTCTCAGAATTGAACGGGAAATTTCACTTTTCTTCCGGATCGTAAATAAACTTCAGTACAACCATCTTAATCATCGATGTCTATTTGTACCTCAGGTGGCCTATCTAGTAATTGGGAGGCCATTTTTAGGGGGGGATCTGAATGTTAAAAAGACGATAAGTTGGGTCCAAGTTACTCGGACTACTGTAAGTGTAGTCCGAAAATTTGGGACTCTCAATACTGTGTCTGAGAGTCCCAAAACTTATGGTATTGAAAACATGCAAAGCAAGAAAATAGACTGGCACCTGAAACAACCAGTCCAACACAGCTTCAGTACTGCATCAATCAACCATGCCAAAAGAATTAAAGAAACATGTGGCATGAAGCGGGAACTAGTCTCAATTTACTACACATTTCTCCGTAGTCAAGCCACCAGACTATTGACACTGAATGAAGAGGTCAGTCTTTTCAAATAGTTGGACCATATGGTCATGATGGTTGGACATGTACCAGTCTAGTATTTAGCCCCATTTTGAAATCACTTGACTTCCCTCTTATGTGCAAAATATTGAAGAAAAATCTCCTTTAAAAATTGAATTGAGTCTCCAAACTTGCTTTGTGAAATACTGAGGACATTTTCTTTGCCCGTTTTGTTTTGCACGTTTCAGAGCACTCCAGAGCCCTGTCTGCTGTAAGTGTAACTTAGCCCTAGTCCTAGCCCAGGTTGGACTCTGTTGTGTACACGCAACGGAGTCCAGGGTATGAATCTCTCCTGCCATAGCGAAAAAAGTTTTATCACATTTAGTATTAGTAAATATTGCTTGAGATTATATATGCTTATTGAATTCTTCTCATTGTCTTTGGGTAATGTATTTTTCTTTTCATTAGAAAATTGACGTGGCAGGTCACACAGTGGATGATTTGGTGAACAAGACAATAGAATACCTTCAGCCCAATCCAGGTAAGAACCAAAATTGAAACATCATTGGCGCTAACCTTCCCAAATCCTCCAAAATCCTATTTGCAAAATGTAGGCTTTTGCAGGATTGAGGCTATATGGCAAAAATGTGTGCCTGATTTATGAGGATGCACTGTGTCAAGGTCTTGGGCCGGATCTTGTGATGTTCCCTGAGCTCAGGGAACCAGACTAGCTGGCTTGCATCCATTCACGGATGTGTAACCGCTTGCAAAAAAAATGCAGACTAAATAAATTGGGTAAATTTGGGCACTATTTGGACAAATCAGTTTCTTCCAACGATGGTCGACCGACCATCTTTTGAAATCAATACAACAATTCCACTTTTCTTAAAAATGACAGCACACCAGGTGCCATGATTTCACAGGATGTCTGAGACTGTCATTCACCTACAGTCAAGTAAAGTATTTCATAATAATTTGGTAGTTTTGTTTGCTGATGTTTGCAAATGTCGTATATTACCTTTAATTGTAACCTTTGGAATAATTACGTTTGGGGTGACTATAGAACACCGGTTTGAATCGGGTCTAAGTATTCACTTCAAACAAACCAAATAGAGATAGATCTTCTATTTGTGTGCTGACCCTAATCAATCGTATTGTCTTTCCTGAACAGTCTCCAGAGCCATGAGCAAAGTCCGTGGTCAGAACAAAGGAGGAACCAAGCCTCAACAACCCGTAGGATTCCTGGGAGAAGTCATGCTGAAGAACGGCAGAGAATTAGGAGAAGATTCAACATTTGGTGAGCAAACTTCAAGATGTATTCTCTTTCCTTCTGTGGTAGACTGATCAAAAAGCTCTCAAAAAGGTGCTCTAATCAGTGTTCCAATCCACCAACATAGTACCATGAGTATTGTGTAATTTATGTAGGGCCCAGCACTTCAGATATGCAAGGCCAAGTAAAGAAATAAACCAGTTTCTCGTACCTGCCTGCTGCCTTTTTTGCACCCACTTTGTATTTTTTTATTTTTTTTTATTTTTATTTATTTATAAATGCATACATTTGCAATATACAGGTGAGTCAAAAAAGACGAAACCCAAATGGCAGGACCAATTTTTGAATCAAGTTTTGCCTGTAGCACTTTCCAAATCTAGGATATGAAAGCCCAATCAATGGGCTTTGTATTAACACAAGAATCATTCACATCACTCATTTGCTTAAAGTTACGGAATTTTGAACACAAACACCATTTTAAAGTTCTGTCCATGGATCACAAAGAAATGTACGTGTTATTTCAGCAAAACGAAAACAAATCACATGCATCCCTATGAGAATTGTTTTCGTTTTGCGGAAAGAACACTTACTTTTTTACATAGCCCAACTGGTCTCATTTTGAAGGAAACAACAGGACAATAAAATCTTTCCTGTTATAGGTATTATAAAAAGATGGATTTTGTTATGTTTTTGTTTTTGTTTGGATACAGGTACGGCGATGGTCGAGATGGAAGAATCACTGAGGCAACTTTCTGAAGTCAAGGACGCCTTCGATCTGAACGTCAGACAGAACTTTTTGGGGCCCTGGATCATCTCAAGAACAAAGATCTGAAGGAGATCAACGTGAGTTCCATCTTACAGAATCTAACATCACCCATTATCTGGTTGATTCTGATAGAATCAGGACTGTGTTGCACAGCCACGTTCGGGGAAATTCAAGCACAAATTAGGGAAAATGGAAAAGCGGAAAGCCATGTCAGAATGAAGTGGCTACGGCTAATACATTAGTTGCACCTATGGAAGCAGATGAAGCCACTTCCCATGTGGGCTAGTGTTAGTCGTAGCCATGTCATTCAGACATGGCTTATGCTCACTAACAGAAGGGTTAACCAGGGTTACTGGAAATTACATTCTCATATAGCGTAATCCGGCATGAACAAAATTAGCAGCCATTTTGAGGTCGCGCCACGACTACGTGCACGCGTTCTTAAAGACGAGGCTCGCAAATGTTTTGGTCAAAGGAGTCCAGAATGCGCGATTCACGTGAGCCTAGTGCCTCCGCAGAACCACCTGAACATGCTGAAAGAGTTTGTCCCCAAATTAGTCTATGCTACCCCTGACGAAGAAATTTAAACTGAAAAGAAAATGTGAAATTCTTGCACTGGTCGTTCACGGTAGAGTAGATCAGTTGCAGCTATCCAAAAGTAATTGACAACATTAATTTTGAAAAGCATACTTTGTTTTAAAGATAGTAATGGCTCTGAACTGCCTGTGAATTTATTCTTTCTTGCATGCTGTCATTTTGAAGAAAACAATTAAAGAAGGTTGTTTCCAAAGATGCGTCTAAAGATGCATTTTCGGACCTTGTACCATTTTCGGACCTTGTACCTTTGCAAATACAGTACGGTACAGCCGCCGCTTGTAGTGTACAAACATACAACGTGACACAGACTCCCGCCTTGTGGTTCTGGAACGCACAAAATAATATTCCGGAACCGGACTTTAAACGCATTTTATATACTTTCACTGTTTAGTTCATTGAATTTGAAAAATGATTGTAGGTGTTCAGGGAAAATATTTAGTTGGTGGGTTTTCATCAATTTTGTAAAATTGGCTCGTATCTGCTTTTGCAAATGTACTCTTCAAATGCTTTACAAGGTCTTGGGCCGGATCTTGTGTTGTTCCCTGAGCTCAGGGAACCAGACTAGCTGGCTTGCATTCATTCACGGATGTGTAACCGCTTGCAAAAAAAATGCCGACTAAATAAATTGGGTAAATTGGGACACTATTTGGACAAATCAGTTTCTTCCTATGATGGTCGGCCGACCATCTTTTGAAATCAATACAAAAATTCCACTTTTCTTAAAAATGACAGCACACCAGGTGCCATGATTTCACAGGATGTCTGAGACTGTCATTCACCTACAGTCAAGTAAAGTATTTCATAATAATTTGGTAGTTTTGTTTGTTGATGTTTGCAAATGTCGTATATTACCTTTAATTGTAACCTTTGGAATAATTACGTTTGGGGTGACTATAGAACACCAGTTTGAATCGGGTCTAAGTATTCACTTCAAACAAACCAAATAGAGATCTTCTATTTGTGTGCTGACCCTAATCAATTGTATTGTCTTTCCTGAACAGTCTCCAGAGCCATGAGCAAAGTCCGTGGTCAGAACAAGGGAGGAACCAAGCCTCAACAACCCGTAGGATTCCTGGGAGAAGTCATGCTGAAAAAAACGGCAGAGAATTAGGAGAAGATTCAACGTTTGGTGAGCAAGCTTCAAGATGTATTCTCTTTCCTTCTGTGGTAGACTGATCAAAAAGCTCTCAAAAAGGTGCTCTAATCAGTGTTCCAATCCACCAACATAGTACCATGAGTATTGTGTAATTTATGTAGGGCCCAGCACTTCAGATATATGCAAGGCCAAGTAAAGAAATAAACCAGTTTCTTGTACCTGCCGGTTGCCTTTTTTCACCCACTTTTAATTTTTTTATTTTTTTTATTTATAAATGCATACATTTGCAATATACAGGTGAGTCAAAAAAGACGAAACCCAAATGGCAGGACCAATTTTTGAATGAAGTTTTGCCTGTAGCACTTTCCAAATCTAGGATATGAAAGCCCAATCAATGGGCTTTGTATTAACACAAAAATCATTCACATCACTCATTTGCTTAAAGTTACGGAATTTCGAACACAAACACCATTTTAAAGTTCTGTCCATGGATCACAAAGAAATGTATGTGTTATTTCAGCAAAACGATAACAATTCACATGCATCCCTATGAGAATTGTTTTCGTTTTGCTGAAAGAACACTTACTTTTTTACATTATTAGCCCAACTGTTCTCATTTTGATGGAAACAACAGGACAATAAAATCTTTCCTGTTAGAGGTATTATAAAAAGATGGATTTTGTTATGTTTTTGTTTTTGTTTGGATACAGGTACGGCGATGGTCGAGATGGAAGAATCACTGAGGCAACTTTCTGAAGTCAAGGACGCCTTCGATCTGAACGTCAGACAGAACTTCCTGGATCCCCTGGATCATCTCAAGAACAAAGATCTGAAGGAGATCAACGTGAGTTCCATCTTACAAAATCGAACATCATCCATTATCTGGTTGATTCTGATAGAATCAGGACTGTGTTGCACAGCCACGTTCGGGGAAATTCAAGCACAAATTAGGGAAAATGGAAAAGCGTAAAGCCACGTCAGAATGAAGTGGCTACGGCTAATACATTAGTTGCACCTATGGAAGCAGATGAAGCCACTTCCCATGTGGGCTAGTGCTAGTCGTAGCCATGTCATTCAGACATGGCTAATGCTCACTAACAGAAGGGTTAACCAGGGTTACTGGAAATTACATTCTCATATAGCGTAATCCGGCAAACAAAATTAGAGGCCATTTTTGAGGTCGCGCCACGACTATGTGCACACGTTCTTAAAGACGAGGCTCGCAAATATTTTGGTCGAAGGAGTCCGGAGTGCGCGATTCACGTGAGCCTAGTGCCTCTGCATTTATCCTGAGTTATCCTGTTCACAGACAAACCAAGGCCGATGAAAACATATACCTCACCTCATGGTGGAGGGAAAAAAAGCAGACTGGAAACCTTTTTTTTTTTACTCTGTCTAATAATGCATTTCATAGACCATGCATTTCATAGACAATCTCAGCTCCCAGGGTATAGCACAGCTGTTTAGTTTTGGTGGAAACAACAGAACAATAAAATGTTGTTTTTTATACGTATCAATAAAAAAACAAAAACATTTTTTTGTTTATTTTTTGGATACAGCTACGGCGATGGTCGAGATGGGAGAATCACTGAGGCAACTTTCTGAAGTCAAGGGCGCCTTCGATCTGAACGTCAGACAGAACTTCCTGGATCCCTTGGATCATCTCAAGAACAAAGATCTGAAAGAGATCAACGTGAGTTCCATCTTACAGAATCTGACAGAATTTGGTTATTTTGATTGAAGCAGGACTGTGTTGCACAGCCACCTGCGGGGAAATTCAAGCACAAATTGTGGCCAATCTGGAAAAAAATTGATACAAGACAAGTGATCGATTACTGGTTGATTTGGGTTGTAACTTATGCCTGTGTACTTTGGGTCATTCAATAAATTTGGGGTCCACTTTTTTCCTGTCCCTGTTACATCTGACATCTGTGATTTTATAATTCTGATGCACTCCTTAATGCAGCCGTCCTCCAAGGGTGATTATGAATAGCAAACTACCTACACAACGAATACAAAATTGTTTAAAGTCATTCTTAACCCTAACTCCCTGGGCATTTTTGCGATGATGCTGCAAAATCCTCCAACTGCCTCCATGTCAAAATTGCATGCAGCCTCAATCCTGCAAAATGCTCCGTTATTTCTTGAATGTGATCCGTGGAAGAATGATCACTGCCTCAATCCTGCAAAATCCTCCAGCAATCACTGTCAATATGTTGAGGCAGAGCCAGTGACATCCTGGAGCAGTGCGGAGGACTTCAAGTATAATTTATGCACAGCTGAGCATAAACAAACACAAGGCCCGGCCCAAGACCTTGACACACTGCATCCTGCAAAATCAGCCACACATTTTTGCCAATTAAACAGCCTCAATCCTGCAAAATCCTCCATTTTGCAAAGAGGATTTGGGAGAATTTGGGAAGGTTAGCGTTAATGCAGTCGTCCACCAAGAGTGATTATGTGTAGCAGACAACCTACCCAACAAATTGTTGAAGTCATTCTTAATGATACTTGAACAGCAAATGACAATGCTCAGAGATAACAGGAACTCGAAAATTGTCACACTTTGACCCATAATTTATACAAGGTGCCTTACAGCAATGTGCAAATGTCTCTTGTCAAACAATAAGTTTATTTGTCTCCCCAATGTTTGATTTCTACAGCACCATCGGAAGGAGTTACAGGGGCGACGTCTTGACTTTGACTACAAAAAGAAGAAGCAAGCAAAAGGTCACCCTCTTTATTTTTTTGTGAAATTTTCAGATTCATTTTTACACGTTTGCGTATTCAAATTTCAACATGAAATTTCACAAAAATTAGACATCTGAAAAAGGCAGCACTTTCTGACTAGCCTATAAATAGGGTGAGTATGCTTCTAAAGCAAAAAAAATCCTACTAACTAAGCCTAAATGTGAAAATCAAAATTTGGCGAAGTGTGACACGTTTTTGTACATGTGGATGTGTGGCCTACGTTTACGGAGGCAGTCCAGTAAATAGGCCACATTTATGGGGCTAGAGTAACTCCAGCTGACAATGTTTCACATGTGAATGAATATGGAACATGTCAGCTGGACTTACTCAAGCTACTGTCAGTACTGAACACCTACAAATTTACAATCATTTTTCAAATTCAATGAACTGAGCAGCGAAAGTATATAAAATGCGTTTAAAGTCCGGTTCCGGAATATTTTTGTGCGTTCCAGAACCACAAGGCGGGAGTCTGTGTCACTTTTTATGTTTGTACACTACAAGCAGCAGCTGTACCGTACTGTATTCGCAAAGTATCGTGAACATAAATTTTGCATAATATTGTGACTCAAGTCAACTCGAGTCATTACAACTCTGACCAATGCCTATTCTTAACATAGACATTGACAAAGTGGGAGACTAAACACGATGGAGCTTGTTAGCTCAGTTGGTAGAGCACTGGAACGGCAACGCGGAGGTCCCAGGTTCTATTCCCTCTTCCTTTCAATTTGTGGATTGTTGTATTTCCCTGTACAGGCCACAGATTATTGCATTGACTGGTCGCCCTGGATGCAGGCCTGCCCTGGTTCACTTCGTCTCCCATATCACCAAGAGCACAAGCCTTCTCATATGCGGAGCAGTGCTGATCGTAAGTAATCTGCTACGGTCGCAAGTTGTCTGTGATTTGACAAAAGCTTGTCCCTTTGAAGCATTATGATCAGAACTTAGCGGTGCTGATCATAAGTTATCTGCTACAATTGCAAGTTGTCTGTGATTTGACATAAATGCCATAAAAAGTGGGTGATTTGTTGTCGGGAATGTAGAGACCGTACTTTCTTATCTTTACACAATTCTTACTTGTTCTATTATTAATAAACGTTTGTCATTTTCCTTATCTTCCACGCATAAACGTAAAACCCTTCCTTTCATTTATCCTTCAACTAAATCCTTTTTCCTTATTAACAAAGTAAGCCCCCTAGCCTGCATTATAACTAATTTGCTTTTGTCACGATATTTAATACTTGATGAAATATCCTTCTATACAAAAATAAAACAATTTAAAAAAAAAATGAAAACAAACAAACATTATATCCTCCTAGCCAAGATGGTTAATATAATCCTTACTAATTCCTTTCAAAAATATCCCCTAGCAAAGATGGGTAGTCTTCTCCATAAATCCCTTCTAAAACAAATATCTTCCCAACCATGATGGTTCGTCTCCTCCTTGATTCCCTTCTATAAAAAAATCTCTGAGGCAGGATGGTTGGTCTTCTCCATAATTCCCTTTGAAAAAAATCCTCCTAGCCAAGATAGCAAGTCTCCTCCATAATTCCCTTCTAAAGTATTCTCCTAGCCAAGGTGGTTAGTCTCCTCTGTAATTCCCTTCTAAAAAAAATCCTCCTAGCCACAATGGTTAGTCCTCTCCATAATTCCCTTCATAAAAAAACCTCAGAGCCAAGCTGGTTAGTCTCCTCTATAGTTCCCTTCTAAAACATATCCTCCTAGCCAAGATGGTCAATTTCCTCCCGGTTCCCTTCTAAAAAATATCCTCCTAGCCAAGATGGTTTGTTAACCAAGTGAACGATTATTAAATAACAATTGACTGGTTCTTTTCTTTTTCTGCAGGCTGGTACAAGGACAAGATTTGGCCCAAGTTAGAGTTCTGTGCTGTTGGTTCTAGGCCGGGGGATGAGCCACGTAGAGCCCACATCCTGGCGTTCTTTATCACAGCTGCCTGCATAGCCATTGGTAAGTCAACACAATCTTCCTTCTTGTGATATTTGCAGAGTCGCATAACCTTCAATTTAGGATCACCAGATAATCAATGATAAATGAACGTAGCTCGTCTATAGAAGCATGTTCACTTAGCCATTATCCAAATGATTAAAAAAAGCACTAAGCATAATCCAATGAACCATTAGTCCCTGCCCCTCAAAGTGCCCTGCCTGTTACTCCTTATACCGCCCCAAACCGCCCCAGCACTCTATGGTTGTATGGATTCATCCAGGAATAAATACAGTGTTGTACAATGGAATACAGAATTCTACCAAATATGACACTCATTCTTTAGAAACTGAACCGCACAAGCTCGCACATGAGGTGTTGCTGATCGCTGACAACATCAAAACCACATTGCATTATACAGAACTGTTTCTGAATTTTTAAAAGTGGGCAAGTATCTGTTTAATTTTTAAAAGGAACGTATACATTTAGACGGCGTTGGAATCATATAGCTTAATAAGAAATCGCTCAAAGCCAATGATAAAACCACGGATTGGAAAATGCGTTTAAAGTCCGGTTCCGGAATATTATTTTGTGTGTTCCAGAACCACAAGGCGGGAGTCTGTGACACGTTGTATGTTTGTACACTACAAGCGGCGGCTGTACCGTACTGTATTCGCAAATAAGTAACATGAACATAAATTCTGCATAAAATTGTGACTCGAGTCGACTCGAGTCATTACAACTCTGACCAATGCCTATTCTTAACATAGACATTGACAAAGTGGGAGACTAAACACGATGGAGCTTGGTAGCTCAGTTGGTAGAGCACTGGAACGGCAATCCAGAGGTCCCAGGTTCTATTCCCTCTTCCTTTCAATTTGTGGATTGTTGTATTTCCCTGTACAGGCCACAGATTATTGCATTGACTGGTCGCCTGGATGCAGGCCTGCCCTGGTTCACTTCATCTCCCATATCACCAAGAGCACAAGCCTTCTCATATGCCGAGCAGTGCTGATCGTAAGTTATTGCTACAGTCGCAGGTTTCGTGTGATTTGTGGAAGCTTATCCTTATGAAACATTATGATCATCAAACAAGATTTGTCCAGGTTTTTGGCTTTTTACAGCGCTAACGTTGGTCTTTTTCAAGACCTGGACACAATTAACTGAGAGCAGATGCATTCACATTTTCCTTCCTGATTGGTTTCCATCTAGATTGGTGGGTTGGGTAAGATCAAGACCAACACAATCATCAAGGAGCTCTCCAAACCCTGGATGCTGGATGAAGAAGCAGCCTGGAGACCACGGAGAAGTTTCCTTGAAAGATCAGCAAGGAAGAAGTCACCACGCTCAAAGAGAAGGTAAAATCTCCTCCTTGCGCTCAAGCACCCCCCCCCCCCCCCACAGTGAAAACTATAAACTTTATATTTCTTTTTGTGCAAGTTGGTCAGTAGTGCAGAATGATTCACATGTCAAATAATCCATGCAAAATAGAGAAAAAAAGTAAATTTCAATGACTATCATCCCCCCCTATATTTGTAGGCTATAGAAATGTCTAATCCCCCAAAACAGATTTTTACCTACCCTACCACACAGTTGTTTTTTTATATGTAATAGAAAACACCACACTTTTTGTTCTTGGTTGGCCTTATTATTTTAATATATGTTTCAAATAATTTTTGTTTGTGAACCCCCCCCCTCCAGGCTTGACCTACTCATCCCTCACCTCATCTCCTTGAAATCCAACTGGGAGAAATGCAGGCTGTGCGTCTTTGCCACCACGGGCAAGAAAGAGCAAATGGACAGGGAGAAGATGAACATGGCCAACATGCTCAGCAAGTTCCGCATCAACTGCTCGGATGTGGAGGTCATCCCGGACCTGAACAAGAAGCCCAAGGAGCAGAGCCTGAGACGGTTCAAGGAGCTGTCCAAACCCTGGATGCTGGATGAGGAAGCAGGGGAGACCACGGAGAAGTTTCCTTGGAAGATCAGCAAGAAAGTAGTCACTACGCTCAACGAGAAGGTAGAATCTACTTCTTGCGCTCAAGAACCCCCCCCCCCCCCTCCTCCACAGAGTAAACTATAAACAAGGGCCATTTGGGCGCCATCGTGGCTTATAAATGCTGGTACCAAAATGAACGATATCCAGCATGAGTGAACCAGTGAAGTGTCCCTCATTCCGGCTTCTGCTTGTTTGACTATAAAGCGCCCTCTTTTGTCCATGCATGGAGACAATACACTTAGAGCTCTTCCCAGTACCCACTTTATACGGAAGATGGATAGTGCCACTCAATGAGTGTGAATATTTTTTCGTTGTTGTGTGTGAAAAATTATTTTTTTGTACAGCGGCCGCCACTTATTATGTGGCGGCCGTCAGATAATAAGTGGCGGCCGCCACATAAGTCGCCATAATAAGTGGCGGCCGCTGTACAAAAAAAAATATATTCACACTTTTTTATGTGGCGGCTGCCACTTATTATCTGGCGGCCGCCACATAAAAAAGTGTGAATATATTTTTTTTTGTTCGTGTGTAAATATTTTGTTTGTACAGCGGCCGCCAATTATTATTTTGCGGCCGCCAAATAATAAGTGGCGGCCGCTGTACAAAAAAAATATTCCCACACGCACCAAAGAAAAATATTCACACTCATTGAGTGGCACTATCTGTCTTCCGTAACTTAACGCGTAGTACCTAGTTTTTGTGATTTCAACATACAGGGTGAGCAGAATATTTCGATGAGTATTTTGAGAACCGAAATGTGTACTCACAGACTTTGCGGAATGAATTTTGATGAACAGTTTGTGTAAAATGCAAGCAGGTCTTTAAAGAATTAAGTCAAAGTTGTAAAATGTATAACAAGATCATTAAACCAGATTTGTCCAGGTTTCTCGCTTTTTTTCAGCACTAACGTTGGTCTTTTCCAAGACCTGGACACAATTTATTTAGAGCAAATGCATTCAAATTTTCCTTCCTGATTGGTTTCCGTCTAGATTGATGGGTTGGGTAAGATCAAGACCAACACAATCATCAAGGAGCTCTCCAAAGCCTGGATGCTGGATGAGGAAGCAGGGGAGACCACAGAGAAGTTTCCTTGGAAGATCAGCAAGGAAGAAGTCACTACGCTCATCGAGAAGGTAGAATCTCCTTCTTGCGCTCCAGCACCCCCCCCCCCTTCCACAGAGAAAGCTATAAACGAGGGCCTTTTGGGCGCCATCGTGGCTTATAAATGCTGGTTCCAAATACACGATAACCAGCATGAGTGAACCAGTGAAGTGTCCCTCATTCCGGCTTCTGCTTGTTTGACTATAAAGCGCCCTCTTTTGTCCATGCATGGAGACAATACACTTAGAGCTCTTCCCAGTATCCACTTTATACGGAAGACGGATAGTGCCACTCAATGAGTGTGAATACATTTGTTTTGGTGGGTGTGAAAATATGTTTTTTTTGCACACCGGCCGCCACTTATTATGTGGCGGCCGCCAGATAATAAGTGGCGGCCGCCACATAAGTCGTCATAATAAGTGGCGGTCGCTGTACAAAAAAATATTTTCACACGCACCAAAAAAATATATTCACACTCCTTGAGTGGCACTATCTGTCTTCCGTAACTTAACGCTTAGTCCCTGGTTTTTCAACAAAAGTCCAGTCTGGTCTTGCAACATCTTTAATTGCGTCCAACCTTTGACATTCTGGTGGGTGATTTTTCAAAAAATGAGTATTGATCACTTTCAGTGGAAATTGAACAACTCATAATTAGTTCATTTTCTTTGCCAAGTGGAACTCAACATATTAAACATCAATATTCCAGTCCATTTTCCACCTAAAATCTTTGGTCTTCTTCATAATTCCCTTCTAAAAAAAATCCTCCTAGCCAAGATAGTTAGTCTCTTTCATAAATTCCCTCTAATAATGTCCTTTTAGCCAAGATGGTTAGTCTTCTCCATAAATCCCTTCTAAAACAAATATCTTCCTAAACCATGATGGTTCCTCTCCTCCATAATTCCCTTCTAAAAATATTCTCCTAGCCAAGATGGTTAGTCTCCTCTGTACTTCCCTCCTAAAAAAATATCCTCCAAGCCAATATGGTTAGTTTCCTCCTTAATACCCTTCTAAATGATACCCTTCTCAAAATATCCTCCTATAGCCAAGATGGTAGTCTCCTCCATAATTTCCTTCTAAAAAAAACACCCTCCGAGCCAAGCTGGTTATAGTCTCCTCCATAGTTCCCTTCTAAAAAAAAATATCCTCCTAGCCAAGATGGTTAGTCTCCTCCACAATTCCTTTCTAAAAAATATCCTCCTAACCAAGATGGTTAATCTACTCCATAATAAAAATATCCTGAACTACCAATACTTATGGTCGTCTTCTCAGTAATTCGCTTAAAACAAGTCTGAGTCTTGCGCGTAACTTTGTACACACCTGTCCCAAGTTCTTTCCACTGACTATCCCTATTGCCGAGTATGATATATGTCTATATCTTTTATAAATAGTCGTCATGCTCATTCAAAGGCATATTCATAGAAAGGTGGAAATCTCCTTGCTGCCACGGTGTCAGATTTAACGTTTGGTATACCGTGAGGTATATCTAGGTTGTGTTAACTTCAGGTTAATTACTCCGATCTTAACGATAACCAAGTTAACGATCATTAAATAACAATTGACTGTTTTTTTTCTTTTTCTGAAGGCTGGTACAAGGACAAGATTTTGCCCAAGATGGAGTTCTGTGCTGTTGGTTGGGTAAGATCAAGACCAACACAATCATCAAGGAGCTCTCCAAACCTTGGATGCTGGATGAGGAAGCAGCCTGGAGACCACGGAGAAGTTTCCTTGGAAGATCAGCAAGGAAGAAGTCACCACGCTTAAAGAGAAGGTACAATCTCCTCCTTGCGCTCAAGCACCCCCCCCCCCCCCCCCATCCTATAGTGAAAACTATAAACTTTATTTTTGTTTTTGTGTAAGTTGGTCAGAAGTGCAGAATGATTCACATGTTAACTAATGCATGCAAAATAGAGAAGAAAAGTGGATTTTAATGACTATCATCCCACCTTATATTTTTAGGCTATAGAAATGTCAAACCCCCCAAAACCGATTTTTACCTACCCTACCACACAGTTGTTTTTTATATGTAAGGCCAAAAAAAAAATTTCGGTCTCTGGTCAGACCAAAGTTCCGGAATTGACGCGGGGACGTGGCTTTTGGGTTTTTTTGGTTTTTTTTTTTCAAGCTTGGATTGTACAGACAAGGCCAAGTTCGGGCAAGGACCATTAGTCAACTAGTGGTTGATTTGTGACGTACCTTACGCCTGCGCACTGATAGCAACGTGCAAACGTCTCTAGTCAAATGCTGGTCAAAATGTCATCACAAAACTTCCGGATCCTGGCTCTCTGCTAGCGTTATGAATACGCACGGCTATTGGCTACCAGCGAAGCAACCAACCCCAGTAGGCTGGTTCCAAATAGTCGACTAGCGTAGTCAATCACCGTCGACTAGACAGAGTTCAGGTAAACGATAGTTAACCATTGGTCAACTATAGTCCTTGCGCGAACTTGGCCCAAGGTGGGGTACTATTTTGCTTTTTTGGTGTCCTCATGTACATTGGTGTCCTCCATAATTTGCCTTGGTGCTCTCGATGGTGCTCTCTAGCAATTTCCCATTCCTTGGTGCTCTTTGTTAAAAAAAATTGAGGAGATGCGGCAATAGAGGGCGCTGTCGGAGCTACCGCGAAACATTTTGGAAAAAAAAGATTGACGCGCATGATTAAAATCGACGCGCGCGCCGACCAGAGACCGACTTTTTTTTTTTGGCCTAATAGAAAACACCACACTTTTTGTTCTTGGTTGGCTTTATTATTTTGTTTCAGTGTCCTATTCATTTCATGTCGAAGGAAACACATGCTTTATGTCAAAGGGAAATAATGCTCTGTATAATTTTTGTTTGTGAACCCCCCCCCCCTCAGCCCCCACCTCCCACCACCTACCCCCCCCCCCCCCCCCCAGGCTTGACCCTACTCATCCCAACCTCATCTCCATGAAATCCAAATGGGAGAAATGCAAGCTGCGCATCTTTGCCACCACGGGCAAGAAGGAGCAAATGGACAGGGAGAAGATGAACATGGCCAATATGCTCAGCAAGTTCTGCATCAACTGCTCGGACGTGGAGGTCATCCCGGACCTGAACAAGAAGCCCAAGGAGTAGAGCCTGAGACAGTTCAAGGAGCTGTCCAAACCCTGGATGCTGGATGAGGATGCAGGGGAGACCACGGAAAAGTTTCCTTGGAAGATCAGCAAGGAGGAAGTCACTAAGCTCAACGAGAAGGTAGAATCTCCTCCTTGCGCTCAAGCACCCCCCCCCCCACCCCCCACCCCCCCCCCCCCCCCCTCCACAGAGAAAACTATAAACGAGGGCCTTTTGGGCGCCATCGTGGCTTATAAATGCTGGTACCAAATACACGATAACCAGCATGAGTGAACCAGTGAAGTGTCCCTCATTCCGGCTTCTGCTTGTTTGACTATAAAGCGCCCTCTTTTGTCCATGCATGGAGACAATACACTTAAACCTTTCCCAGTGTCCACTTTACGCTAAGTCCCTGGTTTTTGTGATTTTAAGTCCAGTCTTGTAACATCTATTAATTGGGTCCAACCTTTGACATTCTGGAGGCTGATTTTCAATAATGAGATTGATCACTTTCAATCCATTTTTCGTACAACTCTCAGTTCATTTGATTTGCCAAGTGCATGGAACTCGACTTTAGTAAACATCAATAAATCACGACATTTTTTCGCCTGAAATCTTTCTTTTTTCTTTCAGACCAACAGACAGATGCGGATCCGTGAATGGCTTCGCCAACATTCCCAGGAGGCTCAGCTCATTGTCATGTAAGTACAAACCGGCGATAATGGCCACTATCGGACAATTAACCTATCACGGTGGAATTGCGTCAACGCAGCTTGTAAAATATTGTCTAAACATGATATACAAATGGACGCAGAACGCCAAAATCTGAGACAAACAAAACTTAACGTACAAAATTCCATGAGCCGTTTCGCGGATACCGCCATCTTTGAAATGGGGGGGGGGGGGAGGGCATTACAATGAAAAGACATCCCATCAATCTCAGCTACAGTTGCATGATGAGACGTATTTTCACTGTAATGCCTCCCCCCCCCTCGAAAAAAAATAATTCAAAGATGACGGTATCGGCTTATTGTCTAAGGGGCGTGGTTAACTCGCAAACGGCGGTAGGTCAATGGGTGGCGCTTTTCATGGCGGCACAATTGCTGACATTCACACGAAATACCAAAAATTCTTTAAAAGCCGCTGGCGAAACAAGAAACTTTTTAAACAAAACTAAGGACGCTTGTGTAAAAACTAAAAGGTCACTTGTGTAAAAAGGGCATTCTTTACAAAATAATCGGGGGGGGGGGGGGAAGGGTGTTTACCGCTGGTGCAAAAAATGGGGGCGGGGTGAGCAATAGATCTAACAGTGCTTGTGACCCAGTCTGACTGAGCTACTGTGGTCACCTGATCAAAAGTGGTGATCTGATTGGTCAATGTGCACTGTTGTTTGACATGCAGGAAGGGTCCATTATAACCTTTTCTTTGATTTCTTGCAGGAGTCTACCTATTCCCAGGAAGCGTACTTGTTCAGCTTACATGTACATGTGCTGGCTGGAGACATTATCCAAGGATATGCTGTCAGCAGGGATGCCAAATATGGCATCCAAATAAAAGTCAATACAAAAAAATTCACTTGAAATGATAAAGTGACAAAGGACAATTCCAACCAGTTGAAAGACCCTCCTCACTTGAATGGAATTTGTACTTTGTTTTGATTGATTTCGTTAAGATTGTTTCTTTACCATCTAACGGGCTCACACTTTCACTGATGTTTTGAAAGTGAGTTTCTTGAATGCAATCAAGTAATGCTGATTAAGAACAATGAAAGACTTCAAATAACTTGGAGTCTTTTGATCAAGAAACACTTGTCGCACTTTTACGGGCTTTAAAAACAACAGCCAACTCCACATTTTTCATTCATGTGGGCACATTTCTGTTTCAACTGAAAGTAATAAAAATCATAGGTTTTTTTCATAACGAAGCCAAGCAAAAAAAGAGAGTATTTATCAACAATGGTGGGGCTTTTGGTAATCCTCAGAATGAGGTTTTATGCATACTGTTTTCATAGCCAGTCAATTGTTACTTTTACATAATTCTCACATATTACAACGTTTAAAATAATGCAATCATTTCATAAAAACCAGTGTGTTCTAATTGCTGTGAATAGCATTAGAATATTTCAAACAATTGTTAATCCAAATGCCAAGCTTAAAGTCTATAAGAAAATCAGATTCAATCACTCGAGACTTTTTTCGCGACATGAAATAAAAATTGATACATGCATGGGATTGATTTAATTGACATCATCTGTGCTGGGCATACAGGGAACATATGGCGAAGAAAATAACATGTTATAGTAAATGCTCTAAAATTATCCAGGTAGGTAGCAAAATATTTTGTTTGTCTGTATGTCTTTTATACTTTGTTTGCTTCAATTAGGATACAGTTATTGTGTTTAATTAATCTGTTCTAAATACCCAATACTACAAATAAGTCGCATTTATTTTCGGGAAAAAAACACGTTATTTTATATGTTGACCAAGTGTGGCAATAAAAAAAAATGGCGGTCAGAAACTTGGCCTAAAAAATTCAGGTTGGTCGAGAAAACACCATAAACACAATTTGTTTTTTAGTTGTTAACATTTCTGGATACATGGTGGCACTGCTTTATTGCAAACCTTTTGTTTCTAAAAAAAAATGATGACCCAGCTTGCTTTGAAAAAATATTAAATCAAAGTACTTCTCGATAGGCCTACAATGGGTCAAAAAAAAATCGTCAAAAAACTTAACGCACACTTTTCTCTATATCTCAATACTCATGCATAAAGCTAAATATTTTGTTTTGCAGAAAGTCAAAAAAAAAATGGCAAATCCATTGTAGTATACAGATCGGCGCATGCGCAATGCGAAAACATTAATAATAATATTTTGTGACATTGTCATTGAACATTATTTCTTTTAATTCATTGGTTATTGTTTCGGCAAAATGGAAAGCGATTAAAAAAAATCAGCAACACGATGCTCGTGTATCTTTATGTGTTGGATTGTGTTTATTCGGGGTAAAGGAGGAAGCCACTGAATGAGGTCTTGTGATCGGAATCACTATACGCCCTACCGTACATAGTGAGATACATAGTATCTCCACGCTGCAGAACCACCACCGCGCTCCCAGACACCTGCTCATAGTGACTTGAATCAGTGCTATAGCCAGCGACAACCACGTCGCCGTTCTTCCGGAGCTGAACCCACAGGTAGCCGTTGTAAGAATATTTGTTCACAGAAAACATGAACACGTAGGTGCCCGGCACACCACACGTGAACGCGCCGGTCTCGAGATCGAAGCTGGTACCCGGCAGAAGCGTCTTGGTCGCCTCGAAGGGCAAACGGGTGGCGTAACTCGTAGAGGTATCCGAGCTGCTCGTCCTCACCACGGTGAATGCTACCCGCTGGTTGGAGTCGTCTGGTGCCTCCCCTGGCTCACCCTTTTGACCTTTGACACCAGTTTCCCCCGTTGGCCCTACAACACCTGGGACTCCTCTTGGACCAATTTTTCCGGGCTGGCCTATGCCTTCGTCCCCTTGAGGCCCAGCTGCTCCACGCTCACCCATAGGTCCAATCGATCCAATATCACCCTTTTGACCTGGCTCGCCCTTTGACCCTGGCTGACCTAGGGACCCAGGCAGACCTGGTATGCCGGGAATTGCAGCCGACCCCTGGCAGCACATCGGACACGCCTGAGACGCAGGACCATCACCGTCCGAGGCAACCGGCCCAGTAACGGAAGCTCGGAGGTTGACGGAGTTACCCAGAAGGAGGGCGATTGAAAGAACGGTTGCCACGCAGATATTCATTCTGTACGTAAACAAAGCATGAAACTAAACCAAATCAGGTGAGATTTTTTTTTCAATAAAATAGTTTTTAAAAAAGGGAAGAGTAGTGAAAAATATTGAGGTTTGATAAACAGGAGAACTAATCTAAAATTCATGACAATCCGCCGTCAGATTTGAAAAAAAAAAAATGAGATTGGAGGAATCATTGTTCGAAGAATGTTTTCTTTGTTATATAACAGTGGCGTATGACGGATCAAGGGGCTAACATTAATGAAAAGCCTAGTTTATAAAACCGGTTGTCATGGCAACCCACCGAATCGATTTTTTTTAAATTTCGCCCGTTAGGAAAGGTCACCAAAATGCATTCCGATAGGGCGAAGCGTTCCGGAGCTGTAGTATTTTTTTATGGGGGGGGGGGGGGGGGGACGGATTACATCTTGCCCCTTCCCCGGTCCTGATAGAATCATTAATTAAACCTCATCACAAGGAGTTCAGTGTAGGCTGAAAAAAACATACAAACGAAAACTGGTTAAGTTTACATTTTAATACTATTTTATTATCAATTAAGATAAATGAGTGAGATTTTTTTTCTCAATTGGATACATTGCCACCCCAAAACAGGAAAAATTTCTCACCAAGTTATTACGGTCAAGTAATTAAAATAATAGGTTTTCTTGGCCGAATTCGTCAAGAAAAACAACCTGTTTTAATGTCGCATTGTTCAATTTCTCTCGAATTGACTGATTCTTGAAATTAGCTTTCAATTTGTTTAAACGTTATTATTGAAACTTTTTTTCCAATCTATTTAAAGGCATGTATCTATTTTTGAGACAATATAGGAACTCGGTCAAAAGTTTGTTGGCATTCTAAGCTTTTGTTGCATTTGGCCAGGCAAATTTACTTTTAACTCCAGTTCTCTTTGTAGTTTAAAGCAGCAATGAAATATTTCATTCAATATGAAATATTATAGGGTTTCCCGCCCAATTTCACACTTTGCTATAATTTAATAATAAAACATTTGCATTCAAAAGTAACACAGTTCAATGATATTTGGAAGTTGCATGAGCAAGGTATTGTATTATAGTGATACAACAGAGTATAAAATTACATGGCTTTTGAAAAGTTTGGATTAAGGAATGTACAGCTATTTCAAAGATTGGAATGCCTGGGAAGGGAATATGAAAAAAGCAGAACAGAACTGTATCAATGTAAAGTGTCAAAGTGATAGAAGGAAATACATTTAGAACACTCGCCGATATAATACTATGTCAAAATACAGATTTTTATGTAAGGACAATTAAGTCACCAGTTTGTTAATTGTTGTAATCCCTCTTTGGAAGTAAAAAAAAAAAAATCATATCAATTTGTTTTTTGTGTGGCCAATACGATTGGCGATTTGCGAATTGCAAATTAAATAGACTCCTTATTCCATTGCACTTTCGTTGAAAATGAATACTTCCTCTTACAAATTCGCCGACACTCAGTGCAAAATCGAAAACCAACAAAAGAAATGGATTTTCTTTTGCACGAAAAAGTTGCCTTCACGCTTTGGTGGGTGTAAAATATTCATAAAAAAATCGAATACGCTAAATGTGACCTTTTGCAGTGTAATGAACAGTCTCTCTTATTGGACGAACACATTGCGAAATTGGACGGGAAAACCTATATGTTATGATTCCCGAAGTTGATAAACAATCACAAACGAATTACAAAGTGATGAACGATCAAGAAAAAATTAGGACAACGGTTGCGAACACAATTCCGATTTAAAAAATAAATAAAAGAAGACAAATTCCAAAGAATCTGATTACACAGCAACTAAATATTGGTGTGATCAATATTTGTTTTCATCTTAGTTCTCTTTTTTTGCCAACTGATGTACCTGCATAAAAAATAATGTGAAAGAAATTTCAGCGTGTTTCCGCTATAAGTTCGAGGCACCCTGATGAGTTTAACGAGGAATTTGCAAAGACTGCAGGCCAAAATGTCTGGCACAGTTCTACGGTGGGTGTTATAGGGAGGGAGTATCACTCGAGCGATGTTTTCTGTTAAAATTTTGACCAAAAGGTGTATAAATATAGAGAAAAAAATACAGTCTCCCACCAAAATGACTGCTCTGTTCTGATGATTGAGTGAGGAAAATGCCAAATAACAGACACTCACCTCGATGTAACGTTCTTGAATTCTATCACGAAGGGAATCCTCAGCACTCAGCAGATTGCGAGCTGGAAATAATACCAACGAAAATGAGTCATTGAAAATCCGCTGGGAGATATCTTGGGGGCTGTTGGGGGAGGCATAGCTGAATTTCACAAGTAAAACACCCCCAGATCAAAATCTCTGTCGGGCGAAATGTGATCTGGATTGATTATATATTTTTTAAGCGGAATGCGTCCTGCATGCAACGGCCCTGAACAGACCCACGCACGAGCAACAATATTCATGTCTTCTTTGAAGGATTTAATATTTTCGAATCAAACGCAGTAACTACCAAAACAAATGCCCAGATTTTCTGAGAGAAATCTGTATGCAAAAAGAATTTAAGGCCACGTAGGATCATTTGCAATTGCCCGGAAAAGTACATTTAATGACAGAAACCTTGCAATGCTGAGAGTGAAGATAAGACTGGTATCAAATACCCGGTGAAAGTATTTCGCCTGATATATCGGTTGAAAACTTTGCAGGTGTTTTTAAAATTAAAAAAAATAGTTAAGGTGTTATAAAGCACGGAATCAAGTAACGAGATCCAACAAAATAGTGCATACGTTTTCTCTGCTTTTTCTGAATGATAGTATCCACTGAGCTGAAACTTCAACAGGTTAGTTGCGAGCTTCTTATGTTTTTAAGCCATTTGTTGCTTCTCACGAAAAAAAAATGCATCAAAAGCAAATGATCCTAAGTTTTTCATTGCTTGCATTTAAAATGGTTGGAATCACAATGAGCATACACTTTCTGCATTATCAAGGAAAATCGATCTCATACCAAGGAAGTATAGCGGAAATATTACAGGTGGACACCGCAGTCAAGTTACAGTCATTTCATCAAGATATATTTTCTGGATCGGAAATCAGCGCACCGGTTTGGCTATTAGCATCAGCCACCATCTGTTTGTTATCTGAATAATGTCCCATATTTTTGGTTAAAGTGGTCAGAAATTGCCTCAGATTGCACCACAGAGCAATAATAATCCAAAAAAAAAAAAAAAAAAATTCGGGACCCTTGAACCCGGGCCCTGAACTCCACTCCGTATTTTTTGGGCCCACTTTTTGGGGGACCAAATGTTTTTGAGGCAACCCCCCAAAAAATTGTGTTCTGGATCCGCCCTTGACAGGGAACAGAAGGGACGAATAATGTGCACAGACATCAACGCTGTACATGATTGCTACAAATGAATCCAACTAGATAAAGCAATTTGAACTTGAATAAAACTGTGAGCATCATCAGGATCCGGTCCGTTTGTATTTGCGCCCTTTTTATTCAGTGACACGTTCATCCTGCAGTGATTGAATGTTTGATGATCAAACCGGAATGGCGCACTGTGAACTCTAGCGAAATGACACAGTTTAACAACAAAGTTCAAAGGGTACTGAGTATCCACATAAATGATAACACAAAATAAGACAGGCATGTTTGAGTTGTCTGGATTTCCTGATAAACGTTCTTCCGTGACCAACTTCTCCATAACTCTTCATCCTGAATTAGTTTGAGTGATTGCAGGAATACAATGTGAGTACATCGCATCAGGATTTCATGTTTAAAAATTAAAATGATAAATTAAACAGGAAAAAACGAGGCAGAAAATAAGGGGGTGGTTGATCATACCTATATACTGCTTAATTTAAAGAGTCGAACTTTCGCAAGATTGTTTTCTTTTAACCAAAATGTTAACGCAGTAATTTTTTACCTGAACTATTACAAGTGCGTGAATTATTTTGAATAAGTGCGAATCCCGATAAATTTCAACTATTCTGAATCACAGCACGGAACTTGATGTCGAGCTCTTAAAACAATGCATCCAAAATTTGATTCAAAACCAGTCGAATCTGAACAACTTTGTTTTTGACACTGAATTATTTCGTGTATGTATAGTGTTATATCAGACAAGATATATCGTCTTAAAAAACTGAAGACGTTTTCTAAATAGTGTGCCGGTGGGCAGACTATTAAAGTGTGTTAGCAACGAAATTCAGTGACAAGAACCAAAAAAATAATCCCTTTAATTTATCTGTTTTGGTCAAATGTATAGCATCAACTAAGCTAAAAGTTCAAAAGTTAGTTTGTGCTGCATCATACTTAAGATTGTGAGCAATTGATCCTATGTTCCTCCAACTGGTTCAAGGTTGCTTGAACTTATGGCGATAGGTGTCACAATGAGCATACAGTTTCTGCATTAGTGAGGGAAATCGATCTCATACCAAGGAAGTAGAGGCACAAACATTACAGCTGGACTACCGCAGTCAAGTTACAGTCGTTAAATAAAGATTTATTTTCCGGATAAATCAGCGCACCGGTTTGGCTCTAGTAAGCCACCATCTGTTGTCAACTGAAACTTGTCTCACAAAATATTTCAGATTTGTGAAAATCTGTACCAATCACAAAAAACTTTCGAAAAATAAGCCAAAAAATCAATATGGCCATATGTCCAAATATCCAACAGAATCTCAGCGGCATGCTGAGTGGAACCCTACACGCAAATACATGAGTGAATTCATCGAGAGCTTTTGCTTCATTCTCTTCAGGCGAACAGAAAGCCTGAGTAATTTGTACAAACATCAACTCTATAGATGATTTCTACAAATTCGCCCAGTTAAATAAAGCAATTTGAACTTGTATAAAACTGTGTGCTGTGTGCATCATCACGATCCGGTCCGTTTGTATTTGCGCCCTCTATATTCATGACACGTTCATCCTGCGATGATTGAATGAAACTTGATGATCAAAGCGCACTGTGAACTCTAGCGAAATGGCAAAGTTGAAAGGGTACTGCTTGAGCAATAACACACAATAAGACAGGCATGTTTTTGATGTCCGGCTTTCCTGATAAACGTTCTTCCGTGACCAACTTCCCCATAACTGTTGATCCTGAATTAGTTTCAGTGATTGCCGGGAAACAATGTGAGTACATTGCACCAGAGTTTCCGTGTTTTAAAATTAAATTGATAAAATTAAAATGGCAAAATGAGGAAGAAAATAAAGGGGTGGTTGATCATACTGATTTTATGGGTGAGGTTATTTATAAAGGATGGAGCTTTCGCAATATGTCTTCTTTAAACCAAAGAAAGACACTTTTTTAAAGTATTAAAAGTGCGTGAATTTGTTTAAGCATTAATCACAATCAGTTGAAACTATTCTTAAATCAGCAGGGAACTTGATGTTTTTTTAAACTCTTCTAAAAACTGCAATCAGATATCATAGTGACTAGAAAAAGTCCTACTGATAGCCTTTGTTTTGACAATACAACTTTCCGTGAATGTACAGTGTGCTATCCATTATAGTGACAAGATTTCAACTTTATCAAAAACTAAACCAGTCAGTATGTGAACAATAATTTAGTTTGAAGCGTGCGAAATGAATGTAGAGGCGGAAATAATGTCAGACAGGAATTCCTCATTCCAAACAACAAAACCCTGATATATTTGGGTGATCGGGTACTACCCGATCATTGTTTGGAAATGTTAAGAAATTTCTTTCTTTCTTCCTTTCTGGTTTTTTTCTGACAATAATTATCTGCAACTTTTCTTCTGAACAGTACAGACTTCAAACCTTTAACAAAATCAACGCTGACTCCGAGGTGTGCCTTTTTTATACTCTGACGTCATAATGACGTCATCGGGTTTCTTATTACAAGCGATTTCACTGCAAAACCTCATAAACAAAATGAACAATAATGTTCACACTTTGAAATCTGATTGACTATACCTTGATAAACATTTTTGATATTCGAAGGTAAAGTCGTCTGACCTTTCCTTCCGGGGTTACTGGTAGGTCAAATTTAGGTGAATTTAAAAAGCAAAAAGATGCCACAGAAGGATGAATCCTGATATGAGCATGAACCTTAGTGTGAAGATGTGGATAGTTTAGTGACGTCGTCATGACGTTATCATACATCAAATTACAATCATTTCAGGTCAAAATTTGACAAAATAGTTTGACAGGCGCGGATCCAGAGGGTGGGGAGGGGGGCCACCCCCCCCCCCCCCCCCCAGCCCTCGCTGTGAAACATGCACACAAAATATTACCCGTTCGCCTGTCACAACAATCTGACATATTTTTGTAGGAGCCTGACCCTCCCCTAACCCTAACCCTAACCCTATTAACCCAACCCCCTGCAAGGGGGAGGATCAGGCTCCCTCAAAGATATTTGAGCAATATCTTTTGTCCTAATAAACCAGAGTGTTCATTGTTTTGTGAAATGGCAGATTGTGCCTTGGGCGATTGGCTACAGGACTACAGGGTCATCATCTTAGGATGGAATTTTTATCCCAAAAGGTCATCGGATTATACCGAAAAAATTGAACAGACAATGAAAGATGATGAAATAAGCTGTAATTTGATGGGTGTCTCAAACACCTTGGAGAGTTGTGAGTATTTGTCTTGATCTTTACAAGTGGGGGTATTTATCACTGATGTCCATGGCAGTTTATTTGCTGGTCTGCCGTAGATATTCTTTGAATTACCATAAACGTCTTTGCGACAATTCAGCATTGTGACGTCATCGAACGAAGTTAGTTATAATAGGGAGAATTTGAAACTGAATCGCATGTTGATTCAAAGACCACAAACAAAAAGGCTACGGTTCAAAAAGGTGTGTTCCAGGCGCAGTTCTATAAGATTTTTTTAGAAGGGATTATTGAATGAAAACCATCATGGTTAGGAGGATATTTTTTTTTTGAAGGGATAATTGAGAAGACTAATCATCATGGCTTAGAGGATATTTTTAGAAGGGATAATTGAGAAGACTAACCATCATGGCGAGGAGGATATTGTTTTAGAAGGGATAATTGAGGAGACAAACCATCATGGCCAGGAGGATTTTTAGAGGGGATTATTAAAATAAAAACAATCATTGCTTAGAGGATATTTTTGTAGAAGAGATTATTGAACACACAATCGATCTCGGCTTGGAAGATATTGTTTTGAGAAGGGATAATTTAGGAGACTTATCATCACGGCTAGGAGGATATTTTTTAGAAGGGATTATTAAAATACAAACCATCATGGTTAGAGGATATTTTTTAGACGAGATTATTGTACAGACAAACCATCAAGGCTTGGAAGATATTTTTTTTAGATGTGATCATTGAGGATACTAACCCTCATGGCTAGGAGGATATTTTTTAGAAGGGCTAAATGAGGAGACTAACCATCATGGCTACGAGGATATTTTTTTAAAGGGATAATTGAGGAGGCTAATAATCGCGGCTGGGAGGATATTTGTAGAAGGGATTATTGAAATGAAAACCATCATGGATTGGATGATATGTTTTAGAAGGAAGGGATAATTGAGAAGACTAATCATCACGGCTAGGAAGATATTTTTGAAGGGATAATGGAGGAGACTAACTATCATTGCTTGGAGGATATTTTTTCAGAAGGGATAATTAAGGAGACTATTCATCACGGTAAGAAGGATATTTTCAGAGGGATTATTGAATGAAAACCATCATGGCTCGGAGGATATTTTTTGAAGGGATAATTGAGGAGACTTATCATCATGGCTTGTACAATATTTTTAGAAGGGATAATTGAGGAGACTAACCATCATGGCTAGGAGGATATTTTTAGAAGGGATAACTGAGGAGACAAACCATCATGGCTAGGAGGATATTTTTTAGAAGAGATTATTGAACACACAATCCATCACGGCTTGGAAGATTGTTTTTTAAGAAGGGATAATTGAGGAGACTACTCATCATGGCTAGGAGCATATTTTTATTTAGAAGGGCTTATTGAAATAAAAACCATCACGGCTTGGAGGATATTTTTCAGACGAGATTATTGAACAGACAAACCATCACGGCTTGGAAGTTAATTTTTAGATGTGATAATTGAGGAGACTAACCATAATTGCTTGGAGGATAATTTCTAGAAGGGATAATTGCGGAGACTCACACTCATGACAAGGAGGTATCTTTTTAGAAGGGATTATTGAACATTATTATTATTGATTATATGAACAGACAAACCATCATGGCTTGGATGTTATCTTTTAGATGTGATAATTGAGGAGACTAATCATCATGGCTTGGAGGATATATTGAGAAGGGATAATTGAGGAGACTAATCAACACGGCAAGGAGGTTTTTTTAAAGGGATAATTGAAGACACTAATCATCATGACTTGGAGGATATTTTTTTAAGGGGATAATTGAGAAGACTAACCATCATGGCTAGGAGGATATTTTTAGAAGGGTTAAATGAGGAGACTTATCATCACGGCTAGGAGGAATTTTTTTTAGAAGGGATTATTGAATAAAAACCAACATGGCTTGGAGTATATTTTTTTAAAGGGATAATTAAGGAGACTTACCATCATGGCCAGGAGGATATATTAAAAAGGAATAATTGAGGAGACTAATCAACACGGCAAGGAGGTTTTTTAAAGGGATAATTGAAGACACTAATCATCATGACTTGGAGGATATTTTTAAGGGGATAATTGAGAAGACTAACCATCATGGCTAGGAGGATATTTTTAGAAGGGATAATTGAGGAGACTTATCACGGTTAAGAGGATATTTTTTAGAAGGGATTATTGAAATGAAAACCATCATGGCTAGAAGGACATTTTTTAGAAGGGATAATTGAGGAGACTATCATCCTGGCAAGGAGAATATGTTTTAGATGTGATAATTATTAAGGAGACTAACCATCATGGATAGGAGGATCTTTTCTAAAGGGACAATTATTGTGGAGACTAATCATCACTGCAAGGAGGATTTTTTTTGGAAGAGATTATTGAAATGAAAACCATCATGGCTTGGATGATATATTTTAGAAGGGAAAATTGAGGAGACTAAACATCATGGCTAGGAGGATTTTTTTAGACGAGATTATTGAACAGACAAAGCATCACGGCTTGGAAGATATTTTTTAGATGAGATCATTGAGGAGACTAACCATCATGGCTAGGAGGATATTTGTAGAAGGGATAATTGAGGAGACTATGGCTTGGAGGATATTTTTTAGAAGGGATAATTGAGAAGACTAACCATCATGGCCAGGAATAATTTTTTTCGTAGAGGTAATTGAATGACGTTTTCTGGTTTCTAATTTGGACCAAAAAGATTAAATGCATAGAAAAAAAGGAACAGTCTCCTACCAAATCACCGCTCTATTCTGATGCTTAAGGGAAGAAAATTTTAGCATACACTCACCTAAGCACAGTTCTTGAATTCTCTCGCAGAAGCACTCTTCAACACTTGAGCGGATTGCTGGCTGAAAACAAATACCAACACAAATATGAGTCATTAAAAATCCTCTAGGAGATAACTTGGAGTCTGGTGGGGAGGCATAGCTGAATTCCACAAGTACAATACGGCCAAACAAATGTCTGTACAGTGAAAATGTAATTTGGGTTGACTATTTATCTCAAATGCGTTCTCCAAAAATCAAATCTATCCATGAATTCTACAAAATGCATCCAGCTATTGAACTTGTATAAAACTGTGTGCGTCATCATGATCCAGTGCGTTTGTATTTGCGCCCTCTAGTCTATTCTGACCAGTGACACTTTTATCCTGCAATGCTTAAAAGTAACTTGATGAAACCGGAATGGCGCACTGTGAACTATAGCAAAATGCCAGTTGAACAACAAAGTTCAAAGGCACTGAGAATATCCACAAATAATAACACAAATAAGACCGGCATTTTGAGATGTCCGGATACCTGTATACGTTCTTCCGTGACCAACTTCCGCATAACCTTTCATTCTGATTGAGTTTGAGTGATATCCGGAAATAATGTGAGAACATTGCACTAGGATTTCATGTTTGAAAATTTCAACGATAAAGTCAATAGGAAAAAGGGAGGCAAAAAGTAAGAGTGTGCTTGATCATGCCAAAATATTGGCCAGGTTATAAAGAGTCCAGGTTTTGCGAGCCTTGTTTTTTGAAACCGAATATGTGAAACACCGATTTGTAGTTCCTCTGAATATTATTTTGAATGATCAATACATCTTTACTGTTCTGAATCACAGCAAGGAACTTGATGTTTTATACTTGCGAAAAACTGCGGTCAGAAAACAGTCCAATCTAACAGTCGAACCTTAATTTAAAAAAGTCCATAAATGTGACTTTGTAGTGTATTGTCCATATCGACAAGATCCAAATGATTTTTGTTCAAGAAGAAAAGAAACCAGTAAGTATTTGGACAATTTATTTTTGAGAGTGCACAATGGAAGTAGTAGCGGAAATATTGCCAGACAGGAATTCCTCATTTTTATTGCCTTGAAATTTGACCTCACAAAACCGTGGTCTGCATCCGCACCAACTGTTTACAGTAAGAGCTAAAATAAAATAACTCGATAATTTACAAAAGTGTTTGAAATTAACTCTTTCAGACGGGCTTTGATTAGTGCATGTTATGCACAAACAAAGCCCGTCTGAACAAGTTAATTTCAAACACATTTGTAAATTATCGCGATACTTTATCAACTCCAAAGTGGTCGTTGGGAAAAGGCACAACTTCTGGATCGGAATTAGCGCGCTGGTTTTGCTGTTAGCAGACGTGTATTAGAGTCATAGTGAAATGAAAAAGAACAATTTGTTCATAAAAATCTTGGGTTTCTTTCAGTCCTCAAGCTACCACATTTTTACAAGCACACAAAGACGAGAAAATATCAAGCCAACCACCGCGCTCGCTGTTTGGAGAATCATTGAATCAGCAACATTCAACAAAATCTGAATCCCGCATTGATTCAAACACATTGTGCAAAAACAACAAATTTCTTCAGAAGAAAAATGATTGTTCCAAACACTCACCGAGCAAAATCTTGTTCTTGCAGTCAGTTCTCTCTCTGGTTGTCGTCCGAAGGTGACCTGTGGTTGATGTGAAGGGTGGACGGCCCCACATTTTCTTAAATAGTGCCATCGATTTCCTGAGCAGTGACTAAAAACTCGGACCTGGATTGTGATTGCATGGCTCCTGTGCGCCGTCAATCACACATCACCGACTCGCTTCATATTAATGATATGAAAGCAATGTTAATGTCGTTGAGGCTATATAGTCACCATAAAAACTAGTCACCGAGATTGAAATGGCCGCTTCTTATTGGTGGATATTGTATGGATGTCGGTGACACATCCAAACATGGAATTTATGATTGACACACACAACCTGTCAGTCACAGACCACTCACTTGTGGTCACCGACTTGTCGTCACCGACTTGTCACCGACAAACTGTGATTGGTGGATAGACAAGTGACGTATACACTGGCCGTGATTCATTCAATGTACAGTTGGCGCTTCAGTCTATTAAATTGTGTGGATATATTCGGGATTATATGAGGAATTAAATCGTACTCAAGCCAGCGGAGAAACTTGGGTTTAACTTGGGGTAGGGCACCTGGGGTGCGTTATTTTTACAAAGGCTGCACTAAGCGCAAAATAAACGTATTATTACAACAGTTAATGTTTTATTTCAGGCTTTCAAACTGGAGCCGGGGGGGGGGGGCTTCCACTGGGGGTGGGGGTACATATGCCCCGTGTCCCCGTAGTTATGCCCCTGAGGTAGGCTTTGCTCCTTGATTGGGACTTTGAGGAAATAAAATACAGTTAAAAAAACTTCCATGAACTTTACGTATCATATACGGCCCGTGTATAATCGTGGCCTTCTAAATGTGGAAAAGGTTTTTACACTTGAATATCTCCCAGTTCGAATAATCATTTCCAGAAATGTTAGAATGTATGACCGGTGATGATGGACCTAAAAAGCAAACGTTCACTACCTAAAGTAATGACACAGTTCCAAAATAGCATGTAAAGTGATTTAAGATCCCCCCCCCCATATCAACGAGAAAGGCTTGTATGGAACGACCAGATTTCCTACATTTGCTAGTTCGTGGCCTCCGCATAACGCGTACGATTCACCCTGAACTAGCCCTGGTGATATCCGGACAAATCACACCAGAGTTTGCCATTCTGTATTGCGAACCACCTCGATTTATAATAATCTCTGAAGCAATGACGTAGCGACGATGGGGGTGGGTGGGATAGTTGAACGACCACATGCCCCCCTTCCCCCTCCCCTCCCCCATACCAGTGGGACCATACCATACAAGTAAATGACGAAGCCACGCGTCTGATTAGGGGCCTCACATGGCTTTGTTCCGAACCGGGCACGAAGCCTATGTTTACAAAACGACCGAAAGTCACCGAGGTCATGAGACATACCGGGGTTTCCCAAACTCCGGCTTCGTTCCGTTAACGCCTTTGGGCATGCGGCTTGGCCTTTTGCAATAGAGCTGGATCCGGTATTGGAATGAAGCTAGGATTTGGAAAACCTCGCTTGTAGCTCACTCGACGTGTACATGTCTAGTCTCCTTTACGCCTCGCTGTTTCGCCACTCGGTTAACTACCGGCGCTAGTCTGGGTGACTTTGTGGAAAGGGTACAGTTAGGCCTCTTGACCAGCAGAGGCAATCTCTTGTTAATATTTGCGGAACCATCAACTTTGAAAGTTGGAAAAGCAGGGGTGGAGGGGGTTGGGCTAGACGCTACCTGACTATTGAGGGCACTGTTTCAAAATGCGTGTATACATACCCGCGAACGTATGAATACTGAAATAAAAGATTTCGTTACATTACTTTTATTATTTGACAGTTCCTCTCCAAATTCAACAGATTTTTGTAATCTGTCACATTAAATCAACTTACGAAATGTCGATTCCATGCAACAGATATTTCTTGAGTTATTTTTTGAAGCCGAGTGTGTTGTTTTGTGTCATGAAAGTTGACTCGAAATCGCCATTTAGTTTTCGTGCTTAATACACTTCATTTTTGGGGTATATTAATTTAAGTTTTTAATGCTTTCTCTCCAAATTCGAACCGGTTGTGTTACATATGAACGTCCAATCAGGAGGTATAATTTCACTCCAATAAATCAATGTTTTTTTTAGTTATTGTCTCCACAAACAGGGGATTGTTTTTATTTCATGAAGGTTGACTCAGATTCGCCTTGTATTTTGCGCGTTTACACGCCACACTGTCTTTGCTATATTTCTATTATTGAGGAACGATTCATATCCAAATTCGAGAGACTTGATCGATATATCACGTTAACTGAAATCACTATGGAATACTTCAATGCAAGGCATCAAACATTTCTTGAGTAATCGTCTCCACAACGAGTAGGTTCTGTTTTTGTTCCATGAACGTTGACTTAAACGCGTCTTCTATTTTTCGTGCTTAACTCACTTATTCTTTTGGTTATTTTTTTTTCATGGATTAATAATTGCTCTCCATATTCAACGTCTTTGGGTATTTCTTGAGTTATTGTTTGGAAACCGAGTGTTTTGTTTTTGTGTCACGAACGTTGACTTCAGTTAGGTGTCTCGTGTTGACAACAAAATATTTACGGTGGTGACCTCTATTTGTGAAGCGCGCCCTCTTTTGAAAGAAAATTAAAGCTGGCTTTAATAATGAGGCAGGTTTTTCTCCGTTTTAATACAACGCATTTTTTTTGCTATATTCTTTTTATTACTAGACAATTCCTCTTCATTTTTCACAGATTTTTGTAATCTACAACATTTAATCAATTTACGAAATGTCAATTCCATGCAACATGTATTTCTTGAGTTAACTTCCGGAAATCGAGCGTGTTGTATTTTTGTCATCAAATAAGTTCACTCAAAACCGCCAATTATTTTTTGCGCTGAACACACTACATTTTCGGGATATATTAATTTTATTTTCTAACAATTCCTCTCCAAATTCAAAAGTGTTGTGTTATCTATGACGACCAATCAGGAGATATAATTTCACTCCAATACAAGAAAATTATTTTCTCTAAATATTTAACAGGCAAGTGTTGCAAGTCATACTTTACATCTAGTCAAAATTTCAATCCAATAAAATAACTAGTTTTTGAGCAATCGTGTGGCGTAGGTGTCACACGATTTTCTGGAGGCCGTGACTTCACTTTGGATGGGCTTTGTCCGTGTTACTGAAATTATATTGCCGCCGATAATCTGTGTGTTTTCTCTCTCGATATTTATCATGCTTGTGTTGACTGTCATGCTCAACCTCTATAGGAAAAATTCCAATGTAATGTAACAAATATTTTTGAGTTATCGTGTGACATTATGTGTGATTGTGTTTTTGTTTAATAGTAAGGACGATTTTCTGGACACCGTGACTTCAATTGGGAGTGCAGTTTTGTCGGTGTTACAAAAAACTATATTGGCGCCGATAATCTCTATTTTGTATGTCAGTATTTAACAGGCTTGCGGTGCCAGTCATGCTTAACGTACAACTATATAGTATTGAGTAAAAAGTGATTTGTACAAATTTCATAGAACAAGAAAGAAAATGAGATCGAAACAATTAAATGTTTTAAACGTGAAAAATATTATCCAAATGAAGCAACGTTCATGGCAAAAAAAGTCACAACTCCATTTCAAGAAGAAAAGAAATTTCCAAGAGGTTCCGTTGTTTCCTTTTTTTCAAGGGCATTTTACCCAAACTCTTTCCAACTACTCTTTGCTTTCTGATTGTCTCGCACAGAGACAGCTGTACCCAGCGGTTTAATCTTTCAATAGAGGGCGCACCACATGCACAGTGGTCGCTACTGCTAACACGCAGAGTCAACACGAACTGGTATTGAATAAAAAGAAGACACTCATGGTTCAGGTAATATCTCATGGAATACTAAACGTATTAAACCAGTATTTCGTTGAGTAATTGTTAATAATGTGTTACGATCGCCAGTACAATTTCAAGTGAATTCGTCAAAGAACAAAAATAATGTGAGCGAAACAACTTAGTGTGTTAAACCTGTAAAATACATTCCGAATGAATGACATTGTAAATGACAGAAAATAATATATGGTTCGGTGGATAAGTCACAATTTACAAATTGTATTTTAGTGAAATTCCGACCAATAATTCGTCATAATATAACGCATTCAGGAGTATATTTTCGTGGGAATTCGTTAAAAGAGAACGAAAACGAGATTGAAACAAGAAAGTGGACTGAAGTCTGTGCGCAGTGAGCGGTGTTTGTTTAGCGCGCCCTCTTAATATGGAAGAAATTAATGCATGACGATAAAAATAACACGGAGTGTCCTCACAATGCTAATTTCTTCAATTGTTTTACTTTCATTCGTTGGCAGTTCCTGTCATTTTTCAAGATGCTCTTGCCAAATATCATGGCAAAATATTAGAGGAATTTTCATTTCAATGCAATGTGTTTATCTTGAGTTGATACAATAACTGTGTTTACACTGTTGAGGCAGAGATATTTTTATTCTCAATTTTCTACCTTGTTTGTCTTTTTTTCATGACCAATCATCTAGCCAGAATTCAATTCAATGTGTCTCTTAATTTTCTGAGACAGCGTTTCTACCTGGAATGTCGTTTCTGTGCAAAAGAGAGGCAAATGTTCTGTTTGGACTGTGACTGCAGCCTATAGCCAAGTTTTTTCTCCGTGTTGACACAAGACACTGCTGATGGGGAGAAAAACAATATTTTGTCTCAATCTTCTGTCTTGTTTTGTCTATTTGTCATGACCAGCCATTTGGCCACAATTCAGTTCCATGCATCACTTAATATTGAGATAGCGTGTCCAGCTGGACTATCGTTTCTGTGCAAAAGTGAGGCAAATGTTCTGTTTGGACTGCAACTGCAGCCGATCACCAAGTTTTTCTCCGTGTTGCGACACAAGACACTGTTAAAGAAGAGCAAAACAATATTTTGTCTCAATCTTCTGTCTTGTTTTTCTGCTTTTCATGACCAATCATCTGGCCACAATTCTATTCGATGCATCACTTAATTTTTGTTATAGCGTTCCGGCTGGACTATCGTTTCTGTGCAAAAAAGTGAGGCAAATGGTATGTTTGGACTGCATCTTCAACCCATCGCCAAGTTTTTCTCCGTGTTGCGACTCAAGACACTGTTGAGGGAGACAAAAAAATGTGTCTTAATCTTCTGTCTTTATTGTCTACTTTCCATGACCAATCATCTGGCCACAATCGATTCGATGCATCACTTAATTTTTGAAATAGTGTGTCCAGCAGTGCTATCGTTTCTGTGCAAAAATGAGGCAAATGTTCTGTTTGGACTGTCTGCAGCCCATCGCCAAGTTTTTCTTCGTGTTGCCGGAGGAACCTGCTGATGGTGAGAAAAAACAATATTTGTCTCAATCTTCTGTCTTGTTTGTTTATTTGTCATGACCAGTCAGCTAGCTAAAATTCAATCAGTCAGCTAGCTAAAATTCAATTCGATGCATCACTTAATTTTGAGATAACGTGTCCAGCGTGACTCTAGTATCGTTTCTGTGCAAACTGGTGGCAAATGTTCTGTTTGGACTGCGTCTGTAGCCCATCGCAACGTTTTTCTCCGTGTTGCGACACAAACCACTGTTGAGGGAGAGCAAGACAATGTTTTGTCTCAATCTTCTGTCTTGTTTGTCTATTTTTCAAAACCAGTCATCTGGCAACAATTAAATTCAATGCCTCATTTAATTTTTGAGATAGCGTGTCTACCTGGACTATCGTTTCTGTGCAAAAGTGAGACAAATGTTCTGTTTGGACTGTACTGCAGCCCATCACAAAGTTTTTCTACGTGTTGCGACACAAGACAATGTTGAGGGCGGGCAAACAATCTTCTGTCTTGTTTATTTTTCATGACCAATCATCTGGCCACAAGTCAATTCGATGCATCACTTAATTTTTGAAATAGCTTGTCCAGCACAGTACATCTATGATTGCGTATGAAAGATATATTTTGTTTATTAGACTGTAGCATTACACTTAAAATTACCGTTTATCATATCAATCGAAATATTGTTAACATTGTAATTGACCTTTTAAAAAACGGTGTGATTTTTTGCGACAGTCACATGCACACTACATTGTTTCTTTTCAGTGAAAAGTTCAGGCTTTTAAAGTAGCTCTACCCGCATTGTTTGTTTTACTAGTTTAAACAATGTAACCACTTGATTTTCTATTTCGCTCTCGGACGTTTCACGCCGTCAGAGAAAAAAAATTATAAGCTTTATTTTAGATTCGAGGGATTTATAGGGCTCTTAAATAGTTCGAAATTTTTGTAACGTCAAAATTCTATAATTAAACGTGGGCGGATCGTTTCGATAGATGTCTCCATCACTACAAAGTGCAAAGCTTTCATATTGCTAGAAAAAAAAATAGAAATTTGAAAACAAAATGTATTTTTCATTGTCAAAACTAAAAAAATTGCACGGGCAAGCAACTATAAACTGATCACTTAATTCCGGTTATGCCATTCTACTTGTCCGATATAGCGCCCTCTGTTGAAAATTTGAAGAGCTCCCTCTATTGATATAATAAACAGCTATTTTGTGATCCAATAAATAGCGCACTCAATTGAAAAACATAACAGCGCCCTCTACTGACCATACAGTTACCGACTCGCCCCCTTACCAACTCGCCCCACTTGTTAGCCCCAAACGGGAAAGGTCAATAGAGGGCGCTATTTATCGAATCAATAGAGGGCGCAGTTCTCTTATCAGTTGACAGATGGCGCCAGATATCACCACATGGGGAAATTGCAACGTGATCCACAACTCGTTTTGGAAAGTTAAATTTCAGAATAAAATACAGGATTCTTTAGGAGCAGTTATTCAAGATCAGTTTAGTAAGACACTCGTAACGTGAACGTATAGTTTTGTCCCATTCTGACTAATAAAAAAGTAATAAATTATGCTGGCATGGCTGGCCAAAAAAATGTCAGTTAACTGTTAAGTTAGGCCTAGGGCTAGGCTAGGCCTTGTTTGAGTTTGCATGGACAGTCCTTAATTTTCAGAAGAATTGCTCCTTTAGTACACGTCCAGCAAATACCAACTCACGCTTTATTTAGCCGTTATAAATGGAGTGTCATGGCCTAGCAGTTAAAGAGCACCGGACTCATGTTCTGGTGTTTCAGAGGCAACAATGTCACGTGGGTTCGAGCCCGCCGGCGGACACTTGTGCTTAAGCAAGGCACTTGACCATTCTTGCTTCGTTCTTTGGATGGGACGTAAAGCTGTAGGTCCCGTGTGTTGTATAATAAGGGAATAAATGTGTGCTCCGGAGGTTTTTATCACTCGTTTAATAACCCTTAGAGTCTGGGTGCTGATAATTACCCGAGCCGGAGGCGAGGGTAATTATCAGCACCCAGACTCTAAGCGGTATTAAACGAGTGATAAATACCGACCGAGCACATATTTATTCCCATTCATAAATACCTTATCCGTAAAAAAATTTCAAATAATTCGTTCAAAAAATCCCGATTTTGTTCAACAAGTTCACTTCATGCTTTTTGAAACATCCCTCTAGCAAAATAATGGAGTGTTCAGCTGGCGAGTAAGATGTAAACAACCCTTTTATGGAGATTGACGCGCGCGTAACATGTTCTGCAGAACGCATCTGGGGCGTTGCGTTTTGAATTTAGAACTATAAAATTCTGACTCGCTGGTAGTGTTGCGCATGCCTACGTGAGGATTGTGAACGTTCAACCAATGAAACGGTAAGAGGCACTGGATTTTTAGGAGTCCACATTTTATTGTGACACTGGAAAAGTGTTTAAGACCAGCTATAGCCATGTCTTTATCATCCGTTTAATACCGGCCACGTGACGGGCTCTCGACCAATAGGAATAGCTAAACTGTCTAAGGTATTTATGAATGCACGTTAAAGAGTTGTTCGCTACATGTAAGTAAGAGAAGGGGTTTGCCTCGGTGTCCTGGCATGGCAGTGGCCGCAGCAGCTTATAATGAACCAATGAAAGGTGCTACATAATGGGTCTCATATTTCTCATGTACTTCATTCATCTAATAATAGACATAACTGCCAGCGCCTTGAGTACCTATACTCCGTTGCGATAATGCCTGAATAGGTTTCTGCATGGTAACCATACAGATACAGATAAAAGTGCCTTTCTGTTATCCTACGGTTTTCATAGAAATTGATGACGTGCGTGCCATGAGCAGCCAGTGATGCAAGACACAGAGTCAGAGGAATGCAGCATATGATGCAATTGATGGCAGTACAGATAGCAGGTTGATCTCCAATGGGCAGCAGACATGAAAAGAATGTTGCAACCTGACGCCACTTCAGCGGTACAAAGTCTATGGTGAGTCAAGAAAATTGAAGTATTTCCTAACATTGAAATTGGAAATGTTTCTTAGTCCTAGATTCATGTCTTAGCATAATTTTTGCAATGACTGTCCTTCATTGAGATGATGTATGAGGAAAACGGCCGAGTCATATTCTTTTTTTTGGGCCTAATAGAGAGTCGGGAACTAGGACAGCTTTTATGGGCGGAAACCAGTTCAAGCTAGTTCCCGAATGTCTTTTGAAATCCATGGAACACTTGTGTTCACAAGCGAGATCCAGTCTACTCATTATCATAATCGATGCTTCGCGCTCGGTAACAGAATCGCACTTGGGATATGGGGACCATTGAATGTACGCTGGGCATGAAGACTACATCACGTCGTTCAAACATTAACACGAGTCGGAAATTTAACGTGTTCATGATCGCGAGGGGAGCTCTCAGAATTGAAAATTTCACTTTTCTTCCGGATCGTAAGTAAACTTCAGTACAACCATCTTAATCATCGATGTCCATTTGTACCTCAGGTGGCCTATCTAGTAATTGGGAGGCCATTTTGAGGGTGAAATCTGAATGTTAAAAAGACGATAAGTTGGGTCCAAGTTACTCGGACTACTGTAAGTGTAGTCCAAAAATTTGGGACTCTCAATACTGTGTATGAGAGTCCTAAAACTTATGGTATTGAAAACATGTAAAGCAAGAAAATAGATTGGCACCTGAAACAACCAGTCCAACACAGCTTCAGTACTGCATCAATCAACCATGCCAAAAGAATTAAAGAAACATGTGGCATGAAGCGGGAACTAGTCTCAATTTACTACACATTTCTCCGTAGTCAAGCCACCAGACTATTGACACTGAATGAAGAGGTCAGTCTTTTCAAATAGTTGGACCATATGGTCATGATGGTTGGACATGTACCAGTCTAGTATTTAGTCCCATTTTGAAATCACTTGACTTCCCTCTCATGTGCATAATATTGAACAAAAATCTCCTTTAAAAATTAAATGAGTCTCCAAACTTGGTTGGTGAAATACTGAGGACATTTTCTTTGCCCGTTTTGTTTTGCACGTTTCAGAGCACTCCAGAGCCCTGTCTGCTGTAAGTGTAACTTAGCCCTAGTCCTAGCCCAGGTTGGACTCTGTTGTGTACACGCAACGGAGTCCAGGGTATGAATCTCTCCTGCCATAGCGAAAAAAGTTTTAACACATTTAGTATTAGTAAATATTGCTTGAGATTATTTATGCTTATTGAATTCTTCTCATTGTCTTTGGGTAATGTATTTTTTTTTTTCATTAGAAAATTGACGTGGCAGGTCACACAGTGGATGATTTGGTGAACAAGACAATAGAATACCTTCAGCCCAATCCAGGTAAGAACCAAAATTGAAACATCATTGACGCTAACCTTCCCAAATCTCCAAAATCCTATTTGCAAAATGTAGGCTTTTGCAGGATTGAGGCTATATGGCAAAAATGTGTGCCTGATTTATGAGGATGCACTGTGTCAAGGTCTTGGGCCGGATCTTGTGTTGTTCCCTGAGCTCAGGGAACCAGACTAGCTGGCTTGCATCCAATCACGGATGTGTAACCGCTTGCCAAAAAAATGTGGACTAAATAAATTGGGTAAATTGGGGCACTATTTGGACAAATCAGTTTCTTCCTATGATGGTCGGCCGACCATCTTTTGAAATCAATACCAAAATTCTTATTTTCTTAAAAATGACAGCACACCAGGTGCCATGATTTCACAGGATGTCTGAGACTGTAATTCACCTACAGTCAAGTCAAGTATTTCATAATAATTTGGTAGTTTTGTTTGTTGATGTTTGCAAATGTCGTATATTACCTTTAATTGTAACCTTTGGAATAATTACGTTTGGGGTGACTATAGAACACCGGTTTGAATCGGGTCTAAGTATTCACTTCAAACAAACCAAATAGAGATAGATCTTCTATTTGTGTGCTGACCCTAATCAATCGTATTGTCTTTCCTGAACAGTCTCCAGAGCCACGAGCAAAGTCCGTGGTCAGAACAAGGGAGGAACCAAGCCTCAACAACCCGTAGGATTCCTGGGAGAAGTCATGCTGAAGAACGGCAGAGAATTAGGAGAAGATTCAACGTTTGGTGAGCAAGCTTCAAGATGTATTCTCTTTCCTTCTGTGGTAGACTGATCATAAAGCTCTCAAAAGGTGCTCTAATCAGTGTTCCAATCCACCAACATAGTACCATGAGTATTGTGTAATTTATGTAGTGCCCAGCACTTCAGATATGCAAGGCCAAGTAAAGAAATAAACCAGTTTCTCGTACCTGCCCGCTGCCTTTTTTGCACCCACTTTTTATTTTTTTATTTTTTTTTATTTATATATGCATGCATTTCCAATATACAGGTGAGTCATAAAAGACGAAACCCAAAATGGCAGGACCAATTTTTGAATAAAGTTTTGCCTGTAGCACTTTTCAAATCTAGGAATTTTGAACACAAACACCATTTTAAAGTTCTGTCCATGGATCACAAAGAAATGTACGTGTTATTTCAGCAAAATGAAAACAATTCACATGCATCCCTATGAGAACTGTTTTCGTTTTGCTGAAAAAAACACTTACTTTTTTACATAGCCCAACTGTTCTCATTTTGAAGGAAACAACAGGACAATAAAATCTTTCCTGTTATAGGTATTATAAAAAGATGGATTTTGTTATATTTTTGTTTTTGTTTGGATACAGGTACGGCGATGGTCGAGATGGAAGAATCACTGAGGCAACTTTCTGAAGTCAAGGACGCCTTCGATCTGAACGTCAGACAGAACTTTTTGGATCCCCTGGATCATCTCAAGAACAAAGATCTGAAGGAGATCAATGTGAGTTCCATCTTACAAAATCTAACATCACCCATTATGCGGTTGATTCTGATAGAATCAGGACTGTGTTGCACAGCCACTTTCGGGGAAATTCAAGCACAAATTAGGGAAAATGGAAAAGCGTAAAGCCACGTCAGAATGAAGTGGCTACGGCTAATACATTAGTTGCACCTATGGAAGCAGATGAAGCCACTTACCATGTGGGCTAGTGTTAGTCGTAGCCATGTCATTCAGACATGGCTTATGCTCACTAACAGAAGGGTTAACCAGGGTTACTGGAAATTACATTCTCATCTAGAGTAATCCGGCGAACAAAATAAGAAGCCATTTTTGAGGTCGCGCCACAGCTATGTGCACGCGTTCTTAAAGACGAGGCTCGCAAATGTTTTGGTCGAAGGAGTCCGGAGTGCGCGATTCACGTGAGCCTAGTGCCTCCGCATTTATCCTGAGTTATCCTGTTCACAGACAAACCAAGGCCGATGAAAACATATACCTCACCTCATGGTGGAGAAAAAAAAAACAGACGGGAAACCGGGTTTTTTTTTTACTCTGTCTAATAATGCATTTCATAGACCATGCATTTCATAGACAATCTCAGCTCCCAGGGTATACGTAGCACAGCTGTTTAGTTTTGGTGGAAACAACAGAACAATAAAATGTTGTTTTTTAAAGGTATCATTAAAAAAACAAACAATTGTTTTGGTTATTTTTTTGATACAGCTACGGCGATGGTCGAGATGGGAGAATCACTGAGGCAACTTTCTGAAGTCAAGGACGCCTTCGATCTGAACGTCAGACAGAACTTCCTGGATCCCCTGGATCATCTCAAGAACAAAGATCTGAAAGAGATCAACGTGAGTTCCATCTTACAGAATCTGACAGAATCTGTTATCTGGTTGATTTTGACAGCCCAGGTCGAAATAAAATAGAGAAAAAATATATTTATTTCCTATTGAAAATACATTTTTTAAAAATCTATTTTTTTCCATTGTATTTCGACACCCCCCAAAATAGCGAAAAAATAGAATAGTGAAAAAATATCTTTTTAAAAAATAGAGGTAAAATAGAGGTATTTTTTAAAAATACAAAATGGCGTCTTTCCAAACAACTGTTTTATAATACGTGGACATACATGAACATGTTAATAGTACACATGTCCTTGTGGACCGTGCATCTTTAGCAGTCCTCAAACATACAGTACATGAAATGAGCAAGTTATATGACTGCATAAGAATGGAATAATTGAGAAAATACATGCATGTCTATTACCATGAACAGTAATAATGCTGTGACAACACAGCGTCCAAACAATTAACATACACATACATCATGCACCATCAAGTTATTAAAACAGTTTGATTCAACATGCTATGGGTGTGCGTGCTTTTTCAGCAAAATACAGCTTGAAAAGGTACATGAATGTTACTCATAATTGTCCTGGAAAATCTACTAACCATGTGGTGCACTTGTCACTCCATTACAGTGATTTGGATGCATTTTAACCCCAGATACTTGCCCACATTGCACACATCTCTACTGCAGCTGTGCTTCACAAACGGCTCTCAGAATGCAACTGACAAAATTCAAACTTGCCACACACACAGGATGTTTATCTTGTATGCAAATTAAGTGCTTGGCCTTCAGATTGTGTTGTACTGAGCATATGTCTACAAAATAGCAAAAAAATAGTCCATGGTTCTCATAAACATGTGTAAGTGTCCAGAAAATAGACGAAAAATAGACTGTGGACCACACATAGACTGTGGACCACAAAAAAAGTCTCCAAAAATAGTCATAAAATAGCGTGAAGTTTTAAAAATAGAAATAAAATATAGTGGCAACATGTACTCATTTTGATGTAATAGAAATAAAATATATTTTGTTCCTATTTTCTAGGAGAAAATAGCCTAAAAATGTATTTTCAATAGGAAAAACATAGGATTTTGCCAGAGATTTTCCATAAGGGAGAAGCAGGACTGTGTTGCACAGCCATGATGCGGGGAAATTTAGGCACAAATTATGGCCAATCTGGAAAAAAATTGATAGAAGACCAGTGATCAATTACTGGTTGATTTTGGTTGTAACTTATGCCTGTGTACTTTGGGTCATTCGATAAATTTGGGGTCCACTTTTTTCCCGTCCCTGTTACATCTGACATCTGTGATTTTATAATTCTGATGCACTCCTTAATGCAGTCGTCCTCCAAGGGTGATAATGAATAGCAAACTACCTACACAACGAATACAAAATTGTTTAAAGTCATTCTTAACCCTAACTCCCTGGGCATTTTTGCGATGATGCTGAAAAATCCTCCAACTGCCTCCATGTCAAAATTGCATGCAGCCTCAATCCTGCAAAATCCTCCATTATTTCTTGAATGTGATCCTTGGAAGAATGATCACTGCCTCAATCCTGCAAAATCCTCCAGCAATCACTGTCAATATGTTGAGGCAGAGCCAGTGACATCCTGGAGCAGTGCGGAGGACTTGAAGTATAATTTATGCACAGCTGAGCATAAACAAACACAAGGCCCGGCCCAAGACCTTGACACACTGCATCCTGCAAAATCAGCCACACATTTTTGCCAATTAAACAGCCTCAATCCTGCAAAATCCTCCATTTTGCAAAGAGGATTTTGGAGGATTTGGGAAGGTTAGGGTTAATGCAGTCGTCCACCAAGAGTGATTATGTTAAGCAGACAACCTACCCAACAAATTGTTGAAGTCATTCTTAATGATACTTGAACGGCAAATGACAATGCTCAGAGATAACAGGAACTCGAAAATTGTCACACTTTGACCCATAATTTATATAAGGAGCCTTACAGCAATGTGCAAATGTCTCTTGTCAAACAGTACATTAACTTTCTCCCCAATGTTTGATTTCTACAGCACCATCGGAAGAAGTTACAGGGGCGACGTCTTGACTTTGACTACAAAAAGAAGAAGCAAGCAAAAGGTAGGCGACAGATTATCTCAACTCCATCATATCAAATCATCTTACATTACTAAAATCATAACTAAAACAAAAATAACTGTCAGGCTTCCAAAGTGTTATTGACTTATTGTTAACCTGACACTAAATTTATCATTATTAATTGTCATAGAGTTTGTCCCAAAAATGTGTCTGTGAAAAAAAGGCGGATGAGGTTTGGGATTGGAATCATTTGCCCTTGAGCATTAAACTGAGGTCTTGCCATGATGACTGATAGCCAGGCAAATGATTCCAATCCCAATTGCAGCCCTTTTCACAACATGCAGGATTTTACACAGCTTACATAACACAGCACTGAAATTCATTAAGGCAAGGAACTTGGTCACAGTGTCCCAAAATGTTGTTGTGATCAATTGACAAGTGTGCAGTGATGCGTGACTGAAATTAAATGAAACTCATCGGGGTTGAGGCCAAGATAGGGAGTATCTGCACAATCAAACTTTTTCAAATTGGACTTCATGGTTTTGTATTTATTTCAAAAATAGTCAGACGGACATTTCTTTTGGACATACTGTATAAAGCGTATAATATTTGTTTGCATTAAAAGAAAAACAAAAATTGCATTTAAAATATACGAACACTGTACACACTTACCATAAGGCGCACACAGTCGTTTTCTGCTATGCTTCCGAGGATTAATTGGCTTTGTGTTTTCCTTTGTTCCCTGATCTAAACCTTTCCCATAGACTTAGTGCACAAACCGGCGTTGGAGGACAATAGGCACCGTCGTTCGAGTACTGTATTTTGAGTACCGAAATGTGTACTCACAGTTGAGTACTTGAAGAAGACTTTGCGGAATGAATTTTGATGAACAGTTTGAGTAAAGTGCAAGCAGGTCTTTAAAAAATTAAGTCAAAGTGGCAAAATGTGTAACAAGATCATTAAACCAGATTTGTCCAGGTTTCTCGCTTTTTTTCAGCACTAACGTTGGTCTTTTCCAAGACCTGGACACAATTTATTTAGAGCAAATGCATTCAAATTTTCCTTCCTGATTGGTTTCCGTCTAGATTGATGGGTTGGGTAAGATCAAGACCAACACAATCATCAAGGAGCTGTCCAAACCCTGGATGCTGGATGAGGAAGCAGGGGAGACCACAGAGAAGTTTCCTTGGAAGATCAGCGAGGAAGAAGTCACCACGCTCAACGAGAAGGTAGAATCTCCTTCTTGCGCTCAAGCACCCCCCCCCCCCCCTTCCACAGAGAAAGCTATAAACGAGGGCCATTTGGGCGCCATCGTGGCTTATAAATGCTGGTACCAAATACACGATAACCAGCATGAGTGAACCAGTGAAGTGTCCCTCATTCCGGCTTCTGCTTGTTTGACTATAAAGCGCCCTCTTTTGTCCATGCATGGAGACAATGCACTTAGAGCTCTTCCCAGTATCCACTTTATACGGAAGATGGATAGTGCCACTCAATGAGTATGAATACATTTTTTTTGGTGCGTGTGAAAATATTTTTTTTTTGCACACCGGCCGCCACTTATTATGTGGCGGCCGCCAGATAATAAGTGGCGGCCGCCACATAAGTCGCCATAATAAGTGGCGGTCGCTGTACAAAAAATATTTTCACACGCACCAAAAAAATATATTCACACTCATTGAGTGGCACTATCCGTCTTCCGTAACTTAACGCTTAGTCCCTGGTTTTTGTGATTTTAAGTCCAGTCTTGCAACATCTTTAATTGCGTCCAACCTTTGACATTCTGGTGGGTTATTTTTCAAAAAATGAGTATTGATCACTTTCAGTGGAAATTGAACAACTCATAATTAGTTCATTTTCTTTGCCAAGTGGAACTCGACATATTAAACATCAATATTCCAGTCCATTTTCCACCTAAAATCTTTGGTCTTCTTCATAATTCCCTAATAAAAAAATATCCTCCTAGCCAAGATAGTTTGTCTCTTCCATAAATTCCTTCTAAAAAATGTCCTTTTAGCCAAGATGGTTAGTCTTCTCCATAAATCCCTTCTAAAACAAATATCTTCCTAACCATGATGGTTCCTCTCCTCCATAATTCCCTTCTAAAAAATATTCTCCTAGCCAAGATGGTTAGTCTCCTCTGTACTTCCTTCCTAAAAAAATATCCTGCAAGCCAATATGGTTAGTTTCCTCCTTAATACCCTTCTAAATGATACCCTTCTAAAAATATCCTCCTAGCCAAGATGGTTAGTCTCCTCCATAATTTCCTTCTAAAAAAAAACACCCTCCGAGCCAAGCTGGTTATAGTCTCCTCCATAGTTCCCTTCTCAAAAAAATATCCTCCTAGCCAAGATGGTTAGTCTCCTCCATAATTCCTTTCTAAAAAATATCCTCCTAACCAAGATGGTAAATCTACTCCATAATCAAAATATCCTGAACTACCAATAATTATGGTCATCTTCTCAGTAATTCGCTTAGAACAAGTCTGAGTCTTGCGCGTAACTTTGTACACACCTGTCCCAAGTTCTTTCCACTGACTATCCCTATTGCCGAGTATGATATATGTCTATATCTTTTATAAATAGTCGTCATGCTCATTCAAAGGCATATTCATAGAAAGGTGGAAATCTCCTTGCTGCCACGGTGTCAGATTTAACGTTTGGTATACCGTGAGGTATATCTAGGTTGTGTTAACTTCAGGTTTACTCCGATCTTAACGATAACCAAGTTAACGATCATTAAATAACAATTGACTGTTTTTTTTTCTTTTTCTGAAGGCTGGTACAAGGACAAGATTTTGCCCAAGATGGAGTTCTGTGCTGTTGGTTGGGTAAGATCAAGACCAACACAATCATCAAGGAGCTCTCCAAACCCTGGATGCTGGATGAGGAAGCAGCCTGGAGACCATGGAGAAGTTTCCTTGGAAGATCAGCAAGGAAGAAGTCACCACGCTCAAAGAAAAGGTAGAATCTCCTCCTTGGGATCAAGCCCCCCCACAGTGAAAACTATAAACTTTATATTTATTTTTGTGCAAGTTGGTCAGTAGTGCAGAATGATTCACATGTTAACTAATGCATGCAAAATAGAGAAAAAAAGTAAATTTCAATGACTATCATCCCACCCTATATTTGTAGGCTATAGAAATGTCTAATCCCCCAAAACAGATTTTTACCTACCCTACCACACAGTTGTTTTTTTATATGTAATAGAAAACACCACACTTTTTGTTCTTGGTTGGCGATATTATTTTAATATAATGTTTCAGTATCCAATTCATTTCATGGAGCCTTTCAGAGATCTCTCAGGTTATTCTGGATGGCTGCATGTCTAAGGAAACACATGCTTTATGTCAGAGAAATAATGCTCTGTACAATTTTTGTTTGTGAACCCCCCCCCCACCTCCGCCCAACACCTCCCCCCCCCCCCACCCAGGCTTGACCCTACTCATCCCTCACCTCATCTCCATGAAATCCAACTGGGAGAAATGCAAGCTGCGCTTCTTTGCCACCACGGGCAAGAAGGAGCAAATGGACAGGGAGAAGATGAACATGGCCAATATGCTCAGCAAGTTCTGCATCAACTGCTCGGACGTGGAGGTCATCCCGGACCTGAACAAGAAGCCCAAGGAGTAGAGCCTGAGACGGTTCAAGGAGCTGTCCAGACCCTGGATGCTGGATAAGGAAGCAGGGGAGACCACGGAGAAGTTTCCTTGGAAGATCAGCAAGGAGGAAGTCACTAAGCTCAACGAGAAGGTAGAATCTCCTTCTTGCACTCAAGCACCCCCCCCCTCCACAGAGAAAACTATAAACGAGGGCCGATTGGGCGCCATCGTGGCTTATAAATGCTGGTTCCAAATACACGATAACCAGCATGAGTGAACCAGTGAAGTGTCCCTCATTCCGGCTTCTGCTTGTTTGACTATAAAGCGCCCTCTTTTGTCCATGCATTGAGACAATACACTTAAAGCTTTACCAGTATCCACTTTACGCTTAGTCCCTGGTTTGTGTGATTTTAAGTCCAGTCTTGCAACATCTGTTAATTGTGTCAAACCTTTGACATTCTGGTGGGTTATTTTTCAAATATTAGTATTGATCACTTTCAGTGCAAATTGAACAACCCTTAAGTAGTTCATTTTATTTGCCAAGTGGAACTCGACATATTAAACATCAATATTCCAGTCCATTTTCCACCTAAAATCTTTGGTCTTCTTCATAATTCCCTATTAAAAAAATATCCTCTTAGCCAAGATAGTTAGTCTCTTTCATAAATTCCCTCAAAAGCTCCTTTTAGCCAAGATGGTTAGTCTTCTCCATAAATCCCTTCTAAAACAAATATCCTCCTAACCATGATGGTTCCTCTCCTCCATAATTCCCTTCTAAAAAATATTCTCCTAGCCAAGATGGTTAGTCTCCTCTGTAATTCCCTTCTAAAAAAAACCCTCCTAGCCAGGATGGTTAGTCTATTCCATAATTCCCTTCTAAAAAATATCCTCCAAGCCAAGATGGTAGTCTCCTCCATAATTCCCTTCTAAAAAATATCCCCCTAACCAAGATGGTTAATCTACTCCATAATAAAAGTATCCTCATTACCAATAATTATGGTCGTCTTCTCAGTAATTTGCTTAAAACAAGTCTGAGTCTTGCGCGTAACTTTGTACACACAAGTTCTTTCCACTGACTATCCCTATTGCCGAGTATGATATATGTCTATATCTTTTATAAATAGTCGTCATGCTCATTCAAAGGCATATTCATAGAAAGGTGGAAATCTCCTTGCTGCCACGGTGTCAGATTTAACGTTTGGTATACCGTGAGGTATATCTAGGTTGTGTTAACTTCAGGTTTACTCCGATCTGAACGATAACCAAGTTAACGATCATTAAATAACAATTGACTGTTTTTTTTTCTTTTTCTGAAGGCTGGTACAAGGACAAGATTTTGCCCAAGATGGAGTTCTGTGCTGTTGGTTGGGTAAGATCAAGACCAACACAATCATCAAGGAGCTCTCCAAACCCTGGATGCTGGATGAGGAAGCAGCCTGGAGACCACGGAGAAGTTTCCTTGGGAGATCAGCAAGGAAGAAGTCACCATGCTCAAAGAGAAGGTAGAATCTCCTCCTTGGGATCAAGCCCCCCCCCCCCCCCCAGAGTGAAAACTATAAACTTTGTATTCATTTTTGTGTAAGTTGGTCAGTAGTCGGCAGAATGATTCACATGTTAATTAATGCATGCAAATTAAAGTAGAGAAAAAATTAAATTTTAATGACTATCATCCCACCCTATATTTTTAGGCTATTGAAATGTCAAACCCCCAAAACAGATTTTACCTACCCTTCCACACAGTTGTTTTTTGTATGTAGTAGAAAACACCACACTTTTTGTTCTTGGTTGGCCTTATTATTTTAATATACGTTTCAGTGTCCAATTGATTTCATGGAGCCTTTCAGAGATCTCATAGGTTATTCTGGAGGGCTGCAAGTCTAAGGAAACTCATGCTTTATGTCAGAGGGAAATAATGCCCTGCATAATTTTTATTTGTGATGCCCCCCAACTCCACCCCCCCCCCCCCCCCCCAGGCGTGACCCTACTCATCCCAACCTCATCTCCATGAAATCCAACTGGGAGAAATGCAAGCTGCGCGTCTTTGCTGCCACGGGCAAGAAGGAGCAAATGGACAGGAGAAGATGAACATGGCCAACATGCTCAGCAAGTTCCGCATCAACTACTCGGACGTGGAGGTCATCCCGGACCTGAACAAGAAGCCCAAGGAGTAGAGCCTGAGACGGTTCAAGGAGCTGGCCAAAGCCTGGATGCTGGATGAGGAAGCAGGGGAGACCACGGAGAAGTTTCCTTGGAAGATCAGCAAGGAGGAAGTCACTACGCTCAACGAGAAGGTAAAATCTCCTTCTTGCGCTCAAGCACCCCCCCCCTTCCACAGAGAAAACTATAAACGAGGGCCATTTGGGCGCCATCATGGCTTATAAATGCTGGTACCAAATACACGATAACCAGCATGAGTGAACCAGTGAAGTGTCCCTCATTCCGGCTTCTGCTTGTTTGACTATAAAGCGCCCTCTTTTGTCCATGCATGGAGACAATACACTTAAAGCTTTCCCAGTATCCACTTTACGCTTAGTCCCTGGTTTGTGTGATTTAAGTCCAGTCTTGCAACATCTGTTAATTGTGTCCAACCTTCGACATTCTGGTGGGTGATTTTCAATAATGAGATTGATCACTTTCAATCCATTTTTCCGTACAACTCTCAGTTCATTTGATTTGCCAAGTGCATGGAACTCGACTTTATTAAATATCAATAAATCACTCCATTTTTTCGCCTGAAATCTTTTTTTTCTTTCAGTCCAACATACGGATGCGGATCTGTGAATTGCTTCTCCAATATTCCCAGGAGGATCAGCTCATTGTCATGTAAGTACACAAAGCCACTACTAACTCAATAGACTCAATTTCATGGTTTAAGCACACAATTCTGTGCTGATGATCTAGCACACTAGCACAGAAATCCTGCGCTATCCCTGTAAGCACAGAAGTTATCCCCTGTAACTGATTGTTTACACTTTTGCAAAAGCCGTAATTTCTAAGTGTCATGCAAACATGTCTGTTGTAGTATTGGCAATTCCCATGACAATAATGAGTGGCTAATCTAAGGGCACTTACTTCACAATTACGCAAACCTACTCACTATAGCAGAAACTAGCGTGAAATCCTAAACAGGGGTGGATCTAGCTTTGGCTAGGGGGGGGGGGGGATGCGATGTCAAGTTGGGGGGGGGGGGGATCTGGAAAATGTTTTGATTAACCTCCTTCCTTCAAATATCAAATCCTTTTTCCTCATTAACAAAGCAAGCCCCCTAGCCTGCATTATAACTAATTCGTCATTTGTCACGATATTTAATACTTGATGAAATATTCTTCTATAAAAATAAAACAATTAATTTTTTTTTTTTAAAAACCCAATATATCCTCCTAGCCAAGATGGTTAATATCCTCATTAATTCCTCTCAAAAAAATATATGCCCCTAGCCAATATGGCTATAGTCTCCTCCATAATTCCCTTCTAAAAAAAATATCCTCCTAGCCAAGATGGTTAATCTCCTCCGTAACTCCCTTTTAAAAAATATTCTCCTAGACAGGATGGCTGGTCTTCTTCATAATTCCCTTCTTAAAAAAAAATGTCCTTCTAGCTTAGATTGTTAGTCTCTTCCATAAATTCCTTCTAAAAAAGTCATTTAGCCGGGATGGTTAGTCATCTCAATAAATCCCTTCTAAAACAAATATCCTCCTAACAATGATGCTTAGTCTCCTCCATAATTCCCTTTTTAAAAAAATATTCTCCTAGCCAAGATGGTTAATCTCCTCCATGATTCCCTTCTAAAAATATTCTCCTAGCCAAGATATGGTAAGTCTCCTCTGTAACTCCCTTCTAAAAAATATCCTCCTAGCCACGATGGTTAGTCTTCTCCATAAGATGATCAATTTTTTTTTTTAAACCTCCAAACCAAGATGGTTAGTCTCCTCCATAGTGCCCTTCTTAAACATATCCTCAGCCAAGATGATCAATTTCCTCCATAATTCCCTTCTAAAAATATCCTCCGAGCCAAGCTGGTTATAGTCTCCTCCATAGTTCCCTTCTAAAAAAAAAAATCCTCCTAGCCAAGATGGTTAGTCTCCTTCATAATTCCCTTCTAAAAAAAATATCCTCCTAACCAAGATGGTTAATCTACTCCATAATAAAAGTATCCTCATTACCAATAATTATGGTCGTCTTCTCAGTAATTCGCTTAAAAACAAGTCTGAGTCTTGCGTGTAACTTTGTACACACCTGTCCCAAGTTCTTTCCACTGACTTTCCCTATTGCCGAGTATGATATATGTCTATATCTTTTATAAATAGTCGTCATGCTCATTCAAAGGCATATTCATAGAAAGGTGGAAATCTCCTTGCTGCCACGGTGTCAGATTTAACGTTTGGTATACCGTGAGGTATATCTAGGTTGTGTTAACTTCAGGTTTACTCCGATCTTAACGATAACCAAGTTAACGATCATTAAATAACAATTGACTGTTTTTTTTCTTTTTCTGAAGGCTGGTACAAGGACAAGATTTTGCCCAAGATGGAGTTCTGTGCTGTTGGTTGGGTAAGATCAAGACCAACACAATCATCAAGGAGCTCTCCAAACCCTGGATGCTGGATGAGGAAGCAGCCTGGAGACCACGGAGAAGTTTCCTTGGAAGATCAGCAAGGAAGAAGTCACCACGCTCAAAGAGAAGGTAGAATCTCCTCCTTGGGATCAAGCACCCCCCCCCCCCCCCCCACAGTGAAAACTATAAACTTTATATTTATTTTTGTGTAAGTTGGTCAGTAGTCGGCAGAATGATTCACATGTTAATTAATGCATGCAAATTAAAGTAGAGAAAAAAAGTAAATTTTAATGACTATCATCCCACCCTATATTTTAGGCTATTGAAATGTCAAACCCCCAAAACAGATTTTACCTACCCTACCACACAGTTGTTTTTTGTATGTAGTAGAAAACACCACATTTTTGGTTCTTGGGTGGCCTGATTATTTTATTATATGTTTCAGTGTCCAATTCATTTCATGGAGCCTTTCTGAGATCTCTCAGGTTATTCTGGATGGCTGCATGTCTAAGGAAACACATGCTTTATATAATGCTCTGTATAATTTTTGTTTGTGAACCCCCCCCCCCCCCCTCCCACCACCCTCCAAGCTTGATCCTACTCATCCCTCACCTCGTCTCCATGAAATCCAACTGGTAGAAATGCAAGCTGCGCGTCTTTGCCACCACGGGCAAGAAGGAGCAAATGGACAGGGAGCAGATGAACATGGCCAACATGCTCAGCAAGTTCCGCATCAACTGCTCGGACGTGGAGGTCATCCCGGACCTGAACAAGAAGCCCAAGGTGTAGAGCCTGAGACGGTTCAAGGAGCTGTCCAAACCCTGGATGCTGGATGAGGAAGCAGGGGAGACCACGGAGAAGTTTCCTTGGAAGATCAGCAAGGAAGAAGTCACTACGCTCAACGAGAAGGTAGAATCTCCTCCTTGCGCTCAAGCACCCCCCCCCCCCCACAGAGAAAACTATAAACGAGGGCTATTTGGGCGCCATCGTGGCTTATAAATGCTGGTACCAAATACACGATAACCAGCATGAGTGAACCAGTGAAGTGTCCCTCATTCCGGCTTCTGCTTGTTTGACTATAAAGCGCCCTCTTTTGTCCATGCATGGATACAATACACTTAAAGCTTTCCCAGTGTCCACTTTACGCTTAGTCCCTGGTTTTTGTGATTTTAAGTCCAGTCTTGCAACATCTGTTAATTGTGTCCAACCTTTGACATTCTGGAGGCTGATTTTCAATAATGAGATTGATCACTTTCAATCCATTTTTCGTACAAGTCTCAGTTCATTTGATTTGCCAAGTGCATGGAACTCGACTTTAGTAAACATCAATAAATCACGACATTTTTTCGCCTGAAATTCTTTTTTTTTTCTTTCAGACCAACAGACAGATGCGGATCCGTGAATTGCTTCGGCAACATTCCCAGGAGGCTCAGCTCATTGTCATGTAAGTACAAACCGGCGATAATGGCCACTATCGGACAATTAACCTATCACGGAGGAATTGCATCAACGCAGCTTGTAAAATATTGTCTAAACATGATATACAAATGGACGCAGAACGCCAAAATCTGAGACAAACAAAAAATAACGTACAAAATTCCATGTTTCGCGGATACCGCCATCTTTGAAATGGGGGGGGGGGGGGGGCATTACAATGAAAAGACATCCAATCATTCTCAGCTACAGTTGCATGATGAGACGTATTTTCATTGTAATTCCTCCCCCCCCCCCTCCCCCCCGAAAAAAATAATTCAAAGATGGCGGTATCCGCGAAATGGCTTATAGAGTTGTCTAAGGGGCGTGGTTAACTAGCAAACAGCGGTAGGTCAATGGGTGGCGCTTTTCATGGCGGCACAATTGCTGACGTTTTACACGAAATACCAAAAATTCTTTACAAGCCGCTGGCGAAACAAGAAACTTTTTAAACAAAACTAAGGACACTTGTGTAAAAACTTAAAGTTACTTGTATAAAAAGGGCACTCTTTACAAAATAATCGGGGGGGGGGGGGGGGGGGGGGGGGAAGGGTGTTAACCGCTGATGCAAAAAATTGGGGTGGGGTGAGCAATAAGTCTTGTGACCCAGTCTGACTGAGCTACTGTGGTCACCTGATCAAAAGTGGTGATCTGATTGGCCAATGTGCACTGTTGATTGACGTGCAGGAAGGGTCCATTATAACCTTTTCTTTGATTTCTTGCAGGAGTCTACCTATTCCCAGGAAGCGTACTTGTTCAGCTTACATGTACATGTGCCGGCTGGAGACATTATCCAAGGACATGCTGTCAGCAGGGATGCCAAATATGGCATCCAAATAAAGTCAATACAAAGAAATTCACTTGAAATGATAAAGTGACAAAGGACAATTCCAACCAGTTGAAAGACCCTCCTCACTTGAATGCAATTTGTGCTTTGTTTTAATTGATTTCGTTAAGATTGTTTCTTTACCATCTAACGGGCTCACACTTTCACTGATGTTTTCAAAGTGAGTTTCTTGAATGCAATCAAGTAATACTGATTAAGAACAATAAAAGTCTTCAAATAATTTGGAGTCTTTTGATCAAGAAACACTTGTCGCACTTTTACGGGCTTTAAAACAACAGCCAACTCCACATTTTTCATTCATGTGGGCACGTTTCTGTTTCAACTGAAACTAATTAAAATCATGGGTTTTTTTCATAACGAAGCCAAGCGAAAAAAAGAGAGTATTTATCAACAATGGTGGTGCTTTTGGTAATCCTCAGAATGAGGTTTTATGCATACTGTTTTCATAGCCAGTCAATTGTTACTTTTACATAATTCTCACATATTATAACATTTAAAGTAATGCAATCATTTAATAAAAACCAGTGTGTTCTAATTGCTGTGAATAGCATTAGAATATTTCAAACAATTGTTAATCCAAATGCCAAGCTTTAAGTCTATAAGAAAATCAGATTCAATCACTCGAGACTTTTTTCGTGACATGAAATAAAAATTGATACATGCATGGGATTGATTTAATTGACATCATCTGTGCTGGGCATACAGGGAACATAAGGCGAAGAAAATAACATGTTATAGTAAATGCTCTAAAATTATCCAGGTAGGCAGGAAAATATTTCGTTTGTTTGTCTGTATGTCTTTTATACTTTGTTTGCTTTAATTAGGATACAGTTATTGTGTTTAATTAATCTGTTTTAAATACCCAATACTACAAATAAGTTGCTTTTATTTTCGGGAAAAAAACATGTTATTTTATATGTTGACCAAATGTGGCAATAAAAAAAATGGCGGTCGGAAACGTGGCCTAAAAAATCCAGGTTGGTCGAGATAACACCATAAACACAATTTGTTTTAGTTGTTAACATTTCTGGATACATGGTGGCACTGCTTTATTGCAAACCTTTGTTTCTAAAATAATGATGACCCAGCTTGCTTTGAAAAAATATTCCATCAAAATCTATCTCGATAGGCCTACAATGGGTCCAAAAAAAAATCGTCAAAAAACTTAACGCATACTTTTCACTATATCCCAATACTCATGCATAAAGCTAAATATTTTGTTTTGTAAAAAGTCCAAAAAGAAAATGGCAAATCCATTGTAGTATACAGATCGGCGCATGCGCAATGCAAAACCATTAATAATAATATTTTGTGACATTGTCATTGAATATTATTTGTTTTAATTCATTAGTTATTGTTTCGGCAAAATGGAAAGCGATTAAAAAAATCAGCAACACAATGCTCGTGTATCTTTGTATGTTGTGATTGTTGTGTTTATTCGGGGTAAAGGAGGAAGCCACTGAATGAGGTGAAGTGATAGGTGGATTCACTATACGCCCTACCGTACATTGTGAGATACATCGTATCTCCACGCTGCAGAACCACCACCGCGCTCCCAGACACCTGCTCATGGTGACTTGAATCATTGCTAAAGCCAGAGACAACCGCGTCGCCGTTCTTCCGGAGATAAACCCACAGGTAGCTGCTGGAAGAATATTTGCACACAGAAAACATGAACACGTAGGTGCCCGGCAAACCACACGTGAACGTGCCGGTCTCGAGATCGAAGCTGGTACCCGGCAGAAGCGTCTCGGTCGCCTGGAAGGGCAAACGGGTGTCGTGACTCGTAGAGGTATCCGAGCTGCTCGTCCTCACCACGGTGAATGCTACCCGCTGGTTGGAGTCGTCTGGTGCCTCCCCTGGCTCACCCTTTTGACCTTTGACACCAGTTTTCCCCGTTGGCCCTACAGCACCTGGGACTCCTCTTGGACCGATTTTTCCGGGCTGGCCTATGCCTTCGTCCCCTTGAGGCCCAGCTGCTCCACGCTCACCCATAGGTCCACTCTGTCCAATATCACCTTTTTGACCTGGCTCGCCCTTTGACCCTGGCTGACCTAAGGACCCAGGCAAACCTGGTATGCCGGGAATTGCAGCCGACCCCTGGCAGCACATCGGACACGCCTGAGACGCAGGACCATCACCGTCCGAGGCAACCGGCCCAGTAACGGAAGCTCGGAGGTTGACGGAGTTACCCAGAAGGAGGGCGATTGAAAGAACGGTTGCCACGAAGATTTTCATTCTGTACAGAATAACAACGATTAAACTGAAACAAATCAGGTGAGATTTTTTTTCGATAAAATAGTTTTTAAAAACGGGAAGATTAGAGAAAAATAGTGAGGTTTGATAAACAGGAGAACTAGTCTAAAGTTCATGACAATCCGCCGTCAGATTTGAACTTTGAAGAAGAAAAAAAAACCCAAAAAATGAGATTGGAGGAATCATTGTTCGAAGAATGTTTTTTTTTGTTATATAACAGTGGCGTATGAGGGGTCAAGGGGCTAACATTTATGAAAAGCCTAGTTTATAAAACCGGTTGTCATGGCAACCCATTGGCAACCCAATAAGAGTCTAGAAAGGTCACCAAAATGCATTCCGATAGGGCGAAGCGTTCCGGAGCTGTAGTATTTTTTTTGGAGGGGGGGGGGGGGGCGGAGCACATCTTGCCCCTTCCCCGGTCCTGATAGAATCATTAATTAAACCTCACCACACCCACCTCGATGGTTCGTTCTTGAAGATCAGGTCCAAGAAGAGATCACAAGGAATTCAGTGTAGGCTGAAAAAAAACATACAAACGAAGACTGGTTAAGTTTACACTTTAGTCAGGAATACTATTTTATTATCAATTAAGATAAATGAGTGAGATTTTTTTCTCATTTGGATACATTGCCACCCCAAAACAGGAAAAATTTCTCAGCAAGTTATTACGGTCAAGTAATTAAAATAATAAGTTTTCTCGGCCGAATTCGTCAAGAAAAACAACCTGTTTAATGTCGCATTGTTCAATTTCTCTCGAATTGACTGACTCTTGAAATTCGCTTTCAATTTGTTTAAACGTTATTATTGAAACTTTTTTCAAGTTTGGATTAAGGAATGTACAGCTATTTCAAAGATTGGAATGCCTGGGAAGGGAATATGAAAAACGCAGAACAGAACTGTATCAATGTAAAGTGTCAAAGTGATAGAAGGAAATACATTTAGAACACTCGCCGATAAAATACTATGTCAAAATACAGATTTTTATGTAAGAACAATTAGGTCACCAGTTTGTTAATTGTTGTAATCCCTCTTTGAAAGTAAAAAAAAAAACATATCAATTTGTTTTTTGTGTGGCCAATACGATTGGCGATTTGCGAATTGCAAATTAAATAGACTCCTTATTCCATTGCACTTTCGTTGAAAATGAATACTTCCTCTTACAAATTCGCCGACACTCAGTGCAAAATCGAATACCAACAAAAGAAATGGATTTTCTTTTGCACGGAAAAGTTGCCTTCACGCTTTGGTTGGTGTAAAATATTTAAAAAAAAATCGAATGCGCTAAATGCGACCTTTTTTTCAATGTAATGAACAGTCTCTCAGATTGGAAGAACAAGTTGCGAAATTGGACGGGAAAACCTATATGTTATGATTCCCGAAGTTGATAAACAATCACAAACGAATTACAACGTGATCAACGATCAAGGAAAAATTAGGACAACGGTTGCGAACACAATTCCGATTTAAAAAATAAAGAAAAGAAGACAAATTCCAAAGAATCTGATTACACAGCAACTAAATATTGGTGTGATCAATATTTGTTTTCATCTTAGTTCTCTTTTTTTGCCAACTGATGTACCTGCAAAAAAAAAATGTGAAGGAAATTTCAGCGTGTTTCCGCTATAAGTTCGAGGCACCCTGATGAGTTTAACGAGGAATTTGCAAAGACTGCGGGCCAAAATGTCTGGCATAGTTCTACGGTGGGTGTTATAGGGAGGGAATATCACTCGAGGGATGTTTTCTGTTAAAATTTTGACCAAAAGGTGTATAAATATAGACAAAAAATACAGTCTCCCACCAAAATCACTGCTCTGTTCGATGATTGAGTGAGGAAAATGTCAAATAACAGACACTCACCTCGATGTAACGTTCTTGAATTCTATCACGAAGGGAATCCTCAACACTCAGCAGATTGCGAGCTGGAAATAATACCAACGAAAATGAGTCATTGAAAATCCGCTGGGAGATATCTTGGGGGCTGTTGGGGGAAGCATAGCTGAATTTCACAAGTAAAACACCCCCAGATCAAAATCTCTGTCGGGCGAAATGTGATCTGGATTGATAATATATTTTTAAGCGGAATGCGTCCTGCATGCAACAGTCCCGAACAGACCCACGCACGAGCAACAATATTCAAGTCTTCTTTGTAGGATTTAATATTTTCAAATCAAACGTAATAACTACCAAAACAAATGCCCAGATTTTCTGAGAGAAATCTGTATGCAAAAAGAATTTAAGGACACGTAGGATCATTTGCAATTGCCCGGAAAAGTACATTTAATGGCAGAAACCTTGCAATGCTGAGAGTGAAGATAACCCAGCTAACACATCACGTTGCCACAACGTTGTGCAAAGTTGTGAAAATGTTGTCATTTGGTAACGTGTCACGATGACATTCAAGCAACGTTGACACAACGTTTGACTGTATAATTGTTGGTTGTAAAAATGTTGTATATTGGTAATTTGTACAACGTTGTACGAAAGTCATCATATGACATTGTATTGACGTTGTATGGTGGTCGTTTCACAATCGTTGTAATAAAGTAATAAATATGACGTTGTGGTTACGTTAAATGTAGGTGTTTTCATGACGTTGTTTTTAAGTTGTCAATGTTACGTTGTCAGAACGTTGTAATTTAGAATGTTTACAACGTTGCTGTGAGGTTATAATCATGACGTTGAGTTAACGTTCCATCTACATTATTTTATAACGTTTTTTTCAGTTGTGAAAATCACATTGTCACGATGTTGTAGTTTAGTATTTCAAAACGTTGCAGTGATGTAAAATTCATGACGTTGTTGTAACATTGTACGTGGGTACTTTCACAACGTTGTTGGTATGTTGTTATTCTCACGTTGTCATGACGTTGTAGATAACAATTTACACCACGTTGCTGTGCTCATGACGTTATGATGACGTTGCATAAAAGTCTCACCATAATGGTGTTGTTAAGTTGTAAATTTCATGTTGTCGTGACATTGCAGTTTGGTATTTTCATGTTGTGTTATGTTGAGAGCTCACGTTGCTGTAACGTTTTATAAAGGTGTTTTGACACTGAATTTAAGTTGCAATTATGCTGTGCGTTACGATCCATGCTGTTTTGGTATTGACAAAAACATTGTGATTACGATTTACTGAATGTGAAGTGAACATAATATGTTTTAATTAATGATGTTTTATTTGATAATAATTAACATTTGGGTGCCGCCTTGCATTAATAATGTAACTCATGAAATTTCGAACATCATCATGTTTGTTTTGTCGTAGTAGGAATATAATGTTTCCAGATATTTTTCTAATGGTCTAAGATGGATGAGATCGTGGTCAAAGCGCGACTGTTTCCCGCTCATATTCATTGTTGAATACTCAATGTATACATGTACTTTATTGCACACACCAACGTAACTAGAAATATGATTCCTGTTCTCAAAGAAAATATTACCATGGCGCATGCGCATCAGCAGAAATTCCACGTCCAGACCGCGTGATAGCTTATTTGAATTGCTCTGCTCAGTCGAGTCAGCAATCGAGCAGCAGCAGCTCACTATAACGGTCGCCGACTCGCCGTCCAGTTGATGTGAAGTAGCCATGGTCGCCAAGCAAGTTATTTTCACTACAGCATTTCTTAGAAGGTAGGAATGAAATTTTCTGTATCTTGACTTCATTCTTGTGTCGAACACATTGTCTAAAAATCTGATGAAAGGATCAAATTAAAGTAAAACAACTTTTCGAACAAAGTCGCTGTCAAAAAATGAAGATTTTCCTATGCCTATCATCTTTGGTTTTTTTTAATAATTGTTGAAAATGTTCTTCAGACTCGATCAGAATAAATGTAGATTAATTAGGAGTGAAAATATGTGCCTCAATTGAGATTGGAGGCTCGTCAATGCGAACAGTTTTGGAAATCATACACTGAAAGAAACGTTCAAGTCATTTGGTTTTCAATTTGATAATAAAATCTTGGTATTATTCCAAGGAAATATTATACATGTGGATCAGATTTACTCGAATTCATGTTAGACCTTTTTAAAAACGTTTTAGGTTGGAAAGTTATTTGTTCGGTAGTTATAATTTTACATAAAACAGATATTGTTTTAGCAATTGGTAAAAATGGCAAAAGTGTATACATTATATCGAGAAGACTTTTGATTTGTGTACTATAGTATATGCCTATGTTTGTATTTTTTCCTTCAAATTGATGAATTAATTAAAATGTAAAAATATTGTATTGAGATACCCATGATACCCGAGCCAACAACCGTGAAATTGTTACCTGGGGTATCTCTTAATTTATATATCTGAGTTGATTTTCTCTCAACTAAAACTAGAGAAAATTTGAGCATAAACAGTCCGTTATAAAATTCCCGCTCAAAGACACAGTGTACGGTTGTAATAGCAACGCGCATTAGCATTTTAGTCTCAAGGGTCAGGCCTAAAGTTCACGTACCAGGACCGTACACGTATAAACGGTCATCTGGCTTTCGTTGGCTTGTACAATAACAAGTGTATACAGTTTCAATCCGGGCTTTCGGGCTGTATAGCTCCCAGGGTTTGGCGTGATTTATGGGAGTTTGACCAAAGTGTGTGGAGTAGAGTTCAGGGCCAGGTCAGCACTGTTACAAGATCAATGAAAAATACGCGAACTATAAAAGCCTTTTCTAAAAAGGGTCATTTGTAGACTAGTTGTATTATTTATGTGGGTTGAAGAGCACGGGGACATCATATTTACACTGTGTTAAAACTTGATTAGTTTTATATATTTCTCAACCTTAAAAAACATCGTTACTTTCTCCAGGTAGGCAGTACACATGTATGCTATACGTGAGTGCACTGGCAGCAGGATGTGGCATGTTTAAACTTTTAACTTCAGCAGTCTTCGAGGGAGGAAGTTTCTAACTATTTTGAAAACCACCCCATACATCTCTTCAAGGTTGTTGCTGTAAGTAATTCAACATACACTGACCTTCTATATACATGTTCTGTAAGATGGTGAAATTAACTTTTAAAATGTGTTGAAAATACACCTTGGTCGAAATTTGTTAAGTGATTACCTGACGTTCACCAGACACCTATATTAATTCAATTTATGTATTCATGAAATTTATCTATACTATAAAATTCAAGACCGTGAACCCATTGCATGCATATCCAAATCCTTCCAACTCAAAATGTTCATACTAGCACGTCCGCCTTAACAAAGTCATTCTTGTCGAGTCATGCGCCAGAAAAGATGCGTGCCCAATACTCTCTAAAAATAACCAAAAAAACCCCACACATTTTGCGTGAACCTCCCCGACGAGAGCTGATTAATTTTTTAGTAGGTTTTAACTTGAATGTTGTGAAAAAATGCAATGAAGTTTATAATTTTTATCGTTAGATGTCTTTCAAAAATAATAACTTGTATTTCGCAGGAAAATAGCAGTTGAAAAAAAGTAAATAAACTTTCAAAGTGAAACTCGAAAGTAGCGTAGGCAACGGATCTTTAATCAAAATAATTATGAATCAAATTAGGTTTTGCCCTTCACCGACGTATAAACACTGTGTACCCAGTGTGTATTCGCATAAAATAATTATGCGCATATCAAAACTGCAACTGGACGGTTCTTCTTAATATTTAATGAAACTGTTTCGTGTGGAATTTAAATAACTTTAAAAAAGCTTGAGCTCTTTGGTAATCAAATATTTTCTGTATTATATTCAGGTACCTGCATGACATGACTTCGCATGAACTTTTAGAAATGGCAGCCGATTGTGCTTGGTTGTCTAGAAGGGCCAAGATTCAAGGTAAGTGTATTAAGAAACTAACCATCGCAGTCACTAAATTGATTGGTCCAAAGGTATCAGCGACAAACACCTTAAATACACTTCTGAAACGAGCACCATAGACCTAATGCAATGCCTACTACCAAGACCATAAACTTGCGGAAGAACCAACATTTTGATCGTTACGTACATACATTTGAACATGAAGTTGTTTAGATTACATAAAAATGCGTAAAACAGGCTTGCGCTTTAACTCTCAACCAGGGTTTTTGGTTACCCTTTAAATTTGAGAAATATCCTTGACTTCAGGGTCAACTTGAAACAAGAGGCTCATTTATTTTATCCCTGTCTCTTGTGGGTTAAAGATTGTACATGTAGAAACACAGGCACAGCTCTGCTTGAAGTACATGTATTGAGAAGACAGACATTATCTGGATATACATGTAGTTTTAAATTTCACATCTGGTGAGCCAGCGTGACACGTAGTGAGTGTTTTAGGCCTGAGGCAGCAACCATTAAATGGTTCATAATGTTTAAATAATTGATACATTGTTTTTTGTTTTCCTTATTTTCTTGTCAGATTCGTGTCTTTGGAGAAGTGCCATATTGACAATTAACCTTGCTGAACAAGGAATCCACTTACTTCTACATCTGGATAATCTTCTGTTAAAGGTTCCATTAGATGAATGTTACGCTAAAACATAGATTGGGCAATTAGCCAATCTTAATGGAGGTATTCAAAGAAAATCATGTTGAAATGTCAATATTTTAAAATGCAGGTTTTTGCGAGTTCCCTGCATACAAATATATCTTCACGAACAAACGCTATTCAAGTATCCCTTTCAAGTGTAATTCTTTTTCATAGACTCTGTAGCTACAAAAAAAAACCAAAACAATTCCTTTGAGTTTTCTTTTGAAGATGTTCCATGGGAGAGAAAGAAATTGAAGGATCTAGATAGAGGACAGATTTAAAAAGCATGTGATTCAGTAGATTAAAAGTTGTCTGATCTATTTTATTTGTTCGATGTGAAAGTCGCCTTCCTATACTATATTTCTCATCACGGACAGTGGAAAATACTAATTTTCAAATACTATTTGAAACAATTATTTTGCCTGAATGTACGTTACGTATAGCACTGTGTATTTTTCATGAATTGATCCAATACATGAATAGGTATTCTCTAGTGTGGGTAACATTGTGATATGGTACCCCTCTGAAGGTGATGTATAAAACCGGTTAGTGGTTAGTTGGTCGACGATAATAGCCCTTGTATTCCGGCTCTGGCTATATTATTGGCGACCAGATCGACCCTTTATCTTCTAATTGCTCAGTAACAACGTTATTGTCTTGTTAAAAGGTTGGTTCATACTCTGTGAAGTTACGGCAATTCACTTTGTGAAGTTACGGCAATCATTAACGCCAGCGCTAAAAATTCTGGGGAAAAAAGAGTGAACCACATTTAACTCTGGGCAATTTGGAGTCAAATGGTTTCGATGTCAACATTTCAAAATTTGCTTTCACTTGAAGTATGAACCGATCGTCAGAGCTCAGCCCAGTCACTAAGGCGTGAATTCCTTAATGTGGATTCAAGTAAAAGACTTTAATTGTATACCATTCACGAAATGGACCCTGTAGTAAAATGTGCATGTTGATGTGTCCAAATAATTGCAGTGAGTATTAATTACACTTACCGTTTTAGTGATTGCATTTTAGTAATGTTTTTACATGCTGTTGTTTCTGAACACTCTTTGTAATAAAATTAGAGAAACATGAATTACATGTATGTTTAATTGTTTTGTTATCGTTTTCAGAAACATTTCTCCATAAATGCCCAGTAGGCTGCAGTAAGTTGGCCACCATGTTGCAGCAGCATGTCCATTAGGTTGTAGTAACGTGTCCACAAAGTTGCAGCAACGTTTCTTTAAAGTTGCAGAAACGTCCCATTTAGCTGCAATAACGTGCCCGCAAAGTTGCAGCAATGTCCTCATAAAGTTGCAGTAACGTCCCCATAAAGTTGCAGTAACGTGCCCATAAAGTTGCTTAAACGTGTCCAATACGTTGCTTTAACGTGTACAATAAGTTGCATCAACGTGTCCAGTAAGTTGCAGTGACGTCCCAAATTAGGTTGCAGTAACGTGCTAATCAAGTGGTAATCATGTCGCCAAAAGGTTGTAGAAACGTGCGTAGAAGTTGCTGTTATGTGTCAATTTGGTCGCAAATAACGTTGCGTCAAGGTGGTAATCATGTGCAATCACGACCAAAAAAAGTTGTGATGTATGTTGCGTTTACGTTGAGGAAACGTCATTGTAACGTTGCGTGATAACGTTGTAGCAACGCGCACGCGAGTCAACATTTTTACGTTGCCGCAACGTCATTTTCCTCACGTGGCAACAACGAAAACCTGACCTTTTTGCAACGTTGTCACAACGTAAATGTGTTAGCTGGGAAGACTGGTATCAAATACCCGGTAAAAGTATTTCGCCTGATATGTCGGTTGAAAACTTTGCAGGTGTTTTTAAAATTAAAAAAAAATAGTTAAGGTGTTATAAAGCACGGAATCAAGATACGAGATCCAACAAAATAGTGCATACGTTTTCTCTGCTTTTTCTTAATGATAGTATCCACTGAGCTGAAACTTCAACAGTTTAGTTGCGACCTTCTTAAGTTTTTAAAGCCATTTTGTTGCTTCTCACGAAAAAAAATTTCAAAAGCAAATAATCCTATGTTTTCTATTTTGAATTGCTTGCATTTGAAATTGTAGGCATCACAATGAACATACATTTTCTGCATTATCAAGGACAATCAATCTCATACCAAGGCAGTAGTGGCGGAAATCAGGTGGACACCGCAGTCAAGGTACGGTCGTTACACAAATAATTATGTTCCGGATTGGAAATCAGCGCACCGGTTTGACTACTAGCATCATCCCCCATTTGTTTGTTAACCGAATAATGTCCCATATTTTTTTTATTATTATTTCTGTACCAACTGACCAAACACTTTCAAAGTATTCAGCAAATACTACTATCGCCATATTTCAAGAAAATATTCAACGAAATCTAAGTGGCATGCTGAGTGGAACCCTGCATGCAAACAGAGCTTGTTCTTCATATTTTAAGACGAACAGCGGACAAGGCGGATCCGGGGGGGGGGGGGGAAGGGGCCATGCCCCCCCCCCCCCAAAAAAAACCATTTTGTTTTTAAGTGACGTCGCAATAAAGGCACGCACTGGGTACACTACCATCTTTTCGAAACAAAAAATGGTTAAAGTGGTCAGAAATTTCCTCAGATCGCCACAGAGCATTTAGAATTACAAAGAATTCGGGGCCCATGATTAAGCGGGCCCTGAACCCCACGCCGTAATTTTTTTGACCCACTTTCCGGGGACCAATTTTTTGGGGGGGCTACCCCCAAAAAATTGTGTTCTGGATCCGCCCTTGACAGGGAACAGAAGGGACGAATAATGTGCACAGACATCAACGCTGTACATGATTGCTACAAATGAATCCAACTAGATAAAGCAATTTGAACTTGAATAAAACTGTGAGCATCATCACGATCCGGTCCGTTTGTGTTTGCGCCCTCTTTATTCAGTGACACGTTCATCCTGCAGTGATTGAATGTTTGATGATCAAACCGGAATGGCGCACTGTGAACTCTAGCGAAATGACACAGTTTAACAACAAAGTTCAAAGGGTACTGAGTATCCACATAAATGATAACACATAATAAGACAGGCATGTTTGAGTTGTCTGGATTTCCTGATAAACGTTCTTCCGTGACCAACTTCTCCATAACTCTTCATCCTGAATTAGTTTGAGTGATTGCCGGAATACAATGTGAGTACATCGAATCAGGATTTCATGTTTAAAAATTAAAATGATAAATTAAACAGGGACAAAACGAGGCAGAAAATAAGGGGGTGGTTGATCATACCTATATACTGTTTAGGTTAAAGAGTCGAACATTCGCAAGATTGTTTTCTTTAAACCAAAATGTTAACGCAGTAATTTTTTTACCTGAACTATTACAAGTGCGTGAATTATTTTGAATAAGTGCGAATCCCAATCAATTTCAACTATTCTGAATCACAGCAGGGAACTTGATGTAATGAGCTCTTTAAAAAAATGCTCCCAAAATTTGATTCAAAACCAGTCGAGTCTGAACAGCTTTGTTTTTGACACTGAATTATTTCGTGTTTGTATAGTGTTATATCAGACAATATATATCGTCTTAAAAAATTGAAGACGTTTTCGAAATAGTGTGCCGGTGGGCAGACTATTAACGTGTGTTAGCAACGAAATTCAGTGACAAAAACCAAAAAAATAATCCCTTTAATTTATCTGTTTTGGTCAAATGTATAGCATCAACTAAGCTAAAAGTTCAAAAGTTAGTTGTGCTGAATCATACTTAAGATTGTGAGCAATTGATCATATGTTCCTCTAACTGGTTCAAGGTTGCTTGAACTTGTAGTTATAGGAATCACAATGAGCATACAGTTTCTGCATTTGTGGGGGAAATCGATCTCATACCAAGGAAGTAGAGGCGCAAACACTACAGCTGGACTACTGCAGTCAAGTTACAGTCGTTCAATAAAGATTTATTTTCCGGATAGGAAATCAGCGCACCGGTTTGGCTCTAGTAAGCCACCATCTGTTTGTCAACTGAAACTTGTCTCACAAAATATTTCAGATTTGTGAAAATCTGTACCACTCACCAAAAACTTTCGAAAAATAAGCCAAAAATCAATATGGCTGTTTGTCCAAATATCCAACAGAATCTCAGCGGCATGCTGAGTGGAATCCAACATGCAAATACATGAGTGAATTCATCGAGAGCTTTTGCTTCAATCTCTTCAGGCGAACAGAAAGCCTGAGCAATTTGTACAAACACCAACTCTACACATGATTTCTACAAATTCACCCAGTTAAATAAAGCAATTTGAACTTGTATAAAACTGTGTGCATCATATCACAATCCGGTCCGTTTGTATTTGCGCCCTCTATATTCATGACTCGTTCATCCTTCTGAATGTAACTTGATGATCAAAGCGCACTGTGAACTCTAGCGAAATGACAAAGTTGAAAGGGTACTGCTTGAGCAATAACACACAATAAGACAGGAATGTTTTTGATGTCCGGATTTCCTGATAAACGTTCTTTCGTGACCAACTTCCCCATAACTGTTGATCCTGAATTAGTTTCAGTGATTGCCGGGAAACAATGCGAGTACATTGCATCAGAGTTTCCGTGTTTTAAAATTAAATTGATAACATTAAAATGGCAAAATGAGGAAGAAAATAAGGGGTGGTTGATCATACTGATTTTATTGGTGAGGTTATTTATAAAGAATGGAGCTTTCGCAATATGTCTTCTGTAAACCAAAGAAAGACATATTTTTTAAAGTATTAAAAGTGCGTGAATTTGTTTAAGCATTAATCACAATCAGTTGAAACTATTCTGAAATCAGCAGGGAACTTGATGTTTTAAACTCTTCAAAATACTGTAATCAGATATGACTAAAAAAAAGTCCTACTGATAGCCTTTGTTTTGACAATACAACTTTCCGTGAATGTACAGTGTGCTATCCATATAGTGACAAGATTTTAACTTTTTCAAAAACTAAACCAGTCAGTATGTGAACAATAATTTAGTTTGAAGCGTGCGAAATGAAAGTTGAGGCGGAAATAATGTCAGACAGGAATTCCTCATTCCAAACAACAAAACCCTGATAATTATATTTGGGTGATCGGGTACTACCCGATCATTGTTTGGAAATGTTAAGACATTTCTTTCTTTCTTTCTTTCTTGTTTTTTTTTCTGACAATAATTATCTGCGACTTTTCTTCTGAACAGTACAGACTTCAAACCTTTAACAAACATCAACACTGACTCAGAGGTATACCTTTTTATACTCTGACGTCGTAATGACGTCATCAGGTATTTAATTACAAGCAATTTCACTGCAAAACCTCATAAACAAAATGAACAATCATGTTCACACTTTGAAACCTGATTGACAATACATTGATAAACATTTTTTGATATTCGAAGGTAAAGTCGTCTGACCTTTCCTTCCGGGGTTACTGGTAAGTCAAATTTAGGTAAATTTAAATTGCAAAAAGAAGTTGCAGAAAGACGAAACCTGGTATGAACATGAACCTAAGTGTGAAGATGTGGATATTTTAGTGACGTCGTCATGACGTCGTCATACATCAAATTACAAGCATTTCAGGTCAACATTTGACAAAATAGTTTGACAGGCGCGGATCCAGAGGGTGGGGAGGGGGGCCGACCCCCCCCCCCCCCCCAAGCCCCCGCTGTGAAACATGCACACAAAATATTACCCGTTCGCCTGTCACAACAACTTGACATATTTTTTTTTTTAGGAGCCTGACCCTCCCCTTGCACAAATTCCAGGATCCGCCCCTGTTTGAACAATATCTTTTGTCCTAATAAACCTGAGTGTTCAGTGTTTTGTGAAGTGGAAGATTGTGCCTTGGGCGATGGGCTACAGGACTACAGGGTCATCATCTTTGGGTGGAATTTTTGTTCCAAAAAGGTCATTGGATTATACCGCAAAAATTGAACAGACAATGAAAGATGATGAAATAAGCTGTAATTGGATGGGTGTCTCAAACACCTTGGAGAGTTGTGAGTATTTGTCCTGATCTTTACAAGTGGGGTATTTATCACTGAGGTCCATGGCAGTTTATTTGCTGGTCTGCAGCCATAGATATTCTTTGAATTACCACAAACGTCTTTGCGACAATTCAGCATTGTGACGTCATCGAACGAAGTTAGTTATAATAGGGAGAATTTGAAACTGAATCGCATGTTGATTCAAAGACCACAAACAAAAAGGCTACGGTTCAAAAAGGTGTGTTCCAGGCGCGGTTCTAGAGCCAATATTTTTTGGGGGGAGGGGGCTAGCAAGGTGAATCCAGATTTTTTTCCAGGGAAACGTGCTGAAATGTTGACTGGTTATTTTCTCCGGACACTTAGGCCTATAAAAATCAATACGTGTGTGTGGTGGGGGGGGGGGGGGGGGGGGGGGGGCTCGTGTCATATTTTTTATGGGGAGCGTTCGCTCGTACCCCCGCCCTGCAAACAGGACGCTGGGATGCTTTATACAAAGGTCATGATAAATTACCCAGAATGCCATCCCCACTTCCTCAGGGAGCGCTGATAAAATTCCACAATCAGGCACACTATATTAACTAAAAGTGTACAATGCACCCTTCTCATTTAGGGGGAGACCGTTCCCATGTACGTCCAATTCTTACATTTTGCTAGTGCATTTATTTAATTTGTTTATGGAATTTTTTTGGGGGGGCTAGACAAAAATATTGGGGGGGGGGGGCAAGCCCCCCCCCCTAGAACCGCGCCTGGACTGTGTTCATAGCAGCGATTGGCCAAAATGTGAGGCACAGTTGTACAGTGAGTGTAGATTTGCACACTTCTTTTGTTCGAATGACGTTTTCTGTTTATAACTGTGACCAAAATCTTTTTACATGTAAATGGACAGAAAAAAAGATACAGTTTCCCACCAAATCACCGCTTTATTACGATGCTTGAATAAAGGAAATATCAAACAGACACTCACCTAAGCACAGTTCTTGAATTCTATCGCGGAAGCACTCCTCAACACTCGAGCGGATTGCTGGCTGAAAACAAATACCAACAAAAATATGAGTCATTAAAATCCTGCAGGAGATAACTTGGGGGGTGGTGGGGAGGCATAACTGAATTTCAAAAGTTCTAAATTCCCCCCTCCCAAAAAAAGCCTCTGTCGAGTGAAATTTAATTTGGTTTGATTATTCATTTCAAACAGAATGTGTCTCCAACGGTCCTGTCTGGACTCAAGCGCGAGGAACATTCATGTCTCTTTTGGAAGGCTTTGCTATTTTCGAATCAAACGAAGTAATTGTCACACAAATAAATTATATAATTGCCGGGAAAAAAAGTACCTATACCGATTTAATGACAGAAACTTTGCGATGCTCAAAGTGAAGAGACCGGTATCACATATACACTGTGAATTGTTCAGCCTGATATATCATCTGAAAAAAATGAAGATATTTTCGACATTGTGCCAGTGGGCAGACTATGAACGTGTGCTACAATCCTGGCCAAATCTCGCTGGGCCCCCAACTCCCCGGCCCCCGTTCAGTGTTGTCGCTCATTGCGCGGTGTGTGCTCCATCAGCTGGAGAGAACAACATTGACCGGGGGAGCGGGGGAGTGGGTGGCCGTGGCAGGCTCAGGAAGTGTCCCAACCATTTTGGCCGGAATTGTAGCAACGAAATCAAGTGACAAGAACTAAAAAAAAAAATCCCTTTAATTTATCTGTTTTTGTCAAATGTATAGCATCAACTAAGCTTAAAGTTCAAAAAGTTAGTTGTACTGCATCATACCTAAGATTGTGGGCAATTGATCCAAAGTTCCTCTAACTGGTTCAAGGTTGCTTGAACTTGTAGTCATAGGAATCACAATGAGCATACAGTTTCTGCGTTAGTGAGGGAAATCGATCTCATACCAAGGAAGTAGAGGCGCAAACATTACAGCTGGACTACTGCAGTCAAGTTACAGTCGTTACATAAAGATTTGTTTTCCGGAAGGGAAATCAGCGCACCAGTTTGGCTCTAGTAAGCCACCATCTGTTTGTCAACTGAAACGTGACTCTAGGCATTTGGGATTTGTGAAAATCTGTACCAATAACACAACCAAAAACATTCGAAATATTAAGCCAAATACCAATATTGCTTTGTCCCAAAATATTCAACAGAATCTCAGTTGCATGCTGAGTGGAACCCTACATGCAAACATGACTGAATTCGTCCGAGAGCTTTTGCTTCAAATTTTAAGGCGAACAGCAGAGCAGAAGGACTGATCTGAGTAACTTGTACAAACATCAGTTCTATGCATGATTTCTACAAATGAACCCAGCTAGATAAAACAATTTGAACTTGAATAAAACCGTACGCAAATACTAACAGACCGGATGATCATGCACTTAGTACGAAGTGCATGATCATCCGGTCTGTTAGTATTTGCGTCCTACAACTGTGAGGCTATAGAGTGTTTATTCCGACTAGTCACACTTTTATCCAACAATGTTTGATTGTAAATGACGATCACTAATTGTGGCGGTTCGGACCGCGCTGGTTTGGCTGTTAGTTATCGTGCAACAGCATCGGTATCATAGTCACGCAAGATCAGTTTCAATTCCAATTTAATTTGTTCATAAACATTTTGTTGTTCAGCCCTCACTCCTCAAGCAACTACACATCACAAGCTTACAGAGAAGCGAGGCTCAAGCCTACTACCACGCTCGCTGTTTGGAAACAGTGTCAGCAATAATCTTCGGAATTTCAATCCCACGTTGATTCAAACTACGTGCAAGAAGGCACATTGTTTCGGGGGAAAAACATAATTGTTTCAAACACTCACCGAGCACAATCTTGTTCTTGCAATCAGTTCTCTCTCTGGTTGTCGTCCGAAGGAGCTAGGTGACGAGCTATGAGGGGAGAAGCGGCCCGCATCTGCCTTAAATCTTGGAATCGATTTCCTGAGCAGTGACTGAGGGACTGTCAATCACACATCACCGACTCGCTTCATATTAATGAGACGAAAGTCATGTTATTATCGTTGAGGCTATTAAAGTCACCCATACAAACTTGTGTCACCGACACTGAAATAGCCACATCCTATTGGTTGATACTGTATCGATGTCGGTGACAAATCCAAAACACGTGATTTGTGATTGACACGCAAAACTACATCCCGGCACTTGTGGTCACCGCTAGTCACCGAGTAACTGTGATTGGTGGATAGAATAATGACGTACACCGGCCGTGATTTACTCGGTGATCAGTTTGCGCTGTACGAATAACTCTATGGTTTGAGTCTCAGTCTTCAAGTTAGTAGAAGTATATATTCCGTGTGTTTTTTGTTTTGTATGTATAGTCACCATCAAATTGATTCAGTACATGAAAATCAATTATGTGTAATGGGCAATTAAGGTTACACACATTGTTAAAATGGGCTTCATTTTAGAACAAACCAACATGAGAACTAGCACACAAAATTGTCCAGCTATTGTCTAGTTATTGTGTAAGGTCTAATGTTGAGTTATGACTTTTTTTATTTAACAAGGCTGGCTGACGGGGAGGGGTGGGGACACGGCAGCAAAATCAGTAGTTGGAATAACTAAATCAGAAGTGGAGAGAAGACGACTGGTTTTAAATCGATGCTTCTCATCCGGCCTTCCCTCGATTGATTCATGAAATCTATAGAGAGAAGGGGGTGCCGGGATGGGAGCGCCCCCATAGCGCCAAATGAGGTTCAGCCCCCCCCCCCCCCCCCCTCCACACACACCCACACAACCAACCCCAGACAAATATTGTACTGTACACTTGCATCTTTTCTACAATACAGAGTCAGGATTGTTTGCAAAAACAAGTTTTATTAGGAAATCAGTGGTTTATAGGCGTAATATGACCGCTTTGACAGGGACTTTGAGGAAATACACAATGCATGGGAATGAATCCACCAGGACAAAACAACATGAACTTCGGTGAACTATGCGCATCCTATCCTGTCCCTGCATATCCAGGGCGCTCCAATGGTGACTGTACGCATACAATCAGATCAGTTTTGGCATTGAGATTACATTTTATATTTAAAAAAAAAATCGTCCCATGGGGGCGCTGTTCAAACCAGACGATCATGGACACTATCGGACAATAGGTGGCGCCACGCTGCGTGGCTAAAATAAATACACAACAACCAGACATGCCAGATGGAGCGACATTGTTGTTCACAAACATGACAAAGTGGGAAGGAACTGAAGGTGATATTCGATAAGGAAATAGCCGCAGCTGTGGAGAATGAAGCGATTTTGGCAGAAGGAATCCCTCGGTTGGACTGGGGTTATCGTGATGATGCTCTTGCTTCATAGAGTGTTCGAGATAGGTCAGCAAATTATGTCGGGTGTAGCACCATAAATGTGGCCAGTTTACTGGACTGCCTCCGTAAACATAGGCCACACAGCCACCATCTTGGAAACTGACTCGACGAAATTTTGAAAGTGATTTCCACATTGCGACTTCAAACCCCGTTCATTTATGCTTTAAAAATACACTTACCCTCTTAATAACAAAATTAGAACCTGCTGCCAGTGTCAGTTGCCCAGCTGCTGCGTAATTTACGACATTTTCTGGAGCCTTCTTGGCAACTTGGTCCAACCTAGCTGGAGTTACCCAGCCCTGAGTTTTATCATTGGGTTGTCATCTAGGGCTGGAGCGCATTTTTCTCAAAACTTGTAGTATTTGCAAAAAAAAATTGGAAAATGTTCAATTTTGTCCCCGTTACACACTAATTGCAACTGCAACTCACCCCAAACTTGCCTGGAATAACCATTACACAGGTCCTTGAAGTAAAAAACGATCCACGATGAAGATTCAGCCTACAATTGCAGTGAAAACAGGAGGAATAACCGCTAACTTGACAACCTTGCTGGATTGGCCAGGACCGCTATTGGTTTGTGCACAAAAAAAATTGTGTACAATGAATGGCGGTCGATTAACAGGCACAGAGAGCGATCGCTGTCAACTACTCGTTTTAGCCGGCTGCGCTGGCTGTTGGCGCATGACGTCACGCGGAAGCGTAACACCCGATGACTGTTTCATGCACTATTGGTTGCGGTTCCAGTACCAAAGCTGTGATGCGAGTGGTAAACCTTATATTAGTGCATGAAACAGTCATCGGGTGTTACGCTTCCGCGTGACGTCACGCGCCAACAGCCAGCGCAGCCGGCAAAACGAGTAGTTGACAGCGATCGCTCTCTGTGCCTGTTAATCGACCGCCATTCATTGTACACAATTTTTTTTGTGCACAAACCAATAGCGGTCCTGGTCAATCCAGCAAGGTTGTCAAGTTAGCGGTTATTCCTCCTGTTTTCACTGCAATTGTAGGCTGAATCTTCATCGTGGATCGTTTTTTACTTCAAGGACCTGTGTAATGGTTATTCCAGGCAAGTTTGGGGTGAGTTGCAGTTGCAATTAGTGTGTAACGGGGACAAAATTGAACATTTTCCAAATTTTTTTTGCAAATACTACAAGTTTTGAGAAAAATGCGCTCCAGCCCTAGATGACAACCCAATGATAAAACTCAGGGCTGGGTAACTCCAGCTAGGTCCAACCATGGAGGAAGGAATTATTCCTTCCTCCATGGTCCAACCGTGGAGCTATCTCCATGGTCCAACTGAACAATGCCCTCGCGCAGATCGTTCACCTGTCAATCACGCGTGCAGGACGCACGCCGCAGGTCCAGTGGTAGTCCGGTTCCCAGACCAAAAGATTCTGACTATTCGTATTCCTAGGCAGTTGAGAAGTTGAGTAACTCCAGCTGACATGCTCCATATTCATTCACATGTAACATGTGAATGAATATGGAGCATGTCAGCTGGAGTTACTCAAGCTATGTCGGGTGGGATTCGGGTGTTCAAAATCATGGTCATGGTGTTTGAAGGTTCAAGTGTAGTCCGCGGACCGTAGCCTTACTTGGAGTTGGACCCTAGCCGGCATAAATGTGGCCAATTTACTGGACTACCTCCGCAAATAAAGGCCACACTTCCACCATGTCCATCATGTACAAAAACATGTTGAACTTTGTCAAATTTTGATATTCACATTTAGGCCTAGTTTGTACTTTATTTTTGGTTTAGAAGTTACTTACCATGCTCACTTTTGTCATGTTTGTGCTGCCTTTTTCAGATGTCTAATTTTCGTGAAGTTTCATGTTGAAATTTTGTTTGATACGCGAACGTGTGCAAACGAATCTGGAAATTTCACGAAAAAGAGACATCTGAAAAAGGCAGCACTTTTTGATTCGGCTATAAAGAGGGTGAGTATGCTTCTACTAAAAAGCAAAAATAAACTACAAATTAAGCCTAAATGTGCAAATCAAAATTTGACAAAGTTTGACATGTTTTTGTACATGGTGGAAGTGTGGCCTTTATTTACGGAGGTAGTCCAGTAAATTGGCCACATTTATGGGGCTAAGTTGGACCCAACTTATCGCCTTTGTAACATTCGGACATGGTCTGGCGAAAGTGGGGTCCAAGCTAATTCCCGTATATGCCGAGCAACACAATTTTGTCTTTTGACCCAAAAACCCAACATTGCCCAACAAAAACATCAGATTTCACCCTCAAAATAGCGTCCAAATTACTAGATACGCCACCTGAGGTTCAAGTAGACATCAATAATTAAGATGGTTGTACTGAAGTTTACTTACGATCTGGATGAAAAGTGAAATTTCCCATTCAATCCCGAAAGCTCCCCTTGCGATCGTGAACACGTTCAATTTCTGATTTGTGTTAATGTTTGAACGATGCGATGTGGTCTTCATGACCAGCGTACATTGTACATTCGATGGTCCCCATATCCCGAGTGCGATTCCGTTACCGAGCGCAATGCATCGATTATGATAATGAGTAGACTGGATCTCGTTTGTAAACACAAGTACATTTCGAACGATAATAGAGAGTCGGGAACTAGGACAGCTTTTATGGGCGGAAACCAGTTCAAGCTAGTTCCCGATTGTCATTTACCATTTGAAATCCACTTGTGTTCACAAGCGAGATCCACTCTACTCATTGTCATAATCGATGCTTCGCGCTCGGTAACGGAATCGCACTCGGGATATGGGGACCATTGAATGTACGCTGGGCATGAAGACTACATCACGTCGTTCAAACATTAACACGAGTCGGAAATTTAACGTGTTCATGATCGCAAGGGGAGCTCTCAGAATTGAACGAAAATTTCACTTTTCTTCCGGATCGCAAATAAACTTCAGTACAACCATCTTAATCATCGATGTCTATTTGTACCTCAGGTGGCCTATCTAGTAATTGGGAGGCCATTTTGAGGGTGAAATCTGAATGTTAAAAAGACGATAAGTTGGGTCCAAGCATGGTCCAATTTACTCGGACTACTGTAAGTGTAGTCCGAAAATTTGGGACTCTCAATACTGTGTATGAGAGTCCCAAAACTTATGGTATTGAAAACATGCAAAGCAAGAAAAAAGACTGGCACCTGAAACAACCAGTCCAACACAGCTTCAGTACTGCATCAATCAACCATGCCAAAAGAATTTAAGAAACATGTGGCATGAAGCGGGAACTAGTCTCAATTTACTACACATTTCTCCGTAGTCAAGCCACCAGACTATTGACACTGAATGAAGAGGTCAGTCTTTTCAAATAGTTGGACCATATGGTCATGATGGTTGGACATGTACCAGTCTAGTATTTAGTCCCATTTTGAAATCACTTGACTTCCCTCTCATGTGCAAAACATTGAAGAAAAATCTCCTTTGAAAATTGAATTGAGTCTCCAAACTTGGTTGATGAAATACTGAGGACATTTTCTTTGCCCGTTTTGTTTTGCACGTTTCAGAGCACTCCAGAGCCCTGTCTGCTGTAAGTGTAACTTAGCCCTAGTCCTAGCCCAGGTTGGACTCTGTTGTGTACACGCAACGGAGTCCAGGGTATGAATCTCTCCTGCCATAGCGAAAAAAGTTTTAACACATTTAGTATTAGTAAATATTGCTTGAGATTATTTATGCTTATTGAATTCTTCTCTTTGTCTTTGGGTAATGTATTTTTTTTTTCATTAGAAAATTGACGTGACAGGTCACACAGTGGATGATTTGGTGAACAAGACAATAGAATAGCTTCAGCCCAATCCAGGTAAGAATCAAAATTGGAACATCATTGACGCTAACCTTCCCAAATCCTCCAAAATCCTTTTTTGCAAAATGTAGGCTTTTGCAGGATTGAGGCTATATGGCAAAAATGTGTGCCTGATTTATGAGGATGCACTGTGTCAAGGTCTTGGGCCGGATCTTGTGTTGTTCCCTGAGCTCAGGGAACCAGACTAGCTGGCTTGCATCCATTCACGGATGTGTAACCGCTTGCCAAAAAAATGTGGACTAAATAAATTGGGTAAATTGGGGCACTATTTGGACAAATCAGTTTCTTCCTATGATGGTCGGCCGACCATCTTTTGAAATCAATACCAAAATTCTTATTTTCTTAAAAATGACAGCACACCAGGTGCCATGATTTCACAGGATGTCTGAGACTGTAATTCACCTACAGTCAAGTCAAGTATTTCATAATAATTTGGTAGTTTTGTTTGTTGATGTTTGCAAATGTCGTATATTACCTTTAATTGTAACCTTTGGAATAATTACGTTTGGGGTGACTATAGAACACCGGTTTGAATCGGGTCTAAGTATTCACTTCAAACAAACCAAATAGAGATAGATCTTCTATTTGTGTGCTGACCCTAATCAATCGTATTGTCTTTCCTGAACAGTCTCCAGAGCCACGAGCAAAGTCCGTGGTCAGAACAAGGGAGGAACCAAGCCTCAACAACCCGTAGGATTCCTGGGAGAAGTCATGCTGAAGAACGGCAGAGAATTAGGAGAAGATTCAACGTTTGGTGAGCAAGCTTCAAGATGTATTCTCTTTCCTTCTGTGGTAGACTGATCATAAAGCTCTCAAAAAGGTGCTCTAATCAGTGTTCCAATCCACCAACATAGTACCATGAGTATTGTGTAATTTATGTAGTGCCCAGCACTTCAGATATGCAAGGCCAAGTAAAGAAATAAACCAGTTTCTCGTACCTGCCTGCTGCCTTTTTTGCACCCACTTTTTATTCTTTAATTTTTTTTTATTTATAAATGCATACATTTGCAATATACAGGTGAGTCATAAAAGACGAAACCCAAATGGCAGGACCGATTTTTGAATGAAGTTTTGCCTGTAGCACTTTCCAAATCTAGGATATGAAAGCCCAATCAATGGGCTTTGTATTAACACAAGAATCATTCACATCACTCATTTGCTTTTCAAGTTACGGAATTTTGAACACAAACACCATTTTAAAGTTCTGTCCATGGATCACAAAGAAATGTACGTGTTATTTCAGCAAACAAAAACAATTCACATGCATCCCTATGAGAATTGTTTTCGTTTTGCTGAAAGAACACTTACTTTTTTACCTAGCCCAACTGTTGTCATTTTGGTGGAAACAACAGGACAATAAAATCTTTCCTGTTAGAGGTATTATAAAAAGCTGGATTTTGTTATATTTTTGTTTTTGTTTGGATACAGGTCTGGCGATGGTCGAGATGGAAGAATCAGTGAGGCAACTTTCTGAAGTCAAGGACGCCTTCGATCTGAACGTCAGACAGAACTTCCTGGATCCCCTGGATCATCTCAAGAACAAAGATCTGAAGGAGATCAACGTGAGTTCCATCTTACAGAATCTAACATCACCCATTATCTGGTTGATTCTGATAGAATCAGGACTGTGTTGCACAGCCACGTTCGGGGAAATTCAAGCACAAATTAGGGAAAATGGAAAACATAAAGCCACGTCAGAATGAAGTGGCTACGGCTAATACATCAGTTGCACCTATGGAAGCAGATGAAGCCACTTCCCATGTGGGCTAGTGTTAGTCGTAGCCATGTCATTCAGACATGGCTTATGCTCACTAACAGAAGGGTTAACCAGGGTTACTGGAAATTACATTCTCATATAGCGTAATCCGGCGAACAAAATTAGAAGCCATTTTTGAGGTTGCGCCACGACTATGCGCACGCGTTCTTAAAGACGAGGCTCGCAAATGTTTTGGTTGAAGGAGTCCGGAGTGCGCGATTCACGTGAGCCTAGTGCCTCCGCATTTATCCTGAGTTATCCTGTTCACAGACAAACCAAGGCCGATGAAAACATATACCTCACCTCATGGTAGAGGGAAAAAAAAGCAGACGGGAAACCGTTTTTTTTTTTACTCTGTCTAATAATGCATTTCATAGACCATGCATTTCATAGACAATCTCAGCTCCCAGGGTATACTTAGCACAGCTGTTTAGTTTTGGTGGAAACAACAGAACAATATAATTGTTTTTTTATAGGTATCATTAAAAAAAAAAAAAATTGTTTTGGTTATTTTTTGGATACAGCTACGGCAATGGTCGAGATGGGAGAATCACTGAGGCAACTTTCTGAAGTCAAGGGCGCCTTCGATCTGAACGTCAGACAGAACTTCCTGGATCCCCTGGATCATTTCCAGTACAAAGATCTGAAAGAGATCAATGTGAGTTCCATCTTACAGAATCAGACAGAATTTGGTTGATTTTGATAGAAGCAGGACTGTGTTGCACAGCCACCTGCGGGGAAAATTCAAGCACAAATTGTGGCCAATCTGGAAAAAAATTGATAGAAGACCAGTGATCGATTACTGATTAATTTGGGTTGTAACTTATGGCTGTGTACTTTGGGTCATTCGATAAATTGGGGGTCCACTTTTTTCCTGTCCCTGTTACATCTGACATCTGTGATTTTATAATTCTGATGCACTCCTTAATGCAGTCGTCCTCCAAGGGTGATTATGAATAGCAAACTACCTACACAACGAATACAAAATTGTTTAAAGTCATTCTTAACCCTAACTCCCTGGGCATTTTTGCGATGATGCTGCAAAATCCTCCAACTGCCTCCATGTCAAAATTGCATGCAGCCTCAATCCTGCAAAATCCTCCATTATTTCTTGAATGTGGTCCTTGGAGGGGTGACCACTGCCTCAATCCTACAAAATCCTCCAGCAATCACTGTCAATATGTTGAGGCTGATCGAGCCAGTGGCATCCTGGAGCAGTGCGGAGGACTTCAAGTATAATTTATGCACAACTGAGCATAAACAAACACAAGGCCCGGCCCAAGACCTTGACACAGTGCATCCTCCAAACTCGGACTCACATTTTTGCCAAACAGCCTCAATCCTGCAAAATCCTCCATTTTGCAAAGAGGATTTGGAGGATTTAGGAAGGTTAGGGTTAATGCAGTCGTCCACCAAGAGTGATTATGTGAAGCAGACAACCTACCCAACAAATTGTTGAAGTCATTCTTAATGATACTTGAACGGCAAATGACAATGCTCAGAGATAACAGGAACTCGAAAATTGTCACACTTTGACCCATAGTTTATATAAGGTGCCTTACAGCAATGTGCAAATGTCTCTTGTCAAACAATAATTTATTTGTCTCCCCAATGTTTGTTTTTTTCAGCACCATCGGAAGAAGTTACAGGGGCGACGTCTTGACTTTGACTACAAAAAGAAGAAGCAAGCAAAAGGTAGGCGACAGATTATCTCAACTCCATCATATCAAATCATCTTACATTACTTAGATCATAACTAAAACAAAAATAAACCATTAGACTTCCAAAGTGTTATTGTTAACCTGACACTAAATTTATCATTATTAATTGTCATAGAGTATGTCCCAAAAAAGTGTCCATGATAAAAAGTCTGATGTGGTTTTGGATTGGAATCATTTGCCCTTGAGCATTAAACCGAGGTCTTGCCGTGATGACTGATAGCCAGGCAAATGATTCCAATCCCAATTGCAGCCCTTTTCACAACATGCAGGATTTTACACAGCTTACATAACACAGCACTGAAATTCATTAAGGCAAGGAACTTGGTCACAGTGTCCCAAAATGTTGTTGTGATCAATTGACAAGTGTGCAGTGATGCGTGACTGAAATTAAATGAAACTCATCGGGGTTGAGGCCAAGATAGGGAGTATCTGCACAATCAAACTTTTTCAAATTGGACTTCATGGTTTTGTAGTTATTTCAAAAATAGTCAGACGGACATTTCTTTTGGACATACTATATAATGCGTATAATATTTGTTTGCATTAAAAGAAAAACAAAAATTGCATTTAAAATATACGAACACTGTACACACTTACCATAAGGCGCACAATGTCGTTTCTGCTATGCTTCCGAGGATTAATTGGCTTTGTGTTTTCCTTTGTTCCCTGATCTAAACCTTTCCCATAGACTTAGTGCACAAACCGGTGTTGGAGGACAATAGGCACCGTCGTTCGAGTACTGTATTTTGAGTACCGAAATGTGTACTCACAGTTGAGTACTTGAAGAAGACTTTGCGGAATGAATTTTGATGAACAGTTTGAGTAAAGTGCAAGCAGGTCTTTAAAAAATTAAGTCAAAGTGGCAAAATGTGTAACAAGATCATTAAACCAGATTTGTCCAGGTTTCTCGCTTTTTTCAGCACTAACGTTGGTCTTTTCCAAGACCTGGACACAATTTATTTAGAGCAAATGCATTCAAATTTTCCTTCTGATTGGTTTCCGTCTAGATTGGTGGGTTGGGTAAGATCAAGACCAACACAATCATCAAGGAGCTCTCCAAAGCCTGGATGCTGGATGAGGAAGCAGGGGAGACCACAGAGAAGTCCTTGGAAGATCAGCAAGGAAGAAGTCACTACGCTCATCGAGAAGGTAGAATCGCCTTCTTGCGCTCAAGCACCCCCCCCCTTCCACAGAGAAAGCTATAAACGAGGGCCATTTGGGCGCCATCGTGGCTTATAAATGCTGGTTCCAAATACACGATAACCAGCATGAGTGAACCAGTGAAGTGTCCCTCATTCCGGCTTCTGCTTGTTTGACTATTAGTCCATGCATGGAGACAATACACTTAGAGCTCTTCCCAGTATCCACTTTATACGGAAGACGGATAGTGCCACTCAATGAGTGTGAATACATTTTTTTGGTGGGTGTGAAAATATTTTTTTTTTGCACACCGGCCGCCACTTATTATGTGGCGGCCGCCAGATAATAAGTGGCGGCCGCCACATAAGTCGTCATAATAAGTGGCGGTCGCTGTACAAAAAAATATTTTCACATGCACCAAAAATATATATTCACACTCATTGAGTGGCACTATCTGTCTTCCATAACTTAACACTTTGTCCCTGGTTTTTGTGATTTTAAGTCCAGTCTTGCAATATCTTTAATTGCGTCCAACCTTTGACATTCTGGTGGGTGATTTTTCAAAAATGAGTATTGATCACTTTCAGTGGAAATTGAACAACTCATAATTAGTTCATTTTCTTTGCCAAGTGGAACTCGACATATTAAACATCAATATTCCAGTCCTTTTTCCACCTAAAATCTTGGTCTTCTTCATAATTCCCTTCTAAAAAAAAATCCTCCTAGCCAAGATAGTTAGTCTCTTCATAAATTCCCTCTAAAAATGTCCTTTTAGCCAAGATGGTTAGTCTTCTCCATAAATCCCTTCTAAAACAAATATCTTCCTAAACCATGATGGTTCCTCTCCTCCATAATTCCCTTCTAAAAAATATTCTCCTAGCCAAGATGGTTAGTCTCCTCTGTACTTCCCTCCTAAAAAAATATCCTCCAAGCCAATATGGTTAGTTTCCTCCTTAATACCCTTCTAAATGATACCTTCTCAAAATATCCTCCTAGCCAAGATGGTAGTCTCCTCCATAATTTCCTTCTAAAAAAAACACCCTCCGAGCCAAGCTGGTTATAGTCTCCTCCATAGTTCCCTTCTAAAAAAAAAATATCCTCCTAGCCAAGATGGTTAGTCTCCTCCACAATTCCTTTCTAAAAAATATCCTCCTAACCAAGATGGTTAATCTACTCCATAATAAAAATATCCTGAACTACCAATACTTATGGTCGTCTTCTCAGTAATTCGCTTAAAACAAGTCTGGGTCTTGCGCGTAACTTTGTACACACCTGTCCCAAGTTCTTTCCACTGACTATCCCTATTGCCGAGTATGATATATGTCTATATCTTTTATAAATAGTCATGCTCATTCAAAGGCATATTCATAGAAAGGTGGGAAATCTCCTTGCTGCCACGGTGTCAGATTTAACGTTTGGTATACCGTGAGGTATATCTAGGTTGTGTTAACTTCAGGTTAATTACTCCGATCTTAACGATAACCAAGTTAACGATCATTAAATAACAATTGACTGTTTTTTTTTCTTTTTCTGAAGGCTGGTACAAGGACAAGATTTTGCCCAAGATGGAGTTCTGTGCTGTTGGTTGGGTAAGATCAAGACCAACACAATCATCAAGGAGCTCTCCAAACCCTGGAAGCTGGATGAGGAAGCAGCCTGGAGACCACGGAGAAGTTTCCTTGGAAGATCAGCAAGGAAGAAGTCACCACGCTTAAAGAGAAGGTACAATCTCCTCCTTGCGCTCAAGCACCCCCCCCCCACCTCCTATAGTGAAAACTATAAACTTTATTTTGTTTTTGTGTAAGTTGGTCAGAAGTGCAGAATGATTCACATGTTAACTAATGCATGCAAAATAGAGAAGAAAAGTGGATTTTAATGACTATCATCCCACCTTATATTTTAGGCTATAGAAATGTCAAACCCCCAAAACCGATTTTTACCTACCCTACCACACAGTTGTTTCTTATATGTAGACCAAAAAAAAATATTTGGTCTCTGGTCAGACTAAAGTCCGGAATTGACGCGGGGACGCTGCTTTTTTTTTTTTTTTGCTTTTTTTTTTTTCAAGCTTGGATTGTACAGACAAGGCCAATTTCGGGCAAGGACCATTAGTCGACTAGTGGTTGATTTGTGACGTACCTTACGCCTTCGCACTAATAGCAACGTGCGAACGTCTCTAGTCAAACGCTGGTCAAAATGTCATCGCAAAACTTCCGGATCCTGGCTCTCTGCTAGCGTTATGAATACGCACGGCTATTGGCTACCAGCGAAGCAACCAACCCCAGTAGGCTGGTTCCAAATAGTCGACTAGCGTAGTCAATCACCGTCGACTAGACAGAGTTCAGGTAAACGTTAGTTAACCATTGGTCAACTATAGTCCTTGCGCGAACTTGGCCCAAGGTGGGGTACTATTTGCTTTTTTGGTGTCCTCATGTACATTGGTGTCCTCCATAATTTGCCTTGGTGCTCTCGATTGTGCTCTCTAGCAATTTCCCATTCCTTGGTGCTCTTTGTTAAAAAAAAATTGAGGAGATGCGGCAATAGAGGGCGCTGTCGGAGCTACCGCGAAACATTTTGGGAAAAAAAAGATTGACGCGCATGATTAAAATCGACGCGCGCGCCGACCAGAGACCGATTTTTTTTTTTTTGGCCTAATAGAAAACACCACACTTTTTGTTCTTGGTTGGCTTTATTATTTTGTTTCAGTGTCCTATTCATTTCAGGGAGCCTTTCAGAGATCTCTCAGGTTATTCTGGATGGCTGCATGTCGAAGGAAACACATGCTTTATGTCAAAGGGAAATAATGCTCTGTATAATTTTTGTTTGTGAACCCCCCCCCCCAGATTGACCCTACTCATCCCAACCTCATCTCCTTGAAATCCAACTGGGAGAAATGCAGGCTGCACGTCTTTGCCGCCACTGCAAGAAGGAGCAAATGGACAGGGAGAAGATGAACATGGCCAACATGCTTAGCCAGTTCCGCATCAACTGCTTGGACGTGGAGGTCATCCCGGACCTGAACAAGAAGCCCAAGGAGTAGAGCCTGAGACGGTTCAAGGAGCTGTCCAAACCCTGGATGCTGGATGAGGAAGCAGGGGAGACCACGGAGAAGTTTCCTTGGAAGATCAGCAAGGAAGAAGTCACTACGCTCAACGAGAAGGTAGAATCTCCTTCTTGCACTCAAGCACCCCCCCCCCTCCACAGAGAAAACTATAAACGAGGGCCATTTGGGTGCCATCATGGCTTATAAATGCTGGTACCAAATACACAATAACCAGCATGAGTGAACCAGTGAAGTGTCCCTCATTCCGGCTTCTGCTTGTTTGACTATAAAGCGCCCTCTTTTGTCCATGCATGGAGATAATACACTTAAACTAAGCTTTCCTAGTGTCCACTTTACGCTTAGTCCCTGGTTTTTGTGATTTTAAGTCCAGTCTTGCAACATCTGTTAATTGGGTCCAACCTTTGACATTCTGGAGTCTGATTTTCAATAATGAGATTGATCACTTTCAATCCATTTTTCGTACAACTCTCAGTTCATTTGATTTGCCAAGTGCATGGAACTCGACTTTTTAGTAAACATCAATAAATCATCAATTTTTTTCGCCTGAAATCTTTTTTTTTTTCAGACCAACAGACAGATGCGGATCCGTGAATTGCTTCGCCAACATTCCCAGGAGGCTCAGCTCATTGTCATGTAAGTACAAACCGGCGATAATGGCCACTATCGGACAATTAACCTATCACGAATTGCGTCAACGCAGCTGGAATTGCGTCAACGCAGCTTGTAAAATATTGTCTAAACATGATATACAAATGGACGCAGAACGCCAAAATCTGAGACAAACAAAAAATGACGTACAAAATTCCATGAGCCGTTTTGCGGATACCGCCATTTTGAAATGGGGGGGGGGGCATTACAATGAAAAGTCATCCCATCATTCTCAGCTACAGTTGCATGATGAGACGTATTTTCACTGTAATGCCTCCCCCCCCCCCCCCCCCAGAAAAAACAATAATTCAAAGATGGCGGTATCGGCAAAAAGGCTTATAGAGTTGTCAAAGGGGCGTGGTTAACTCGCAAATGGCGGTAGGTCAATGGGTGGCGCTTTTCATGGCGGCACAATTGCTGACGTTCACACGAAATACCAAAAATTCTTAACAAGCCGCTGGCGAAACAAGAAACTTTTTAAACAAAACTAAGGACACTTGTGTAAAAACTAAAAAGTTACTTGTGTAAAAAGGGCACTCTTTACAGAATACTTGGGGGGGGGGGGGGGTGTTAACCGCTGGTGCAAAAAATGGGGGCAGGGTGAGCAATAGATCTAACAGTGCTTGTGACCCAGTCTGACTGAGCTACTGTGGTCACCTGATCAAAAGTGGTGATCTGATTGGTCAATGCGCACTTTTTGATTGACATGCAGGAAGGGTCCATTATAACCTTTTCTTTGATTTCTTGCAGGAGTCTACCTATTCCCAGGAAGCGTACTTGTTCAGCTTACATGTACATGTGCTGGCTGGAGACATTATCCAAGGATATGCTGTCAGCAGGGATGCCAAATATGGCATCCAAATAAAAGTCAATACAAAGAAATTCACTTGAAATGATAAAGTGACAAAGGACAATTCCAACCAGTTGAAAGACCCTCCTCACTTGAATGGAATTTGTACTTTGTTTTAATTGATTTCGTTAAGATTGTTTCTTTACCATCTAACGGGCTCACACTTTCACTGATGTTTTCAAAGTGAGTTTCTTGAATGCAATCAAGTAATGCTGATTAAGAACAATAAAAGTCTTCAAATAATTTGGAGTCTTTTGATCAAGAAACACTTGTCGCACTTTTACGGGTTTAAAAACAACAGCCAACTCCACATTTTTCATTACTGTGGGCACGTTTCTGTTTCAACTGAAAGTAATTAAAATCATGGTTTTTTTTCATAACGAAGCCAAGCGAAAAAAAGAGAGTATTTATCAACAATGGTGGTGCTTTGGTAATCCTCAGAATGAGGTTTTATGCATACTGTTTTCATAGCCAGTCAATTGTTACTTTTACATAATTCTCACATATTTAACATTTAAAATAATGCAATCATTTAATATAAACCAGTGTGTTCTAATTGCTGTGAATAGCATTAGAATATTTCAAACAATTGTTAATCCAAATGCCAAGCTTAAAGTCTATAAGAAAATCAGATTCAATCACTCGAGACTTTTTTGCGACATGAAATAAAAATTGATACATGCATGGGATTGATTTAATTGACATCATCTGTGCTGGGCATACAGGGAACATAAGGCAAAGAAAATAAGTTACAGTAAACGCCCTAAAATTATCCAGGTATGTAGAAAAATATTTTGTTTGTTTGTCTGTATGTCTTTTATACTTTGTTTGCTTTAATTAGGATACAGTTATTGTGTTTAATTAATCTGTTTTAAATACCCAATACTACAAACAAGTTGCATTTATTTTCGGGAAAGAAAACACGTTATTTTATATGTTGACCAAATGTGGCAATAAAAAAATGGCGGTCAGAAACATGGCCTAAAAAATCCAGGTTGGTCGAGATAACATTATAAACACAATTTTATTTTTTAGTTGTTAACATTTCTGGATACATAGTGGCACTGCTTTATTGCAAACCTTTGGTTCTAAAAAAATAATGACCCAGCTTGCTTTGAAAAAATATTCCATCAAAATACTTCTCGATAGGCCTACAATGGGTCAAAAAAAATCGTTGTCAAAAAACTTAACGCGCACTTTTCTCTATATCTCAATACTCATGCATAAAGCTAAATATTTTGTTTTGCAGAAAGTCAAAAAAAAATGGCACATCCATTGTAGTATACAGATCGGCGCATGCGCAATGCAAAACCATTAATAATAATATTTTGTGACATTGTCATGATTGTCATTGAACATTATTTCTTTTAATTCATTGGTTATTGTTTCGGCAAACATGGAAAGCGATTAAAAAAATCAGCAACACGATGCTCGTGTATCTTTATGTGTTGGATTGTGTTTATTCGGGGTAAAGGAGGAAGCCACTGAATGAGGTCCAGTGATTGGAACTACTATACGCCCTACCCTGCATTGTGAGATACATCGTATCTCCACGCTGCAGAACCACCACCGCGCTCCCAGACACCTGCTCATAGTGACTTGAATCATCGCTCCAGCCAGCGACAACCACGTCGCCGTTCTTCCGGAGATAAACGTACAGGAAGCTGCTGGAAGAAGATTTGCACACAGAAAACATGAACACGTAGGTGCCCGGCACACCACAGGTGAACGTGCCGGTCCCGAGATCGAAGCTGGTACCCGGCAGAAGCGTCTCGGTCGCCTGGAAGGGCAAACGGTCGCCGCTCAGCGTATCCGAGCTGCTCGTCCTCACCACGGTGAATGCTACCCGCTGGTTGGAGTCGTCTGGTGTCTCCCCTGGTTCACCCTTTGACCTTTGACACCAGTCTGACCGGTTTGCCCGACTGAACCTTTAGGCCCAGTGTCACCTTGAGGGCCAATCGGCCCGATTAGCCCTGGCTCGCCTGCAAAACCAGTACGGCCTTGGAGCCCCAACTGACCTTTGACACCACGTGCTCCCCGCTGACCCCGAGGGCCCATCTCTCCCTTTTGACCTTTGACACCAGTTTCTCCTGTTGGCCCCACAAAACCTCTTGGTCCCATCTTGCCCGGCAGGCCGCTGCCGTCGTCACCCGGCTCACCTGGCTGACCTGCATCACCCTTTGACCCTTGTAAAATTCCCACAATTGCAGCTGTTTCCTGGCAGCACGTTTGGCCCGCCTGAAAGGCAGGATCACCGTCCGAGGGAACCGGCCCAGTAACAGAAGCTCGGAGGTTGACGGAGTTACCCAGAAGAAGGGCGATTGAAAGAACGGTTGCCACGCAGATATTCATTCTGTACGTGAACAAAGCATGAAACTAAACCAAATCAGGTGAGATTTTTTTTTCAATAAAATAGTTTTTAAAATAGGGAAGAGTAGAGAAAAATATTGAGGTTTGATGAAAAGGAGAACTAGTCTAAAATTCATGACAATCCGCCGTCAGATTTGAAGAAGAAAAAACACCCAAAAAACATGAGATTGGAGGAATTATTGTTCAAAGAATGTTTTCTTTGTTATAACAGTGGCGGATGAGGGGTCAAGGGGTTAACATTTATGAAAAGCCTAGTTTATAAAACCGGTTGTCATGGCAACCCATCGAATCGATTTTTTTTTTATTTCGCCCGCCAATAAGAGTTAAGAAAGGTCACCAAAATGCATTCCGATAGGGCGAAGCGTTCCGGAGCTGTAGTATTTTTTTGGGGGGGGGGGGACGGATTACATCTTGCCCCTTCCCCGGTCCTGATAGAATCATTAATCAAACCTCACCACACCCACCTCGATGGTTCGTTCTTGAAGATCAGGTCCAAGAAGAGATCACAAGGAATTCAGTGTAGGCTGAAAAAAAACATACAAACGAATACTGGTTAAGTTTACATTTTAATACTATTTTATTATCAATTAAGATAAATGAGAGATTTTTTTCTCATTGGGATACATTGCCACTCAAAAACAGAATACTCACCATGTTATTAGGGTCAAGTAATTAAAATAGTAGGTTTTCTTGGCCGAATTCGTCAAGAAAAACAACCTGTTTTAATGTCGCATTGTTCAATTTCTCTCGAATTGACTGATTCGTGAAATAAGCTTTCAATTTGTTTACACGTTATTATTGAAACGATTTTTTTTTCAAATTAATTTTTGTGAAGTCATGAATCTTTTTTTGAGACACTAGTAACTCGGTCAAAAGTCTGTTGGCATTCTAAGCTTTTGTTGCACTTGTCCAGGCAAATTTACTTTTAACTCCAGTTCACTATGAGTTTTAAAGCAGAAATGAACTTTTTCATTCACTATGAAATATTATAGGGTTTCCCGCCCAATTTCATAGTTTGCTAATAATAATAATAAAACATTTTTATTCAAAATCGCATAAAACATGCAGACCTTTTCACACCCGGTTGAACTTTAATAGCGACAGCTCAAAATATTTGAGGGTATTCTTCATTCACGCGTGAAAAGTAAGCAACACATTACGTGACTTGTGCATTGAATTTCTTGTGCTTTAAATTTCAGTCCCGCTCGGGAATTCATTTTGATGCATACGTTTACAAAAGCAACACAGTTCAATGATATTTGGAAGTTGCATGAGCAAGATATTGTGTTATAGTGATAAAACGGAGTATAAAATGACATGGCTTTTGAAAAGTTTGGATTAAGGAATGTACAGCTATTTCAAAGATTGGAATGCCTGGGAAGGGAATATGAAAAAAGCAGAACAGAACTGTATCAATGTAAAGTGTCAAAGTGAAAGAAAGAAATACATTTAGAACACTCGCCGATAAAATACTATGTCAAAATACAGACTTGTATGTAAGGACAATTAAGTCACCAGTTTGTTAATTGTTGTAAACCCTCTTTGGAAGTAAAAAAAAAAAAAAAAAAAATCATGTTAATTTGTTTTTTGTGTGGCCAATACGATTGGCGATTTGCGAATTGCAAATTAAATAGACTCCTTATTCCATTGCACTTTCGTTGAAAATGAATACTTCCTCTTACAAATTTGCCGACACTCAGTGCAAAATCGAAAACCAACAAAAGAAATGGATTTTCTTTTGCACGAAAAAGTTGCCTTCACGCTTTGGTGGGTGTAAAATATTTTTAAAAAAATCGAATGCGCTAAATGCGACATTTTCAATGTAATGAACAGTCTCTCAGATTTTAACGAACAAGTTGCGAAATTGGACGGGAAAACCTATATGTTATGATTCCCAAAGTTGATAAACAGTCGACACAAACGAATTACAAAGTGATGAACGATCAAGACAAAATTAGGACAACGGTTGCGAACACAATTCCGATTTAAAAAATAAATAAAAGAAGACAAATTCCAAAGAATCTGATTACACAGCAACTAAATATTGGTGTGATCAATATTTGTTTTCATCTTAGTTCTCTTTTTTTGCCAACTGATGTACCTGCAAAAAAAAATGTGAAGGAAATTTCAGCGTGTTTCCGCTATAAGTTCGAGGCACCCTGATGAGTTTAACGAGGAATTTGCAAAGACTGCAGGCCAAAATGTCTGGCACAGTTCTACGGTGGGTGTTATAGGGAGGGAATATCACTCGAGCGATGTTTTCTGTTAAAATTTTGACCAAAAGGTGTATAAATATAGAGAAAAAAATACAGTCTCCCACCAAAACCACTGCTCTGTTCTGATGATTGAGTGAGGAAAATGTCAAATAACAGACACTCACCTCGATGTAACGTTCTTGAATTCTATCACGAAGGGAATCCTCAACACTCAGCAGATTGCGAGCTGGAAATAATACCAACGAAAATGAGTCATTGAAAATCCGCTGGGAGATATCTTGGGGGCTGTTGGGGGAGGCATAGCTGAATTTCACAAGTAAAACACCCCCAGATCAAAATCTCTGTCGGGCGAAATGTGAAATATATATTTTTTAAGCGGAATGCGTCCTGCATGCAACGGCCCTGAACAGACCCACGCACGAGCAACAATATTCATGTCTTCTTTGAAGGATTTAATATTTTCGAATCAAACGCAGTAACTAACAAAACAAATGCCCAGATTTTCTGAGAGAAATCTGTATGCAAAGGGAATTTAAGGCCACGTAGGGTAATTTGCAATTGCCCGAAAAAGTACATTTAATGACAGAAACCTTGCAATGCTGAGAGTGAAGATAAGACTGGTATCAAATACCCGGTGAAAGTATTTCGCCTGATATATCGGTTGAAAACTTTGCAGGTGTTTTTAAAATTAAAAAAAATAGTTAAGGTGTTATACGTAAAGCACGGAATCAAGTAACGAGATTCAACAAAATAGTGCATACGTTTTCTCTGCTTTTCTCAATGATAGTATCCACTGAGCTGAAACTTCAACAGTTTAGTTGCGACTTTCTTAAATTTTTAAGCCAATGTTTGCTTCTCACGAAAAAAAAATTTCAAAAGCAAATAATCCTATGTTTTCTTTTTAAATTGCTTGCATTTGAAATTGTAGGAATCACAATGAACATACATTTTCTGCATTATCAAGGACAATCGATCTCATACCAAGGAAGTAGTGGCGGAAATCAGGTGGGCACCGCAGTCAAGGTACGGTCGTTACAAAAAATAATTGTGTTCCGGATTGGAAATCAGCGCACCGGTTTGACTACTAGCATCAGCCACCCATGTTTGTTAACCGAATAATGTCCCATATTTTTTTTATTATTATTTGTGTACCAACTGACCAAACACTTTCAAAGTATTTAGCAAATACTACTATCGCCATTTCAAGAAAATATATTCAACGGAATCTAAGTGGCATGCTGAGTGGAACCCTGCGCGCAAACAGAGCTTGTGCTTCATATTTGAAGACGAACAGCGGGCAAGGCGGATCCGGGGGGGGGGGGGACCATGCCCCCCCCCCCCCCGCCCCGCCAAAACAAACCCCAATTTTGTTTTTAAGTGACGTCGCAATAAAGGCAGGCACTGGGTACACTACCATCTTTTCGAAACAAAAAATGGTTAAAGTGGTCAGAAATGTCCTCAGATTGCCACAGAGCATTGAGAATTACAAAAATTCGGGGCCCATGATTAAGCGGGCCCTGAACCCCACGCCGTAATTTTTTGGACCCACTTTCAGGGGACCAATTTTTGGGGGGGCTACCCCCAAAAAAATTGTGTTCTGGATCCGCCCTTGACAGGGAACAGAAGGGACGAATAATGTGCACAGACATCAAAGCTGTACATGATTGCTACAAATGAATCCAACTAGATAAAGCAATTTGAACTTGAATAAAACTGTGAGCATCATCGCGATCCGGTCCGTTTGTATTTGCGCCCTCTATATATTCAGTGACACGTTCATCCTGAAATGCTTGAATGTTTGATGACCAAACCGGAATGGCGCACTGTGAACTCTAGCGAAATGATACAGTTTAACAAAAAAGTTCAAAAGGTACTGAGAATACATGTATCCACCTTACTGATAACACAAGTTATCATAAGACAGGCATGTTTGAGTTGTCCGGATTTCCTGAGGAACGTTCTTCCGTGACCAACTTCCCATAACTCTTCATCCTGAATTAGTTTGAGTGATTGCCGGAATACAATGTGAGTACATCGAATCAGGATTTCATGTTTAAAAATTAAAATGATAAATTAAACAGGGAAAAAACGAGGCAGAAAATCAGGGGTGGTTGATCATACCTATATAAAGAGTCGAACTTTCGCAAGATTGTTTTCTTTAAACCAAAATGTTAACGCAGTAATGTACCTGAACTATTACAAGTGCGTGAATTATTTTGAATAAGTGCGAATCCCGATCAATTTCAACTATTCTGAATCACAGCAGGGAACTTGAAGTAATGAGCTCTTTAAAAAAATGCATCCAAAATTTAATTCAAAACCAGTCGAATCTGAACAACTTTGTTTTTGACACTGAATTATTTCGTGTATGTATAGTGTTATATCAGACAAGATGTATCGTCTTAAAAAAACTGAAGACGTTTTCTAAATAGTGTGCCGGTGGGCAGACTATTAAAGTGTGTTAGCAACGAAATTCAGTGACAAGAACCAAAAAAATAATCCCTTTAATTTATCTGTTTTGGTCAAATGTATAGCATCAACTAAGCTAAAAGTTCAAAAGTTAGTTGTGCTGCACCATACTTAACATTGTGAGCAATTGATCCTATGTTCCTCTAACTGGTTCAAGGATGCTTGAACTTGTAGTTGTAGGAATTAATCACAATGAGCCTGCAGTTTCTGCATTTGTGGGGGAAATCGATCTCATGCCAAGGAAGTAGAGGCGCAAACATTACAGCTGGACTACCGCAGTCAAGTTACAGTCGTTACATAAAGATTTATTTTCCGGATAGGAAATCAGCGCACCGGTTTGGCTCTAGTAAGCCACCATCTGTTTGTCAACTGAAACTTGTCTCACAAAATATTTCAGATTTGTGAAAATCTGTACCAATCACCAAAAACTTTCGAAAAATAAGCCAAAAATCAATATGGCTGTTTGTCCAAATATCCAACAGAATCTCAGCGGCATGCTGAGTGGAACCCTACATGCAAATACATGAGTGAATTCATCGAGAGTTTTGCTTCATTCTCTTCAGGCGAACAGAAAACCTGAGTAATTTGTACAAACATCAACTCTATAGATGATTTCTACAAATTCATCCAGTTCAATAAAGCAATTTGAACTTGTATAAAACTGTGTGCTGTGTGCATCATCACGATCCGGTCCGTTTGTATTTGCGCCCTCCTATATTCATGACACGTTCATCCTGCGATGATTGAATGAAACTTGATGATCAAAGCGCACTGTGAACCCTAGCGAAATGGCAAAGTTGAAAGGGTACTGCTTGAGCAATAACATACAATAAGACAGGCATGTTTTTGATGTCCGGCTTTCCTGATAAACGTTCTTCCGTGACCAACTTCCACATAACTGCTGATCCTGAATTAGTTTCAGTGATTGCCGGAAAACAATGAGAGTACATTGCACCAGAGTTTCCGTGTTTTAAAATTAAATTGATAACATTAAAATGGCAAAATGAGGAAGAAAATAAGGGGTGGTTGATCATATTGATTTTATGGGTGAGGTTACTTATAAAGGATGGAGCTTTCGCAATATGTCTTCTTTAAACCAAAGAAAGACACTTTTTAAAGTATTAAAAGTGCGTGAATTTGTTTAAGCATTAATCACAATCAGTTGAAACTATTCTGAAATCAGCAGGGAACTTGATGTTTTAAACTCTTCAAAAAACTGCAAGCAGATATGACTAGAAAAAGTCCTACGTGATAGCCTTTGTTTTGACAATACAAGTTTCCGTGAATGTACAGTGTGCTATCCATTATAGTGACAAGATTTCAACTTTATCAAAAACTAAACCAGTCAGTATGTGAACAATAATTTAGGTTGAAGCGTGCGAAATGAAAGTAGAGGCGGAAATAATGTCAGACAGGAATTCCTCATTCCGAACAACAAAACCCTGATATATTTGGGTGATCGGGTACTATTTCTTTCTTTCTTTCTTTCTTGTTTTTTTTTCTGACAATAATTATCTGCGACTTTTCTTCTGAACAGTACAGACTTCAAACCTTTAACAAACATCAACACTGAATCAGAGGTATACCTTTTTATACTCTGACGTCATAATGACGTCATCAGGTATCTAATTACAAGCGATTTCACTGCAAAACCTCATAAACAAAATGAACAATCATGTTCACACTTTGAAATCTGATTGACTATAGATTGATAAACATTTTTGATATTCGAAGGTAAAGTCGTCTGACCTTTCCTTCCGGGGTTACTGGTAGGTCAAATTTAGGTGAATTTAAAATGCAAAAAGAAGTTGCAGAAAGACGAAACCTGATATGAACATGAACCTTAGTGTGAAGATGTGGATATTTTAGTGACGTCGTCATGACGTCATCATACATCAAATTACAAGCATTTCCGGTCAAAACTTGACAAAATAGTTCGACAGGCGCGGATCCAGAGGGTGGGGAGGGGGCCGACCCCCCCCCCCCCCCAGCCCTCGCTGTGAAACACACACACAAATATATCACAATTATAGTAATAATAATTACCCGTTCGCCTGTCACAACAATCTGACATATTTTTTGCTAGGAGCCTGACCCTCCCCCTGCAAAAATTCCTGGATCCGCCCCTGTTTGAGCAATATCTTTTGTCCTAATAAATCTGAGTGTTCATTGTTTTGTGAAGTGGCAGTTTGTGCCTTGGGCGATGGGCTACAGGACTACAGGGTCATCATCTTTGGGTGGAATTTTTGTTCCAAAAAGGTCATCGGATTATACCGCAAACATTGAACAGACAATGAAAGATTATGAAATAAACTTTAATTCAAAGGGTGTTTCAAACACCTGGGAGAGTTGTGAGTATTTGTCCTGATCTTTACAAGTGGGGGTATTTATCACTGAGGTCCATGGCAGTTTATTTGCTGGTCTGCAGCCGTAGATATTCTTTGAATTACCATAAACGTCTTTGCGACAATTCAGCATTGTGACGTCATCGAACGAAGTTAGTTATAATAGGGAGAATTTGAAACTGAATCGCATGTTGATCCAAAGACCACGAACAAAAAGGCTACAGTTCAAAAAGGTGTGTTCCAGGCGCAGTTCTATACGATTTTTTTAGAAGGGATTATTGAATGAAAACCATCATGGTTAGAAGGATATTTTTTTGAAGGGATAATTGAGAAGACTAATCATCATGGCTTAGAGGATATTTTTAGAAGGGATAATTGAGGAGATTAACCATCATGGCGAGGAGGATATTGTTTTAGAAGGGATAATTGAGGAGACAAACCATCATGGCCAGGAGGATTTTTAGAGGGGATTATTAAAATAAAAACAATCAATGCTTGGAGGATATTTTTGTAGAAGAGATTATTGAACACACAATCGATCTCGGCTTGGAAGATATTGTTTTGAGAAGGGATAATTTAGAAGACTTATCATCACGGCTAGGAGGATATTTTTTAGAAGGGAGTATTGAAATAAAAACCATCATGGTTAGAGGATATCTTTTAGACGAGATTATTGTACAGACAAACCATCAAGGCTTGGAAGATATTTTTTTAGATGTGATCATTGAGGAGACTAACCCTCATGGCTAGGAGGATATTTTTTAAAGGGATAATTGAGGAGGCTAATAATCACGGCTGGGAGGATATTTGTAGATGGGATTAGTGAAATGAAAACCATCATGGCTCGGAGGATATTTTTTGAAGGGATAATCGAGGAGACTTATCATCATGGCTTGTACGATATTTTTAGAAGGGATAATTGAGGAGACTAACCATCATGGCTAGGAGGATATTTTTAGAAGGGATAACTGAGGAGACAAACCATCATAGCTAGGAGAATATTTTTAGAAGAGATTTTTGAACACACAATCCATCACGGCTTGGAAGATTTTTTTTGAGAAGGGATAATTGAGGAGACTACTCATCATGGCTAGGAGCATATTTTTATTTAGAAGGGCTTATTGAAATAAAAACCATCACGGCTTGGAGGATATTTTTAGATGTGATAATTGAGGAGACTAACCATCATTGCTTGGAGGATAATTTCTAGAAGGGATAATTGCGGAGACTCACACTCATGACAAGGAGGTATCTTTTTAGAAGGGATTATTGAACATTATTATTATTGATTATATGAACAGACAAACCATCATGGCTTGGATGTTATCTTTTAGATGGGATAATTGAGGAGACTAATCAACACGGCAAGGAGGTTTTTTAAAGGAATAATTAAAGACACTAATCATCATGACTTGGAGGATATTTTTAAGGGGATAATTGAGAAGACTAACCATCATGGCTAGGAGGATATTTTTAGAAGGGTTAAATGAGGAGACTTATCATCACGGCTAGGAGGATTTTTTTAGAAGGGATTATTGAATGAAAACCAACATGGCTGGGAGGATATTTTTTAAAGGGATAATTAAGGAGACTAACCATCATCGCCAGGAGGATATTGTTTTAGAAGGGATAATTGAGGAGACAAACCATCATGGCTAGGAGGATTTTTTTAGAGGGGATTATTAAAATAAAACCATCATGGCTTGGAGGATATGTTTTAGAGGAGATAATTGAGGAAACTAATCATCTGGACTTGGAGGATATTTTTTAGATGTGATCATTGAGGAGATTAACCATCATTGCTAGGAGGATATTTTTTTTGAAAAGGGATAATTGAGGAGGCTAATCACCACGGCTAGGAGGTTTTTTTTACAGGGATAATTGAGGTGACTTATCACGGTTAAGAGGATATTTTTTAGAAGGGATTATTGAAATGAAAACATCATGGCTAGAAGGATATTTTTTAGAAGGGATAATTGAGGAGACTATCATCCTGGCAAGGAGGATATGTTTTAGATGTGATAATTATTAAGGAGACTAACCATCATGGATAGGAGGATCTTTTCTAAAGGGATAATTATTGTGGAGACTAATCATCACTGCAAGGAGGATTTTTTTGAAGAGATTATTGAAATGAAAACCATCATGGCTTGGATGATATATTTTAGAAGGGATAATTGAGGAGACTAATCACCACGGCTAGGAGGATATTTTAGAAGGGAAAATTGAGGAAACTAACTATTATGAATGGGAGGAATTTTTTTTTTGAAGAAATTATTGAACGCACAAACCATCACTGCTTGGAAGCAATTTTTTTTTTAGAATGGATAATAATTTAGGATAGTAATCATCATGGCTTGGCTTTTAGACGAGATTATTGAACAGACAAAGCATCACGGCTTGGAAGATATTTTTTAGATGAGATCATTGAGGAGACTAACCGTCATGGCTAGGAGGATATTTTTAGAAGGGATAATTGAGGAGACTATGGCTTGGAGGATATATTTTTAGAAGGGATAATTGAGAAGACTAACCATCATGGCCAGGATGATATTTTTCGTAGAGGTAATTGAATGACGTTTTCTGGTTTCTAATTTGGATCAAAAATATTAAATGCATAGAAAAAAGGAACAGTCTCCTACCAAATCACTGCTCTATTCTGATGCTTGAATGAAGAAAATTTTAACAGACACTCACCTAAGCACAGTTCTTGAATTCTCTCGCCGAAGCACTCTTCAGCACTTGAGCGGATTGCTGGCTGAAAAAAATACCAACAAAAATATGAGTCATTAAAAATCCTCTAGGAGATAACTTTGAGTCTGGTGGGGAGGCATAGCTGAATTCCACAAGTACAATACGGCCAAAAAAATGTCTGTACAGTGAAAATGTAATTTGGGTTGACTATTTATCTCAAATGCGTTCTCCAAAAATCAAATCTATCCATGAATTCTACAAAATGCATCCAGCTATTGAACTTGTATAAAACTGTGTGCATCATCATGATCCAGTGCGTTTGTATTTGCGCCCTCTAGTCTATTCTGACCAGTGACACTTTTATCCTGCAATGCTTAAAAGTAACTTGATGAAACCGGAATGGCGCACTGTGAACTATAGCAAAATGCCAGTTGAACAACAGAGTTCAAAGGCACTGAGAATATCCACAAATAATAACACATATAAGACCGGCATTTTGTGATGTCCGGATACCTGTATACGTTCTTCCGTGACCAACTTCCGCATAACTTTTCATTCTGATTGAGTTTGAGTGATATCCGGAAATAATATGAGTACATTGCACTAGGATTTCATGTTTGGAAATTTAAACGATAAAGTCAATAGGAAAAAAGGAGGCAAAAAATAAGAGTGTGCTTGATCATGCCAAAATATTGGCCAGGTTATAAAGAGTCCAGGTTTTGAGAGACTTTTTTTTGGAAACCGAAAATGTGAAACACCGATTTGTAGTTCCTCTGAAATATTATTTTGAATGATCAATACATCTTTACTGTTCTGAATCACAGCAGGGAACTTGATGTTTTATGCTTGCGAAAAACTGCGGTCAGAAAACAGTCCAACCTAACAGTCGAACCTAAATAAAAAAGCCCATAAATGTGACTTCGTAGTGTATTATCCATATCGACAAGAATCCAAATGATTTTTGTTCAAGAAGTAAAGAAACCAGTAAGTATTTGGACAATTTGTTTTTGAGAGTGCACAATTGAAGTAGTAGCGGAAATATTGCCAGACAGGAATTCCTCATTTTTATTGCCTTGAAATTTGAACTCGCAAAACCGTGGTCTGCATCCGCACCAACTGTTTACATTATAAGAGCTGAAATAAAATAGCTCGATAATTTACAAAAGTGTTTGAAATTAACTCTTTCAGACGGGCTTAGTGAATGTTATGCACAAACAAAGTCCGTCTGAACAAGTTAATTTCAAACACATTTGTAAATTATCGCAATACTTTATCAACTCCAAAGTGGTCGTTGGGAAAAGGCACAACTTCTGGATCGGAATTAGCGCGCTGGTTTTGCTGTTAGCAGACGTGTATCAGAGTCATAGTGAAATGAAAAAGAACAATTTGTTCATAAAAATCTTGTTTTTTTTTTCAGTCCTCAAGCTACCACATTTTCACAAGCACACAAAGACGGGAAAATATCAAGCCTACCACCGCGCTCGCTGTTTGGAGAATCATTGAATCAGCAACATTCAACAAAATCTGAATCCCGCATTGATTCAAACACATTGTGCAAAAACAACAAATTTCTTCAGAGGAAAAATGATTGTTTCAAACACTCACCGAGCAAAATCTTGTTCTTGCAGTCAGTTCTCTCTCTGGTTGTCGTCCGAAGGTGACCTGTGGTTGATGTGAAGGATGGACGGCCCCACGTGTCTTAAATAGTGCCATCGATTTCCTGAGCAGTGACTAAAAACTCGGACCTGGATTGTGATTGCATGGCTCCTGTGCGCTGTCAATCACACATCACCGACTCGCTTCATATTAATGATACGAGTGTTAATGTCGTTGAGGCTATAAAGTCACCATAAAAACTAGTCACCGAGATTGAAATGGCCGCTTCTTATTGGTGGATATTGTATGGATGTCGGTGACACATCCAAATATGGAATTTATGATTGACACACACAATCTGTCAGTCACAGACCACTCACTTGTTGTCACCGACTTGTCGTCACCGACTTGTCACCGACAAACTGTGATTGGTGGATAGACAAGTGACGTATACACCGGCCGTGATTTATTCAATGTACAGTTGGCGCTTCAGTCTATTAAATTGTGTGGATATATTCGGGATTATGAGGAATTAAATCGTACTCAAGCCAGCGGAGAAACTTGGGTTTAACTTGGGGTAGGGCACCTGAGGTGCGTGGTTTTTTTTTTCAAAGGCTGCACTAAATGCAAAATAAACGTATTATTACAGCTTACAGTGAATGTTTTAATTCAGGTTTTCAAAATGGGGCGGGGGAGGGCTGGGCCGGCTTCCACAGGGGGTGGGGTAAATGCCCCGTGTCCCCGTAGTTATGCCCCTGAGGTAGGCTTTGCTCCTTGATTGGGACTTTGAGGAAATAAAATACAGTTAAATAAACTTCCATGAACTTTACGCATCATATACGGCCCGTGTATAATCGTGGCCTTCTAAATGTGGAAAAGGTTTTTACACTTGAATATCTCCCAGTTCGAATAATCATTTCCAGAAATGTTAGAATGTATGACCGGTGATGATGGACCTAAAAAGCAAACGTTCACTACCTAAAGTAATGACACAGTTCCAATAAAGCATGTTAAGTGATTTAAACGAGAAAGGCTTGTATGGAACGACCAGACTTCCTACATTTGCTAGTTTGTGGCCTCCGCATAAAGCGCACGATTCACCCTGAACTAGCCCTGGTGATATCCGGACAAATCACACCAGAGTTTGCCATTCTGTATTGCGAACCACCTCGATTTATAATAATCTCTGAAGCAATGACGTAGCGACGATGGGGGTGGGGTGGGATAGTTGAACGATCCCAGCCCCCCCCCCCTTCCCCCTCCCCTCCCCCATACCAGTGAGACCATACCATACAAGTAAATGACAAAGCCACTTGTCTGATTAGGGGCCTTACATGGCTTTGTTCCGAACCGGGCACGAAGCCTATGTTTACAAAACGACCGAAAGTCACCGAGGCCATGAGACATACCGGGGTTTCCCAAACTCCGGCTTCGTTCCGTAAACCGGTTTCGGGCATGGGGTTTGCAATAGAGCTGGATCCGGTATTGGAATGAAGCTAGGATTTGGAAAACCTCGCTTGTAGCTCACTCGACGTGTGTAGTCTCCGTTCAAAGCGCCTCGCTCATTCGCCACTCGGTTAACTACCGGCGCTAGTCAGGGTGACCTTGTGGAAAGGCTACAGTTAGGCCTCTTGACCAGCAGAGGCAATCTCTTGTTAATATTTGCGGAACCACCAACTTGGGAAGTTGGAAAAACTGGGGTGGAGGGGTTGGGCTGGACGCCAACTGACTATTGAGGGCACTGTTATGAATTGCACAGACTTGCAATCTCTCCTGCTGTTCCCCGAGATATTATATTGTTCGATCCAGCCGTACGACAATGGAACAGCGCATCTGTGTTAATATCACATGGAATTTAAACATTTTTAAAATTTGAAATTCAGAATGAAAAAATTATAGAGTTTACATTGTCGTTGGCATTGAAGCATTGGGACATGATGATCATAAATTTTGACCAAAGTACGATCCATGGTTTGGGTCAGGCGAGCCCGCTAAGACAGGACCAAGGTTAAGGTCCAATTAAGGTTTGGGTCAGGTGAGCCCGCTAACAATTAAAGGGACCACAGTGAAGGTTCATCGTTTGTGTCTGATAAACCCTTATACTTTGAAATTGAACCCGAGATGTTTTAGTCCAATAAATAGCTGCTTTTGGCTGCAGCAGAGAACCAAGAGTATGTGTTGGCCATACCTCAATTGCATCCAAGTATAAATAGGCAAATGTTCTATAAAATAAATAGTTCTCTCCGTAAATATATATATGTTTTGTCAACACTGGCAAATCGTCACAGAAAATATATTAAATTATGCGCCTATTTAGTGCACGAAAACAACACAGTCCTCGTGGACACGCTAAATCATGAAACAGCCGCATTGAATTGAATTTTAGCCAGGAGATTAATCATGACAAATAGGAGAAGCAAACTAAATATTGAGACAAATAAATGGTAGTCCTCTTCGTTTATATTATTCCCCAACGGCTGAATCTTCAAAAAACCGGGTCTATAAATGTTGATCGAAACTTCTCCTACTTTCCACGGAATGTTTGCATTAATTATTTTGGAGAAAAGTTATTTTTTTGGCAAAATTGAAATAAAAGCATGAGGCTAACCCCTTGTATTTTTTTATTGCGGAAAAAAAACCCATCAGAATTGCTTCAAATTAGCTGGAAAGCTGGCAAAGGGATCCCAGAATACATTCTGATTTAATGCAACAGATATTTCTTCAGTTATCTTGTGGAAACCGAGTGTGGTGTTTTTGCCTCGTGAAAGTTGACTAAAAATTGCCAGTTATTTTTGGCGTTAAACTCTACATTTTCTGATGGGTATATTAATTTTATTGTTTGATGATTCCTTTTCACATTCAAAAGGGGTGTGTTATCTATCTTGACCTATCAAGAGATACAATTTAAATGTTTCTTGAGTTATTGTCTCCACAAACAGGGTATTGTTTATGATTTTTGAACATTGACTTAAATTAATCTTGTATATTTCGTGCTTAACACACTAAATTGTTTTGTTATATTATTTTTAATGCCAAGCAATACCTCTTCATATTCAACAGATTGTTGTTATCTTTCACATTTATTTAATGTACGAAATTTCAATTTAATGCAACAGGTATTTCTTGAGTTATCGTTTGGAAACCGAGTGCGGCGATATTTTTTTGTGTCACGAAAGTTGACTTCAGTAAATTCGGTGGTAACCACTATTTGTGTAACGCGCCCTCTTTTGAAAGAAAATGAAAGTTGACTTTCACAAGGTATGTTTTTCTCCGTGTTAACACAGGACATTATTTTCATTTACATTTACTTTTAATATTTGACGATTCCTCTCCAAATTCAACATAATTTTTGTTATCTGTCACATTTAATCAACTTACGAAATGTCGATTCCGTGCAACAGATATTTCTTGAGTTATTTTCTGGAAGCCGAGTGTGTTGTTTTTCATAAAAGTTTACTCGAAATCGCCGTTTAGTTTTCGTGCTTAACACACTACATTTTTGGGGTATATTAATTTAAGTTTTTAATGATTTCTCTCCAAATTCGAACCAGTTGTGTTACACATGACGACCAACCAGGAGATAAAATTTCACTCCAATACATCAATGTTTTGTTTTGAGTTATTGTCTCCACAAACAGGGGATTGTTTTTATTCCATGAAGGTTGACTCAAATTCGCCTTGTATTTTATGCGTTTACACGCCACACTGTCTTTGCTATATTTTTTATTATTGGAGAACGATTCATATCCAAATTCGAGAGATTTGATTGATATATCACGTTAAATCACTATGGAATATTTCAATGCAAGGCATCAAACATTTCTTGAGTAATCGTCTCCACAACGAGTAGGTTTTGTTTTTGTTCCATGAACGTTGACTTAAATGCGTCTTCTATTTTTCGTGCTTAACTCACTTATTCTTTTGGTTATTTTTTTTTCATGGATTAATAATTGCTCTCCATATTCAACGTCTTTGGGTATTTCTTGAGTTATTGTTTGGAAACCGAGTGTGTTGTTTTTGTGTCACGAACGTTGACTTCAGTTAGGTGTCTCGTGTTGACAAAAATATATTTACGGTGGTGACCTCTTTTTGTGAAGCGCGCCCTCTTTTGAAAGAAAATGAAAGCTGACTTAATGAGGCAGTTTTTCTCCGTTTTAACACAACGCATTTTTTTGCTACATTTTTTTTATTACTGAACAATTCCTCTTCATTTTTCACAGATTTGTGTAATTTGTAACATTTAATCAATTAACGATAATCTGTGTTTTTCTCTCGATATTTATCATGCTTGTGTTGACTGTCATGCTCAACCTCTATAGGAAAAATTCCAATGCAATATAACAAATATTTTTTTAGTTATCGTGTGACATTATGTGTGATTGTGTTTCTGTTTAATAGTAAGGACGATTTTTTGGACACCGTGACTTCAATTGGGAATGCAGTTTTGTCGGTGTTATACAAAAAAACCGATAATCTCTATTTAGTCTGTCAGTATTTAACAGGCTTGCGGTGCCAATCATGCTTAACGTACAACTATATAGTATTGAGTAAAAAAGTGATTTGTACAAAATTCATAAAACAAGAAAGAAAATGAGATCGAAACATGTTAGTTTTAAACGTGAAAAATATTATCCAAATGAAGCAACGTTCATGGCAAAAAAGTCACAACTCCTTTTCGAGAAGAAGAGAAATTCCCAAGAGGTTCCTTTGTTTCCTCTTTTTCAAGCGCATTTTACCCAAACTCTTTCCAACTACTCTTTGCTTTCTGATTGTCTCGCACAGAGACTGCTGTACCCATGCAGCGGTTTAATCTTTCAATAGAGGGCGCACCACATGCACAGTGGTCGCTACTGCTGACACGCAGAGTCAACACGAACTGGTATTGAATAAAAAGAAGACACTCATGGTTCGGGCAATATCTCTTGTAATACTGAACGTATTAACTCAGTATTTCGTTGAGTAATCGTTCATAATGGGTTACGATCGCCAGTACAATTTCTAGTGAATTTGTCAAAGAACAAAAAAAATGTGAGCGAAACAACTTAGTGTGTTAAACCTGAAAAATACATTCGAATGAACATCATCGTAAATGACAGAAAATACTATATGGTTCGGTTGAAAAGTCACAATTTGCAAATTGCATTTCAGTGAAATTCCGACCAATAATTCGTCATAATGTATCACATTCAGGAGTATATTTTCATGGGAATTCGTTGAACAAGAACGAAAACGAGATCGAAACGAGATAGTGGACTGAAGTCGGTGCGCGGTGAGCGGTGTTTGTTTAGCGCGCCCTCTTATGGAAGAAATTGATGCATGACGATAAAAATAACACGGAGTGTCCTCACAATGCTAATTCCTTCAATTGTTTTACATTCATTCGTTGGCGGTTCCTGTCAATTTTCAAGATGCTCTTGTCAAATATCATGGCAAAATATAAGAGGAAATGTCATTTTTATGCAATGTGTTTATCTTGAGTTAATACAATAACTGTGTTTACACTGTTGAGGCAGAGAAAACGACATTTTTTATTCTCAATTCTCTACCTTGTTTGTCTTTTTTTCATGACCAATCATCTAGCCAGAATTCAATTCAATGCGTCTCTTAATTTTTTGAGATAGCGTGTCTACATGAACTATCGTTTCTGTGCAAGAGTGAGGCAAATGTTCTGTTTGGACTGTGACTGCAGCCTATAGCCAAGTTTTACTCCGTGTTGACGCAAGACACTGCTGATGGGGAGAAAAACAATATTTTGTCTCAATCTTCTATCTTGTTTGTCTATTTGTCATGACCAGTCAGCTAGCTAAAATTCAATTCGATGCATCTCTTAATTTCTGAGATAGAGTGTACGTCCAGCTTGACTATCATTTATGTGCAAAAGTGAGGCAATTGTTCTGTTTGGACTGCGTCTGCAACCCATCGCCAAGTTTTTCCCCGTGTTGCGACACAAGACAATGTTGAGGGAGAGCAAAACAATGTTTTGTCTCAATCTTCTATCTTGTTTGTCTATTTGTCATGACCAGTCATCTAGCTAAAATTCAATTCGATGCATCTCTTAATTTCTGAGATAGAGTGTACGTCCAGCTTGACTATCATTTATGTGCAAAAGTGAGGCAATTGTTCTGTTTGGACTGCGTCTGCAACCCATCGCCAAGTTTTTCCCCGTGTTGCGACACAAGACAATGTTGAGGGAGAGCAAAACAATGTTTTGTCTCAATCTTCTGTCTTGTTTGTCTATTTTTCATGACCAATCATCTGGCCACAAGTCAATTCGATGCATCACTTAATTTTTGAAATAGCTTGTCCACCACTGACAGTACAGCTATGATTGCCAATGAAGGATATGGTTTGTCTATGAGACTATAGCATTACACTTGAAATCACCTTTCATCATATCAATCCAAATATTGTTAACATTGTAATTACCTTTAAAAAAAAACGGTGTAATTTTGCGACAGTCACATGCACACTACATTGTTTCTTTTCAGTGAAAAGTTCAGGATTTTAAAGTAGCTCTACCCGCATTGTTTGTTTTACTAGTTTAAACAATGTAACCACTTGATTTTCTTTTTCGCTCTCGGACGTTTCACGCCGTCAGAGAAAAAAATTAGCTTTATTTTAGATTCGAGGGATTTATTGGGCTCTTAAATAGTTCGAAATTAACATCAAAATTCTATAATTAAACGTGGGCGGATCGTTTCGATAGATGTCTCCATCATTACAAAGTGCAAAGCTTTCATATTGCTAGAAAAATAGAAATTTGAAAACAAAATGTATTTTTCATTGTCAAAACTAAAAAATTGCACTGGCAAGCAACTATAAACTGATCACTTAAATCCAGTTATGCCATTCTACTTGTCCGATATAGCGCCCTCTGTTGAAAATTTGAAGAGCTCCCTCTATTGATATACATAAATAGCTATTTTGTGATCCAATAAATAGCGCACTCTATTGAAAAACATAACAGCGCCCTCTATTGACCATGCAGTTATCAATTTGCCCCCTTACCAACTCGCCCCACTTGTTTGCCCCAAACGGGAAAGGTCAATAGAGGGCGCCACTCATCTTATCAATTGAGGGCGCTATTTATCGAATCAATAGAGGGCGCAGTTCTTTTATCAGTTGACAGCTGGCGCCAGATATCACCACATGGGGAAATTGCAACGTGATCCACAACTCGTTTTGGAAAGGTAAATTTCAGAATAAAATACAGGATTCTTTAGGAGCAGTTATTCAAGATCAGTTTAGTAAGACACTCGTAACGTGAACGTATAGTTTTGTCCCATTCTGACTAATAAAAAAGTAATAAATTATGCTGGCATAGCTGGCGAAAAAAATGTCAGTTAAGTTAGGCCTAGCCCTAGGCCTAGGCCTTGTTTGAGTTTGCATGGACGGTCCCTATAATTTTCGGAATTAAGAATTGCTCCTTTAGTACACGTCCAGCAAATACCAACTCACTATGGCTTTATTTAGCGAGGCACTATGTTATAAATGGAATGTCATGGCCTAGCGGTTAAGAGCACCGGACTCATGTTCTGGTGTTTCAGAGGCAACAGTGACGTGGGTTCGAGCCCGCCGGCGGCCGGCGGCGGACACTTGGCCTTAACCCTAAAGGGGCCGGGGGGGGGGGGGGGGGGCGGAATCCGCCCCCCCCCCCTCCACATTTTCCGTGATAGCCTCTAAAAAATGTTTTCGCGCCCCGAGCTGTTATGACTTTTTAGCCTCGAGCTTTGCGCATCTTTTGATACCAAAAACATAAAAATCGGACCACGGGTTGGCTCGAAGCGAAAAATTTTCCGGCGCTACGCTACGCGCCGTGAAAACTGAATTTTCGCATATGCGTCGTATACACAGAGCAGAATTGCCATGCGTACATACAGTGACATATGAATAATTAATTAGCCATAATTCAAAAACCCTTTGACCTATAGTCATGAAATTTCTTGGGTATGTTTAGGAAGAGTTGCTCTATGCATGTGCCGAGTTTCAAAAATTTTCGTCACTCGATGGCCGAGATCTTAGGGGGGGGGCCGGAATCCCCCCCCCCCCCCCCCCCGGCTGAGAGATGGTCAAAATAACCCGGCCCCTTTAGGGTTAAGCATTAAGGCACTTGACCATACTTGCTTTGTCCTTCGGATGGGACGTAAAGCCGTAGGTCCCGTGTGTTGTATAATGCACGTTAAAGACTTGTTCGCTAAGAGAAGGGGTTCGCCTCGGTGTCCTGGCAGTGGCCGCAGCAACTTATTATAAACCAATGAAAGGTGCTACATAATGGGTCTCATATTACTCATGTACTTCATTCATCTAATAATAGACATAACTGCCAGCGCCTTGAGTACCTATACTCCGTTGCGATAATGCCTGAATAGGCTTCTGCAACGTAACCATACAGATACAGATAAAAGTGCCTTTCTGTTATCCTACGGTTTTCATAGAAATTGATGACGTGCATGCCATGAGCAGCCAGTGATGCAAGACACAGAGTCAGAGGAATGCAGCATATGATGCAATTGATGGCAGTACAGATAGCAGGTTGATCTCCAATGGGCAGCAGACATGGAAAGAATGTTGCAACCTGACGCCACTTCAGCGGTACAAAGTCTATGGTGAGTCAAGAAAATTGAAGTATTTCCTAACATTGAAATTGGGAATGTTTCTTAGTCCTAGATTCATGTCTTAGCATAATTTTTGCAATGACTGTCCTTCATTGAGATGATGTATGAGGAAAACGGCAGAGTCATATATTCTTTTTTTTTTGGCCTAATAGAGAGTCGGGAACTAGGACAGCTTTTATGGGCGGAAACCAGTTCAAGCTAGTTCCCGATTGTCTTATACCATTTGAAATCCACTTGTGTTCACAAGCAAGATCCAGTCTACTCATTATCATAATCGATGCTTCGCGCTCGGTAACAGAATCGCACTCGGGATATGGGGACCATTGAATGTACGCTGGGCATGAAGACTACATCACGTCGTTCAAACATTAACACGAGTCGGAAATTTAACGTGTTCATGATCGCAAGGGGAGCTCTCAGAATTGAACGGGAAATTTCACTTTTCTTCCGGATCGCAAATAAACTTCAGTACAACCATTTAATCATCGATGTCTATTTGTACCTCAGGTGGCCTATCTAGTAATTGGGAGGCCATTTTGAGGGTGAAATCTGAATGTTAAAAAGACAATAAGTTTGGTCCAAATTACTCGGACTACTGTAAGTGTAGTCCGAAAATTTGGGACTCTCAATACTGTGTATGAGAGTCCCAAAACTTATGGTATTGAAAACATGCAAAGCAAAAAAATAGACTGGCACCTGAAACAACCAGTCCAACACAGCTTCAGTACTGCATCAATCAACCATGCCAAAAGAATTAAAGAAACATGTGGCATGAAGCGGGAACTAGTCTCAATTTACTACACATTTCTCCGTAGTCAAGCCACCAGACTATTGACACTGAATGAAGAGGTCAGTCTTTTCAAATAGTTGGACCATATGGTCATGATGGTTGGACATGTACCAGTCTAGTATTTAGTCCCATTAAGAAATCACTTGACTTCCCTTTCATGTGCAAAATATTGAAGAAAAATCTCCTTTAAAAATTGAATTGAGTCTCCAAATTTGGTTGGTGAAATACTGAGGACATTTTCTTTGCCCGTTTTGTTTTGCACGTTTCAGAGCACTCCGGAGCCCTGTCTGCTGTAAGTGTAACTTAGCCCTAGTCCTAGCCCAGGTTGGACTCTGTTGTGTACACGCAACGGAGTCCAGGGTATGAATCTCTCCTGCCATAGCGAAAAAAGTTTTAACACATTTAGTATTAGTAAATATTGCTTGAGATTATTTATGCTTATTGAATTCTTCTCATTGTCTTTGGGTAATGTATTTTTTTTTTCATTAGAAAATTGACGTGACAGGTCACACAGTGGATGATTTGGTGAACAAGACAATAGAATACCTTCAGCCCAATCCAGGTAAGAACCAAAATTGAAACATCATTGACGCTAACCTTCCCAAATCCTCCAAAATCCTATTTGCAAAATGTAGGCTTTTGCAGGATTGAGGCTATATGGCAAAAATGTGTGCCTGATTTATGAGGATGCACTGTGTCAAGGTCTTGGGCCGGATCTTGTGATGTTCCCTGAGCTCAGGGAACCAGACTAGCTGGCTTGCATCCATTCACGGATGTGAAACCGCTTGTAAAAAAAAAATGTGGACTAAATAAATTTGGTAAATTTGGGCTCTATTTGGACAAATCAGTTTCTTCCAATGATGGTCGGCCGACCATCTTTTGAAATCAATACAACAATTCCCATTTTCTTAAAAATGACAGCACACCAGGTGCCATGATTTCACAGGATGTCTGAGACTGTCATTCATCTACAGTCAAGTAAAGTATTTCATGATAATTTGGTAGTTTTGTTTGTTGATGTTTGCAAATGTCGTATATTACCTTTAATTGTAACCTTTGGAATAATTACGTTTGGGGTGACTATAGAACACCGGTTTGAATCGGGTCTAAGTATTCACTTCAAACAAACCAAATAGAGATAGATCTTTTATTTGTTTTCTGACCCTTTGTACCCACTTTGTATTTTTTTATTTTTTTTTATTTATAAATGCATACATTTGCAATATACAGGTGAGTCATAAAAGACGAAACCCAAATGGCTGGACCAATTTTTGAATAAAGTTTTGCCTGTAGCACTTTCCAAATCTAGGATATGACAGCCCAATCAATGGGCTTTGTATTAACACAAGAATCATTCACGTCACTCATTTGCTTAAAGTTACGGAATTTTGAACGCACACCATTTTAAAGTTCTGTCCATGGATCACAAAGAAATGTACGTGTTATTTCAGCAAAACAAAAACAATTCACATGCATCCCTTTGAGAATTGTTTTCGTTTTGCTGAAAGAACACTTACTTTTTTACCTATCCCAACTGGCCTCATGTTGGTGGAAACAACAGGACAATAAAATCTCTCCTGTTATAGGTATTATAAAAAGATGGATTTTGTTATGTTTTTGTTTTTGTTTGGATACAGGTACGGCGATGGTCGAGATGGGCGAATCACTGAGGCAACTTTCTGAAGTCAAGGACGCCTTCGATCTGAACTTCAGACAGAACTTTGTGGGTCCCCTGGATCATCTCAAGAACAAAGATCTGAAGGAGATCAACGTGAGTTCCATCTTACAAAATCTAACATCGCCCATTATCTGGTTGATTCTGATAGAATCAGGACTGTGTTGCACAGCCACGTTCGGGGAAATTCAAGCACAAATTAGGAAAAAATGGAAAAGCGTAAAGCCACATCAGAATGAAGTGGCTACGGCTAATACATTAGTTGCACCTATGGAAGCAGATGAAGCCACTTCCCATGTGGGCTAGTGTTAGTCGTAGCCATGTCATTCAGACATGGCTTATGCTCACTAACAGAAGGGTTAACCAGGGTTACTGGAAATTACATTCTCATGTAGCGTAATCCGGCGAACAAAGTTAAAAGCCATTTTTGAGGTTGCGCCACGACTATGCACACGCGTTCTTAAAGACGAGGCTCGCAAATGTTTTGGTCGAAGGAGTCCGGAGTGCGCGATTCACGTGAGCCTAGTGCCTCCGCATTTATCCTGAGTTATCCTGTTCACAGACAAACCAAGGCCGATGAAAACATATACCTCACCTCATGGTGGAGGAAAAAAAAAGCAGACGGGAAACCGTTTTTTTTTTTACTCTGTCTAATAATGCATTTCATAGACCATGCATTTCATAGACAATCTCAGCTCCCAGGGTATACTTAGCACAGGTGTTTAGTTTTGGTGGAAACAACATAACAATAAAATGTTGTTTTTTATAGGTATCAATAAAAAAACAAAAACATTTTGGGGTTATTTTTTGGATACAGCTATGGCGATGGTCGAGATGGGAGAATCACTGTGGCAACTTTCTGAAGTCAAGGACGCCTTCAATCTGAACGTCAGACAGAACTTCCTGGATCCCCTGGATCATCTCAAGAACAAAGATCTGAAAGAGATCAACGTGAGTTCCATCTTACAGAATCTGACAGAATTTGGTTGATTTTGATAGAAGCAGGACTGTGTTGCACATGCCACCTGCGGGGAAATTCAAGCACAAATTGTGGCCAATCTGGAAAAAAATTGATAGAAGACAAGTGATCGATTACTGGTTGATTTGGGTTGTAACTTATGCCTGTGTACTTTGGGTCATTCGATAAATTTGGGGTCCACTTTTTTCCTGTCCCTGTTACATTTGACATCTGTGATTTCATAATTCTGGTGCACTCCTTAATGCAGTCCTCCTCCAAGAGTGATTATGAATAGCAAACCTACACAACGAATACAAAATTGTTTAAAGTCATTCTTAACCCTAACTCCCTGGGCATTTTTGCGATGATGCTGCAAAATCCTCCAACTGCCTCCATGTCAAAATTGCAAGCAGCCTCAATCCTGCAAAATCCTCCATTATTTCTTGAATGTGATCCGTGGAAGAATGATCACTGCCTCAATCCTACAAAATCCTCCAGCAATCACTGTCAATATGTTGAGGCAGAGCCAGTGACATCCTGGAGCAGTGCGGAGGACTTCAAGTATAATTTATGCACAGCTGAGCATAAACAAACACAAGGCCCGGCCCAAGACCTTGACACACTGCATCCTGCAAAATCAGCCACACATTTTTGCCAATTAAACAGCCTCAATCCTGCAAAATCCTCCATTTTGCAAAGAGGATTTGGGAGGATTTGGGAAGGTTAGGGTTAATGCAGTCGTCCGCCAAGAGTGATTATGTGAAGCAGACAACCTACCCAACAAATTGTTGAAGTCATTCTTAATGATACTTGAACAGCAAAATGACATGTTCAGAGATAACAGGAACTCGAAAATTGTCACACTTTGACCCATAATTTGTATAAGGAGCCTTACAGCAATGTGCAAATGTCTCTTGTCAAAGAGTACATTAACTTTCTCCCCAATGTTTGATTTCTACAGCACCATCGGAAGAAGTTACAGGGGCGACGTCTTGACTTTGACTACAAAAAGAAGAAGCAAGCAAAAGGTAGGCAACAGATTATCTCAACTCCATCATATCAAATCATCTTACATTACTAAAATCATAACTAAAACAAAAATAACGTTAGACTTAAAAAGTTTTATTGTTAACATGACACTAAGTATATCATTATTAAGACAAGATAAGTTTTGCGGTAGCACCATGTGAATAAATCTCTTTTCTGAGTATGTGTGGTTCTGAAAAGAACCGGAGGGACTCAACGTTCGAACAGTATGCTCTGCCCTTCGTCAGGAGAATGAAGGATTCCAACGATGATGCGATGTTATAAGGATGGGTGCGGTGAGGCGTGAGAAGGATGCAAACTGGTGAAGCTGTGGTGATGTGATGGAGTTCTTGAGGTAGGTGTTCATCGTCGCAGATGATGAACACCTACCTCAAGAACTCCATCACATCACCACAGCACTGCAGCGCAACGGATACCAGCCCAGCCAAGTCAAGACACAAGACCCAAGAACCATTCCCGGCCGTAGGGTCTCCTATACCCAAAGCCAACTAGTTAGGGCCCCTAGTTCCATCACCCTCCCCTACTTAGGCACCACGTCTCATCACATCCAGTGGATCCTCCATAAGCATGGAATTCGAGTCTTCCACACAGCCCCTCTGAAGATGCAGAACCTGCTGACTTCACACAAGGATCGGTGTGACCCAGAATGCAGACCAGGAGTGTACAAGATTCCATGTCAATGTGGCAAAGTGTATATCGGCGAGACTGGCAGGGACCTCCCCACCAGACTCAATGAACGCAAAGCCCATGGCAGGAAGGGAGACTTCAAGAAATCTTCCATCGTCAAACACTCCCACACCGAAGACCACCCGATCAACTGAAGCCAAGCAGAAATACTCAGTAGCATCGACCGCTGGTACCCCCGACGCATCAGAGAAGCCAACTATACCCCTGAGCTCCTTCCCCTTTGCCCCCTCACTGTGTACTGACACGCTCCAGTGATCATCCAGCATCCTTCAGTCAACTTGCAATCCTGTCTCAGCTTCACCGGTTTCGAGCTTCACCAGTTTGCATCCTTCTCACGCCTCACTGCACCCTTCCTTATAACATCGCATCATCGTTGGAATCCTTCATTCTCCTGACGACGGGCAGAGCATACTGTTCGAAACGCTGAGTCCCTCCGGTTCTTTTCAGAACCACACCTACTCAGAAAAGAGATTTATTCACATGGTGCTACCGCAAAACTTATCTTGTCTAAGTATCTTCCACCATGCAAACCTTCAAATCTCATCCTATATCATTATGCCCCCAAAAAAGTGTCTGTGGAAAAAAAAGTCTGATGTGGTTTGGGATTGGAATCATTTGCCCTTGAGCATTAAACTGAGGTCTTGCCATGATGACTGATAGCCAGGCAAATGATTCCAATCCCAATTGCAGCCCTTTTCACAACATGCAGGATTTTACACAGCTTACTTAACACAGCACTGAAATTGATTAAGGCAAGGAACTTGGTCACAGTGTCCCAAAATGTTGTTGTGATCAATTGACAAGTGTGCAGTGATGCGTGACTGAAATTAAATGAAACTCATCGGGGTTGAGGCTAAGATAGGGAGTATCTACACAATCAAACTTTTTCAAATTGGACTTCATGGTTTTGTAGTTATTTCAAAAATAGTCAGACGGACATTTCTTTTGGACATACTGTATAATGCATATAATATTTGTTTGCATTAAAAGAAAAACAAAAATTGCATTTAAAATATACGAACACTGTACACACTTACCATAAAGCGCACACTGTCGTTTTCTGCTATGCTTCCGAGGATTAATTGGCTTTGTGTTTTCCTTTGTTCCCTGATCTAAACCTTTCCCATAGACTTAGTGCACAAACCGGCGTTGGAGGACAATAGGCACCGTCGTTCGAGTACCGTATTTTGAGTACCAAAATGTGTACTCACAGTTGAGTACTTGAAGAAGACTTTGCGGAATGAATTTTGATGAACAGTTTGAGTAAAATGCAAGCAGGTCTTTAAAAAATTAAGTCAAAGTGGCAAAATGTATAACAAGATCATTAAACCAAATTTGTCCAGGTTTTTGGCTTTTTTTTCAGCACTAACGTTGGTCTTTTCCAAGACCTGGACACAATTTATTTAGAGCAAATGCATTCAAATTTTCTTCCCTGATTGGTTTCCGTCTAGATTGGTGGGTTGGGTAAGATCAAGACCAACACAATCATCAAGGAGCACTCCAAACCCTGGATGCTGGATGAGGAAGCAGCCTGGAGACCACGGAGAAGTTTCCTTGGAAGATCAGCAAGGAAGAAGTCACCACGCTCAAAGAGAAGGTAGAATCTCCTCCTTGCGCTCAAGCACCCCCCCCCCCCCCCTCCCCAGTGAAAACTATAAACTTTTAATTTATTTTTGTGTAAGTTGGTCCGTAGTGCAGAATGTTTCACATGTTATAATGCATGCAAAATAGAGAAAAAAGTAAATTTTAATTACTATATATATCATCCCACCCTATATTTTTAGGCTATAATCCCCCAAAACAGATTTTTACCTACCCTACCACACAGTTGGTTTTTTGTATGTGATAGAAAACACCACACTTTTTGTTCTTGGATGGCCTTATTATTTTATTATATGTTTCAGTGTCCAATTCATTTCATGGAGCCTTTCAGAGATCTCTCAGGTTATTCTGGATGGCTGCATGTCTAAGGAAACACATGCTTTATGTCAAACGGAAATGCTCTGTATAATTTTTGTTTGCGAACCTCCGCCTCCACCTCCCATCACCCCCAGGCTTGATCCTACTCATCGATCACCTCTCTCCATGAAATCCAACTGAGAGAAATGCAAGCTGCGCGTCTTTGCCACCACGAGCAAGAAGGAGCAAATGGACAGGGAGAAGATGAACATGGCCAACATGCTCAGCAAGTTCCGCATCAACTGCTCGGACGTGGAGGTCATCCCTGACCTGAACAAGAAGCCCAAGGAGTAGAGCCTGAAACGGTTCAAGGAGCTGTCCAAACCCTGAATGCTGGATGAGGAAGCAGGGGAGACCACGGAGAGGTTTCCTTGGAAGATCAGCAAGGAGGAAGTCACTACGCTCAACGAGAAGGTAGAATCTCCTCCTTGTGCTCAATCACCCCCCCCCCCCCCCCCCTCCACAGAGAAAACTATAAACGAGGGCCATTTGGTCGCCATCATGGCTTATAAATGCTGGTTCCAAATACACGATAACCAGCATGAGTGAACCAGTGAAGTGTCCCTCATTCCGGCTTCTGCTTGTTTGACTATAAAGCGCCCTCTTTTGTCCATGCATGGAGACAATACACTTAGAGTTCTTCCCAGTATCCACTTTATACGGAAGACGGATAGTGCCACTCAATGAGTGTGAATACATTTTTTTTGGTGCGTGTGAAAATATATTTTTTTTGCACACCGGCCGCCACTTATTATGTGGCGGCCGCCAGATAATAAGTGGCGGCCGCCACATAAGTCGCCATAATAAGTGGCGGTCGCTGTACAAAAAAATATTTTCACACGCACCAAAAAAATATATTCACACTCATTGAGTGGCACTATCCGTCTTCCGTAACTTAACGCTTTGTCCCTGGTTTTTGTGATTTTAAGTCCAGTCTTGCAACATCTTTAATTGTGTCCAACCTTTTAGTTCATTTTCTTTGTCAAGTGGAACTCGACATATTAAACATCAATATTCCAGTCCATTTTCCACCTAAAATCTTTGGTCTTCTTCATAATTCCCTTCTAAAACAATATCCTCCTAGGCAAGATAGTTTGTCTCTTCCATAAATTCCCTCTAAAAATGTCCTTTTAGCCAAGATGGTTAGTCTTCTCCATAAATCCCTTCGAAAACAACTATCTTCCTAACCATGATGATTCGTTTCCTCCATAATTCCCATCCTAAAAAAAAGGCCTCCCAGCCAAGATAGTTTGTCTCTTCCATAAATTCCTTCTAAAAAATGTCGTTTTAGCCAAGATAGTTAGTCTTCTCCATAAATCCCTTCTAAAACAAATATCTTCCTAAACCATGATGGTTCCTCTCTTCCATAATTCCCTTCTAAAAAATATTCTCCTAGCCAAGATAGTTAGTCTCTTTCATAAATTCCCTCGAAAAATGTCCTTTTAGCCAAGATGGTTAGTCTTCTCCATAAATCCCTTCGAAACCAACTATCTTCCTAACCATGATGATTCGTTTCCTCCATAATTCCCATCTTAAAAAAAAATCCTCCTAGCCAAGATAGTTTGTCTCTTCCATAAATTCCTTCTAAAAAATGTCGTTTTAGCCAAGATGGTTAGTCTTCTCCATAAATCCCTTCTAAAACAAATATTTTCCTAAACCATGATGGTTCCTCTCCTCCATAATTCCCTTCTAAAAATATTCTCCTAGCCAAGATGGTTAGCCTCCTCTGTACTTCCCTCCTAAAAAAATATCCTCCAAGCCAATATGGTTAGTTTCCTCCTTAACCCTTACCCTACTTGACCCTCCAATGCATGCCAATTGTGCCTCAAGAAAATCTCCTATGTTTTTTGCATGGCCCTCCAATATCTGCCATGTCATTTCAAGGGTAACTGGACAGGCACTCCAATACATGCCACAGAGAACAATGAGAGTCCTCTGATAACAAAGTGAGTGCCCCCAGCTGGTCAGTATCAGGCACCCTCCAGGGCCTCCAACTCCTGCAAATTGGAGCCTTCACTGTTAAGACTTGTTATCTGCCAAATAACTGCAGCTGGAGGGCATTGGCATAAGCAACTGACATGCAGTAAACTACCCTCAGAGAGTAAGGGTTAATACCCTTCTAAATGATACCCTTCTAAAAATATCCTCCTAGCCAAGATGGTTAGTCTCCTCCATAATTTCCTTCTAAAAAAAAACACCCTCCGAGCCAAGCTGGTTAAAGTCTCCTCATTAGTTCCCTTCTAAAAAAAAATATCCTCCTAGCCAAGATGGTTAGTCTCCTCCATAATTCCTTTCTAAAAAATATCCTCCTAACCAAGATGGTTAATCTACTCCATAATAAAAATATCCTGAACTACCAATAATTATGGTCGTCTTCTCAGTAATTCGCTTAAAACAAGTCTGAGTCTTGCGCGTAACTTTGTACACACCTGTCCCAAGTTCTTTCCACTGACTATCCCTATTGCCGAGTATGATATATGTCTATATCTTTTATAAATAGTCGTCATGCTCATTCAAAGGCATATTCATAGAAAGGTGGAAATCTCCTTGCTGCCTCGGTGTCAGATTTAACGTTTGGTATACCGTGAGGTATATCTAGGTTGTGTTAACTTCAGGTTTACTCCGATCTTAACGATATACAAGTTAACGATCATTAAATAACAATTGACTGTTTTTTCTTTTTCTGAAGGCTGGTACAAGGACAAGATTTTGCCCAAGATGGAGTTCTGTGCTGTTGGTTGGGTAAGATCAAGACCAACACAATCATCAAGGAGCTCTCCAAACCCTGGATGCTGGATGAGGAAGCAGCCTGGAGACCACGGAGAAGTTTCCTTGGAAGATCAGCAAGGAAGAAGTCACCATGCTCAAAGAGAAGGTAGAATCTCCTCCTTGGGATCAAGCACCCCCCCCCCCTCCACAGTGAAAACTATAAACTTTATATTTATTTTTGTGTAAGTTGGTCAGTAGTGCAGAATGATTCACATGTTAATTAATGCATGCAAATTAAAGTAGAGAAAAAAAGTAAATTTTAATGACTATCATCCCACCCTGTATTTTTAGGCTATTGAAGTGTCAAACCCCCAAAACAGATTTTACCTACCCTACCACACAGTTGTTTTTTGTATGTAGTAGAAAACACCACACTTTTGGTTCTTGGTTGGCCTTATTATTTTATTATATGTTTCAGTTCATGGAATTCATTTCATGGAGCCTTTCAGAGATCTCTCAGGTTATTCTGGATGGCTGCATGTCTAAGGAAACACATGCTTTATATAATGCTCTGTATAATTTTTGTTTGTGAACCCCCCCCCCCCCCCAACCTCCGCCCCCACCTCCCACCACCCCCCAGGCTTGACCCTACTCATCCCTCACCTCATCTCCATGAAATCCAACTGGGAGAAATGCAAGCTGCGCGTCTTTGCCACCACGGGCAAGAAGGAGCAAATGGACAGGGAGAAGATGAACATGGCCAACATGCTCAGCAAGTTCCGCATCAACTGCTCGGACGTGGAGGTCATCCCGGACCTGAACAAGAAGCCCAAGGACTGAGAGCCTGAGACAGTTCAAGGAGCTGTCCAAACCCTGGATGCTGGATGAGGAAGCAGGGGAGACCACGGAGAAGTGTCCTTGGAAGATCAGCAAGGAAGAAGTCACTACGCTCAACGAGAAGGTAGAATCTCCTCCTTGCGCTCAAGCACCCCCCCCCCCCCCCCCCTCCACAGAGAAAACTATAAACGGGGGCCATTTGGGCGCCATCGTGGCTTATAAATGCTGGTACCAAATACACGATAACCAGCATGAGTGAACCAGTGAAGTGTCCCTCATTCCGGCTTCTGCTTGTTTGACTATAAAGCGCCCTCTTCCGTCCATGCATGGAGACAATACACTTAAAGCTTTCCCAGTGTCCACTTTACGCTTAGTCCCTGGTTTGTGTGATTTTAAGTCCAGTCTTGCAACATTTGTTAATTGTGTCCAACCTTTGACATTCTGGAGGCTGATTTTCAATAATGAGATTGATCACTTTCAATCCATTTTTCGTACAACTCTCAGTTTATTTGATTTGCCAAGTGCATGGAACTCGACTTTAGTAAACATCAATAAATCACGCCATTTTTCGCCTGAAATCTTTTTTTTTTCTTTCAGACCAACAGACAGATGCGGATCCGTGAATTGCTTCGCCAACATTCCCAGGAGGCTCAGCTCATTGTCATGTAAGTACAAACCGGCGATAATGGCCACTATCGGACAATTAACCTATCACGGTGGAATTGCGTCAACGCAGCTTGTAAAATATTGTCTATACATGATATACAAATGGACGCAGAACGCCAAAATCTGAGACAAACAAAAATTAACGTACAAAATTCCATGAGCCGTTTCGCGGATACCGCCATCTTTGAAATGGGGGGGGGGGGCATTACATTGAAAAGTCATCCATTCATTCTCAGCTACAGTTGCATGATGAGACGTATTTTCATTGTAATGCCTCCCCCCCCCCCCCCCCCGAAAAAAAAAAAAATTCAAAGATGGCGGTATCAGCGAAAAGGCTTATAGAGTTGTCTAAGGGGCGTGGTTAACTCGCAAACGGCGGTAGGTCAATGGGTGGCGCTTTTCATGGCGGCACAATTGCTGACGTATACACGAAATACCAAAAATTCTTTACAAGCCGCTGGCGTAACAAGAAACTTTTTAAAGAAAACTAAGGACACTTGTGTAAAAACTAAAACGTTACTTGTGTAAAAAGGGCACTCTTTACAGAATACTTGGGGGGGGGGGGGGTGTTAACCGCTGGTGCAAAAAAATGGGGGCGGGGTGAGCAATAGATCTAACAGTGCTTGTGACCCAGTCTGACTGAGCTACTGTGGTCACCTGATCAAAAGTGATGATCTGATTGGTCGGTGTGCATTGTTGATTGACATGCAGGAAGGGTCCATTATAACCTTTTCTTTGATTTCTTGCAGGAGTCTACCTATTCCCAGGAAGCGTACTTGTTCAGCTTACATGTACATGTGCTGGCTGGAGACATTATCCAAGGATATGCTGTCAGCAGGGGCCTTGCATCACCTGACCAAATATGGCATCCAAATAAAAGTCAATACAAAGAAATTCACTTGAAATGATAAAGTGACAAAGGACAATTCCAACCAGTTGAAGGACCCTCCTCACTTGAATGGAATTTGTGCTTTGTTTTGATTGATTTCGTTGAGATTGTTTCTTTACCATCTAACGGGCTCACACTTTCACTGATGTTTTCAAAGTGAGTTTCTTGAATGCAATCAGGTAATGCTGATTAAGAACAATGAAAGTCTTCAAATAATTTGGAGTCTGTTAATCAAGAAACACTTGTCGCACTTCTACGGGCTTTAAAAACAACAGCCACTCCACTTTTTCCATTACTATGGGCACGTTTCTGTTTCAACTGAAAGTAATTAAAATCATGGTTTTTTTTCACAACGAAGCCAAGCGAAAAAGAGAGTATTTATCAACAATGGTGGTGCTTTTGGTAATCCTCAGAATGAGGTTTTATGCATACTGTTTTCATAGCCAGGCAATTGTTACTTCTACGTAATTCTCACATATTATAACGTTTAAAATAATGCAATCATTTAATAAAATCCAGTGTATTCTAATTGCTGTGAATAGCATTAGAATATTTCAAACAATTGTTAATCCAAATGCCAAGCTTAAAGTCTATAAGAAAATCAGATTCAATCACTCGAGACTTTTTTCGTGACATGAAATAAAAATTGATACATGCATGGGATTGATTTAATTGACATTATCTGTGCTGGGCATACAGGGAACATAAGGCAAAGAAAATAACATGTTACAGTAAACGCCCTAAAATTATCCAGGTAGGTAGTAGCAAAATATTTTGTTTGTTTTTCTGTAGGTCTTTTATACTTTGGTTGCTTTAGGATACAGTTATTATGTTTAATTAATCTGTTTTAAATACCCAATTCTACAAATAAGTTGCATTTATTTTCGGGGAAAAAAACACGTTATTTTATATGTTGACCAAGTGTGGCAATAAACAAAAATGGCGGTCAGAAACATGGCCTAAAAAATCTAGGTTGGTCGAGATAACGCCATAAACACAATCTTTTTTTATAGTTGTTAACATTTCTGGATACATATGGTGGCACTGCTTTTATATTGCAAATCTTTTGTTTCTAAAAAAAATAATGTTCCAGCTTGCTTTGAAAAAATATTCCATCAAAATACTTCTCGATAGGCCTACAATGGGTACCAAAAAATATCGTCAAAAAACTTAACGCATACTTTTCACCATATCTCAATACTCATGCATAAAGCTAAATACTTTGTTTTGTAAAAAGTCCAAAAAAATTGGCAAATCTATTGTAGTATATCGGCGCATGCGCAATGCAAAACCAATATAATAATATTTTGTGACATTGTCATTGAACATTATTTCTTTTAATTCATTGGTTATTGTTTCTGCAAAATGGAAAGCGATTAAAAAAATCAGCAACACAATGCTCGTGTATCTTTGTATGATGTGTTTGTTGTGTTTATTCGGGGTAAAGGAGGAAGCCACTGAATGAGGTGTAGTAATTGGAATTACTTTCCGCCCTACCGGACATTGTGAGATACATCGTATCTCCACGCTGCAGAACCACCACCGCGCTCCCAGACACCTGCTCACGGTGACTTGAATCAGTGCTATAGCCAGAGACAACCACGTCGCCGTTCTTCCGGAGACGAACGTACAGGTAGCTGCTGGAAGGATATTTGTTCACAGAAAACATGAACACGTAGGTGCCCGGCACACCACACGTGAACGTGCCGGTCTCGAGATCGAAGCTGGTACCCGGCAGAAGCGTCTCGGTCGCCTGGAAGGGCAAACGGTCGCCGCTCAGCGTATCCGAGCTGCTCGTCCTCACCACGGTGAATGCTACCCGCTGGTTGGAGTCGTCTGGTGTCTCCCCTGGCTCACCCTTTTGACCTTTGACACCAGTTTCCCCCGTTGGCCCTACAACACCTGGGACTCCTCTTGGACCAATTTTTCCGGGCTGGCCTATGCCTTCGTCCCCTTGAGGCCCAGCTGCTCCACGCTCACCCATAGGTCCACTCTGTCCAATATCACCCTTTTGACCTGGCTCGCCCTTTGACCCTGGCTGACCTAGGGACCCAGGCAGACCTGGTATTCCGGGAATTGCAGCCGGCCCCTGGCAGCACATCGGACACGCCTGGGACGTAGGACCATCACCGTCCGAGGCAACCGGCCCAGTAACGGAAGCTCGGAGGTTGACGGAGTTACCCAGAAGGAGGGCGATTGAAAGAACGGTTGCCACGCAGATATTCATTCTGTACGTAAACAAAGCATGAAACTAAACCAAATCAGGTGAGAATTTTTTTCAATAAAATAGTTTTTAAAAATGGAAGAGTAGTAAAAAATATTGAGGTTTGATAAACAGGAGAACTAGTCTAAAATTCATGACAATCCGCCGTCAGATTTGAAGGGAAGAAACCCCAAAAACATGAGATTGGAGGAATCATTGTTCGAAGAATGTTTTCTTTGTTATATAACAGTGGCGTATGAGGGGTCAAGGGGCTAACATTTATGAAAAGCCTAGTTTATAAAACCGGTTGTCATGGCAACCCATCGAATCGATTTTGTTTTTATTTCGCCTGCCAATAAAATTTAAGAAAGGTCACCAAAATGCATTCCGATAGGGCGAAGCGTTCCGGAGCTGTAGTATTTTTTTTGGAGGGGGGGGGGGGAGGCGGAGCACATCTTGCCCCTTCCCAGGTCCTGATAGAATCATTAATTAAACCTCACCACACACACCTCGATGGTTCGTTCTTGAAGATCAGGTCCAAGAAGAGATCACAAGGAATTCAGTGTAGGCTGAAAAAAAAACATACAAACGAAGACTGGTTAAGTTTACACTTTAGTCAGGAATACTATTTTATTATCAATTAAGATAAATTAGTGAGATTTTTTTCTCATTGGGATACATTGCCACCCCAAATAGGAAAAAATTCTCACCAAGTTATTACGGTCAAGTAATTAAAATAATAGGTTTTCTCGGCCGAATTCGTCAAGAAAAACAACCTGTTTTAATGTCGCATTGTTCAATTTCTCTCGAATTGACTGATTCTTGAAATAAGCTTTCAATTTGTTTAAACGTTATTATTGAAACGATTTTTTTTTCAAATTAATATTTGTGAAGGCCTGTATCTTTTTTTGAGACACTAGTAACTCGGTCAAAAGTCTGTTGGCATTCTAAGCTTTTGTTTGCACTTGTCCAGGCAAATTTACTTTTAACTCTAGTTCACTATGAGTTTTAAAGCAGAAATGAACTTTTTCATTCACTATGAAATATTATAGGGTTTCCCGCCCAATTTCATACTTTGCTAATAATAATAATAATAATAAAACATTTTTTTTCAAAATCGCATAAAACATGCAGACCTTTTCACACCCGGTTGAATTTAGCGAAAGCTCAACATGTTTCAGGGTATTCTTCATTCACGCGTGAAGGGTAAGCAGCAAATTACGTGACTTGTGCATTGAATTTCTTGTGATTTGAATATCAGTCTCGCTCGGGATTTCACTTTAATGCATACGTTTACAAAAGCAACACAGTTCAATGAATTTTGGAAGTTGCATTAGCAAGGTATTGTATTATAGTGATACAACAGAGTATAAAAATGACATGGCTTTTGAAAAGTTTGGATTAAGGAATCTACAGCTATTTCAAAGATTGGAATGCCTGGGAAGGGAATATGAAAAAAGCAGAACAGAACTGTATCAATGTAAAGTGTCAAAGTGATAGAAGGAAATACATTTAGAACACTCGCCGATATAATACTATGTCAAAATACAGATTTTTATGTAAGAACAATTAAGTGATTAGTTTGTTAATTGTTGTAATCACTCTTTGGAAGTAAAAAAAAAAATGAAAAAATCATATAAATTTGTTTTTTTTTTTATGGCCAATACGATTTGCGAATTGCAAATTGCAAATTAAATGGACTCCTTATTCCATTGCACATTCGTTGAAAATGAAAACTTCCTCTTACAGATTCGCCTACACTCAGTGCAAAATCGAAAACCAACAAAAGAAATGGATTTTCTTTTGCACGAAAAAAGTTGCCTACACGCTTTGGTGGGTGTAAATATTAAAAAAAAAAATCGAATGCGTTCACTGTAACCTTTTGAAATGTAATGAACAGTCTGTCTGATTGAATGAACAAGTTGCGAAATTGGACGGGAAAACCTATGCTATGATTCCCCAACGTGATGAACAATCACAAAAGAACTACAACGTGATCAACGATCAAGAAAGAATGAGGACAATGGTTGCGAACACAATTTTGATTTTAAAAAAAATGCGAACACGATGAACAAGGATACAAAAAGAAGATAAATGCCAAAGAATCTGATTACACAATAACTAAACATTTGTTTCCATCTTAGTTCTTTTTTTATGACAAAGTAATATTTCCATAAAAATGTGAAAGGAAATTCGAGCGTGTGTCTGCCATTAGTTTGGGGCACCCTGGTGAATTTGACGAGGAATTTGCAAGGAATACAGGCCAAAATGTTAGGCACAGTACTACGGTGCGTGTTAGGGGAGGGAATTCCTCACTACTACAGGGTGAGTCAAAATAAAAGCGAAACCCAAATGTCGGGACCATTGTTTTATTGAAGTTCTGCATGTAGTACTTTAAAATCAAGGATATAAAAGCCCAATTTATAAGCTTTTTTTGTTAGCACAAGAATAATTCAACTCACTCATGTACTTTTCAAGTTACGCAATTTTAAACACAACCGGATCACAAAAAGGTGTGCGTTCTTTCAGCAAAACGAAAACAATTCACGCATATGTGATTTGTTTTCGTTTTGCTGAAAGAACACTTACTTTCTCGTGATCCGTGGACAGAACTTTAAAACGGTGGTTGTGTTTAAAATTCCTTAACCTCATGTACTAAACGTACATGAGTGATTTGAATGATTATTGTACTAAACAAAAGCCTATGAATTGGGCTTTCATATCCTAGCTTTTGAAAGGGCTACATGCAGAACTTCACTATTATGGTCCCGACATTAGGGTTCGCTTTTTTGACTCACCCTGTATAGGCCCTATCACTCGAGCAATGTTTTTCTGCTATAAATTTTGACCAAAAGGTGTATAAATATGTAGAAACAATATAGTCTCCCACCGAATCACTGCTCAGTTGTAATGATTGAGTGAGGAAAATGTCAACAGACACTCACCTCGATGTAACGTTCTTGAATTCTATCACGAAGGGAATCCTCAACACTCAGCAGATTGCGAGCTGGAAATAATACCAACGAAAATGAGTCATTGAACATCCGCTGGGAGATATCTTAGGGCTGTTGGGGGAGGCATAGCTGAATTTCACAGGTAAAACACCCCCAGATCAAAATCTCTGTCGGGCGAAATGTGATCTGGATTGATAATATATTTTTTTAGCGGAATGCGTCCTGCATGCAACGGCCCTGAACAGACCCACGCACGAGCAACAATATTCAAGTCTTCTTTAAAGGATTTAATATTTTCGAATCAAACGCAGTAACTACCAAAACAAATGCCCCAGATTTTCTGAGAGAAATCTGTATGCAAAAAGAATTTAAGGCCACGTAGGATCATTTGCAATTGCCCGGAAAAGTACATTTAATGACAGAAACCTTGCAATACTGAGAGTGAAGATAAGACTGGTATCAAATACCCGATGAAAGTATTTCGCCTGATATATCGGTTGAAAACTTTGCAGGTGTTTTTAAAATTAAAAAAAATAGTTAAGGTGTTATAAAGCACGGAATCAAGTAACGAGATCCAACAAAATAGTGCATACGTCTTCTCTGCTTTTTCTCAATGATAGTATCCACTGAGCTGAAAGTTTTTAGCCATTTTGTTGCTTCTCACGAAAAAAAATGCATCAAAAGCAAATGATCCTATGTTTTTCATTGCTTGCATTTAAAATGGTTGGAATCACAATGAGCATACACTTTCTGCATTATCAAGGAAAATCGATCTCATACCAAGGAAGTATAGCGGAAATATTACAGGTGGACACCGCAGTCAAGTTACAGTCATTACATCAAGATTTATTTTCCGGATCGGAAATCAGCGCATCGGTTTGGCTATTAGCATCAGCCACCATCTGTTTGTTGACTGAATAATGTCCCATATTTTTTCCCATTATTTGTGTACTCAAAAAAGTTGGTTAAAGTGGTCAGAAATTGCCTCAGATCGCACCACAGAGCATTTAGAATCTCCCCCCCCCCCAAAAAAAACAACCATTCGGGGCCCTTAAGCGGGCCCTGAACCCCACGCCGTAATTTTTTTGACCTACGTACTTTTAGGGGACAAAATTATTTTTGGCCCCCCCCCCAAAAAAAAACAAGTGTTCTGGATCCGCCCTTGACAGCAGAACAGAAGGGACGAATAATGTGCACAGACATCAACGCTGTACATGATTGCTACAAATGAATCCACTAGATAAAGCAATTTGAACTTGAATAAAACTGTGAGCATCATCAGGATCCGGTCCGTTTGTGTTTGCGCCCTCTTTATTCAGTGACACGTTCATCCTGCAGCTCAGTGATTGAATGTTTGATGATCAAACCGGAATGGCGCACTGTGAACTCTAGCGAAATGACACAGTTTAACAACAAAAAGTTCAAAGGGTACTGAGTATCCACATAAATGATAACACAAAATAAGACAGGCATGTATTTCGTGTTTGTATAGTGTTATATCAGACAAGATATATCGTCTTAAAAAACTGAAGACGTTTTCGAAATAGTGTGCCGGTGGTAGACAATTAACGTGCGTTAGCAACGAAATTCAGTGACAAGAACCAAAAAAATAATCCCTTTAATTTATCTGTTTGGTCAAATGTATAGCATCAACTAAGCTAAAAGTTCAAAAGTTAGTTGTGCTGCATCATACTTAAGATTGTGAGCAATTGATCCAATGTTCCTCTAACTGGTTCAAGGTTGCTTGAACTTGTGGTTATAGGAATCACAATGAGCATACAGTTTCTGCATTTGTGGGGGAAATCGATCTCATACAAAGGAAGTAGAGGCGCAAACATTACAGCTGGACTACCGCAGTCAAGTTACAGTCGTTGAATAAAGATTTTATTTTCCGGATGAGAAATCAGCGCACCGGTTTGGCTCTAGTAAGCCACCATCTGTTTGCCAACTGAAAGTTGTCTCACAAAATATTTCAGATTTGTGAAAATCTGTACCAATCACCAAAAACTTTCGAAAAATAAGCCAAAAATCATATGGCTGTTTGTCCAAATATCCAACAGAATCTCAGCGGCATGCTGAGTGGAACCCTACATGCAAATACATGAGTGAATTCATCGAGAGCTTTTGCTTCAATCTCTTCAGGCGAACAGAAAGCCTGAGTAATTTGTACAAACACCAACTCTACACATGATTTCTACAAAATCACCCACTTAAATAAAGCAGTTTGAACTTGTATAAAACTGTGTGCATCATCACGATCCGGTCCGTTTGTATTTGCGCCCTCTATATTCATGACTCGTTCATCCTGCTGAATGTAACTTGATGATCTAAGCGCACTGTGAACTCTAGCGAAATGGCAAAGTTGAAAGGGTACTGCTTGAGCAATAACACACAATAAGACAGGAATGTTTTTGATGTCCGGATTTCCTGATAAACGTTCTTCGTGACCAACTCCCCCATAACTGCTGATCCTGAATTAGTTTAAGTGATTACCGGGAAACAATGTGAGAGCATCGCACCAGGATTTCATGTTTTTAAAATCAAAGTGATAAAATTTAAATGTCAAAATGAGGAAAAAATAAGGAGTGGTTGATCATACTGATTTTATGGGTGAGGTTATTTATAAAGGTTGAAGCTTTCGCAATATGTCTTCTTTAAACCAAAGAAAGACACTTTTTTTAAAGTATTAAAAAGTGCGTGAATTTGTTTAAGCATTAATCACAATCAGTTGAAACTATTCTGAAATCAACAGGGAACCTGATGTTTAAAACTCTTCTAAAAACTGCAATCAGATATGACTAGAAAAAGTCCTACTGATAGCCTTGTTTTGACATACAGCTTTCCGTGAATGTACAGTGTGCTATCCATTATAGTGACAAGATTTCAACTTTTTCAAAAACTAAACCAGTCAGTATGTGAACAATAATTTTAGTTTGAAGCGTGCGAAATGAAAGTAGAGGCGGAATAATGTCATACAGGAATTCCTCATTCCGAACAACAAAACCCTGATATATTTGGGTGATCGGGTACTACCCGATCATTGTTTGGAAATGTTCAGAAATTTCTTTCTTCTTTCTTTCTTGTTTTTTTTTCTGACAATAATTATCTGCGACTTTTCTTCTGAACAGTACAAACTTCAAACCTTTAACAAACATCAACCTGAATCAGAGGTATACCTTTTTATACTCTGACGTCGTAATGACGTCATCAGGTATTTAATTACAAGCAATTTCACTGCAAACCTCATATACCAAATGAACAATCATTTTCACACTTTGAAATCTGATTGACTATAGATTAATAAACATTGTTGATATTCGAAGGTAAAGTCGTCTGACCTTTCCTTCCGGGGTTACTGGTAGGTCAAATTTAGGTGAATTTAAAATGTAAAAAGAGTTGCTGAAAGACGAAACCTGATATGAACATGAACCTTAGTGTGAAGATGTGGATATTTTAGTGACGTCGTCATGACGTCATCATACATCAAATTACAAGCATTTCAGGTCAAAATTTGACAAATAGTTTGACAAGGCGCGGATCCAGAGGGAGGGGAGGCCCCCCCCCCCCAGCCCTCGCTGTGAAACACACACACAAATATATCACATATTTTTTTTAGGAGCCCTGACCCTCCCCCTGCAAAAATTCCAGGACCCGCCCCCGTTTGAGCAATATCTTTTGTCCTAATAAACCTGAGTGTTCGGTGTTTTGTGAGGTGAAAGATTGTGCCTTGGCGATGGGGTACAGGACTACAGGGTCATCATCTTTGATGGAACATTTTTGTTCCAAAAGGTCATCGGATTATACCGCAACATTTGAACAGACAATGAAAGATGATGAAATAAGCTGTAATTTGATGG
>NW_024037048.1:16955830-17064020 GCF_015706575.1 Patiria miniata | reverse complement strand
GGGGGGGGGGGGTTCACAAACAAAAATTATACAGAGCATTATTTCCCTTTGACATAAAGCATGTGTTTCCTTCGACAAACAGCCATCCAGAATAACCTGAGAGATCTCTGAAAGGCTCCCTGAAATGAATAGGACACTGAAACAAAATAATAAAGCAAACCAAGAACAAAAAGTGTGGGTTTTCTGTTAGGCCAAAAAAAAAGTCGGTCTCTGGTTGGCGCGCGCGTCGATTTTAATCATGCACGTCAATCTTTTTTTTCCAAAATGTTTCGCGGGTAGCTCCGACAGCGCCCTCTATTGCCGCATATCCTCAATTTTGTTTTTAAAAAAGAGCACCAAGGAATGGGAAATTGCTAGAGAGCACCATCGAGAGCACCAAGGCAAATTATGGAGGACACCAATGTACATGAGGACACCAAAAAGCAAAATTGTACCCCACCTTGGGCCAAGTTCGCACAAGGACTATAGTTGACCAATGGTTAACTAACGTTTGCCCCGAACTGTGTCTAGTCGACGGTGATTGACTAGGCTAGTCGACTATTTGGAACCAGCCTACTGGGGTTGGTTGCTTCGCTGGTAACCAATAGCCGTGCGTATCATAACGCTAGCAGAGAGCCAGGAACCGGAAGTTTTGCGATGACATTTTGACCAGCATTTGACTAGAGACGTTCGCACGTTGCTATCAGTGCGCAGGCGTAAGGTACGTCACAAAATCAACCACTAGTTGACTAATGGTCCTTGCCCGAACTTGGCCTTGTCTGTACAATCCAAGCTTGAAAAAAAAAAAACCAAAAAACCCCAAAAGCCACGTCCCCGCGTCAATTCCGGAACTTTGGTCTGACCAGAGACCGAAATTTTTTTTTTTGCCTTACATATAAAAAACAACTGTGTGGTAGGGTAGTAAAAATCGGTTTTGGGGGGTTTGACATTTCTATAGCCTAAAAATATAAGGTGGGATGATAGTCATTAAAATCCACTTTTCTCTCTATTTTGCATGCATTAGTTAACATGTGAATCATTCCTCCACTTCTGACCAACTTACACAAAAACAAAAATAAAGTTTATAGTTTTCACTATAGGAGGTGGGGGGGGGGGGGGGGGTGCTTGAGCGCAAGGAGGAGATTGTACCTTCTCTTTAAGCGTGGTGACTTCTTCCTTGCTGATCTTCCAAGGAAACTTCTCCGTGGTCTCCAGGCTGCTTCCTCATCCAGCATCCAGGGTTTGGAGAGCTCCTTGATGATTGTGTTGGTCTTGATCTTACCCAACCAACAGCACAGAACTCCATCTTGGGCAAAATCTTGTCCTTGTACCAGCCTTCAGAAAAAAAAAAAAAAACAGTCAATTGTTATTTAATGATCGTTAACTTGGTTATCGTTAAGATCGGAGTAATTAACCTGAAGTTAACACAACCAAGATATACCTCACGGTATACCAAACGTTAAATCTGACACCGTGGCAGCAAGGAGATTCCACCTTTCTATGAATATGCCTTTGAATGAGCATGACTATTTATAAAAGATATAGACATATATCATACTCGGCAATAGGGATAGTCAGTGGAAAGAACTTGGGACAGGTGTGTAAAAAGTTACGCGCAAGACTCAGACTTGTTTTAAGCGAATTACTGAGAAGACGACCATAAGTATTGGTAGTTCAGGATATTTTTATTATGGAGTAGATTAACCATCTTGGCTAGGAGGATATTTTTTTTTAGAAGGGAACTATGGAGGAGACTATAACCAGCTTGGCTCGGAGGGTGTTTTTTTTTTAAAAGGAAATTATGGAGGAGATTACCATCTTGGCTAGGAGGATATTTTGAGAAGGGTATCATTTAGAAGGGTATTAAGGAGGAAACTAACCATATTGGCTTGGAGGATATTTTTTTAGGAGGGAAGTACAGAGGAGACTAACCATCTTGGCTAGGAGAATAATTTTTTAGAAGGGAATTATGGAGGAGAGGAACCATCATGGTTTAGGAAGATATTTGTTTTAGAAGGGATTTATGGAGAAGACTAACCTTCTTGGCTAAAAGGACATTTTTAGAGGGAATTTATGAAAGAGACTAACTATCTTGGCTAGGAGGATTTTTTTTAGAAGGGAATTATGAGAAGACCAAAGATTTTAGGTGGAAAATGGACTGGAATATTGATGTTTAATATGTCGAGTTCCACTTGGCAAAGAAAATGAACTAATTATGAGTTGTTCAATTTCCACTGAAAGTGATCAATACTCATTTTTGAAAAATCACCCACCAGAATGTCAAAGGTTGGACGCAATTAAAGATGTTGCAAGACTGGACTTAAAATCACAAAAACCAGGGACAAAGCGTTAAGTTACGGAAGACGGATAGTGCCACTCAATGAGTGTGAATATATTTTTTGGTGCGTGTGAAAATATATTTTTTTGAACAGCGACCGCCACTTATTATGACGACTTATGTGGCGGCCGCCACTTATTATCTGGCGGTCGCCACATAATAAGTGGCAGCCGGTGTGCAAAAAAAAATATATTTTCACACTCATTGAGTGGCACTATCCGTCTTCCGTATAAAGTGGACACTGGGAAGAGCTCTAAGTGTACTGTCTCCATGCATGGACAAAAGAGGGCGCTTTATAGTCAAACAAGCAGAAGCCGGAATGAGGGACACTTCACTGGTTCACTCATGCTGGTTATCGTGTATTTGGTACAAGCATTTATAAGCCAAGATGGCGCCCAAATGGCCCTCGTTGATGGTTTTCTCTGTGGAAGGGGGGGGGGGGCTTGAGCGCAAGGAGGAGATTCTACCTTCTCTTTGAGCATGGTGACTTCCTCCTTGCTGATCTTCCAAGGAAACTTCTCCGTGGTCTCCAGGCTGCTTCCTCATCCAGCATCCAGGGTTGGAGAGCTCCTTGATGATTGTGCTGGTCTTGATCTTACCCAACCCACCAATCTAGACGGAAACCAATCAGGAAGGAAAATTTGAATGCATTTTGCTCTAAATAAATTGTGTCCAGGTCTTGGAAAAGACCAACGTTAGTGCTGAAATAAAGCGAGAAACCTGGACAAATCTGGTTTAATGATCTTGTTATACATTTTGCAACTTTGACTAATTCTTTAAAGACCTGCTTGCATTTTACTCAAACTGTTCATCAAAATTCATTCCGCAAAGTCTGTGAGTACACATTTCGGTACTCAAAATACTCATCGAAATATTCTGCTCACCCTGTATGCTGAAATCACAAAAACTAGGTACTACGCGTTAAGTTACGGAAGACAGATAGTGCCACTCAATGAGTGTGAATATATTTTTTTGGTGCGTGTGGGAATATTTTTTTGTACAGCGGCCGCCACATAATAAGTGGCGGCCGCTGTACAAAAAAATAAATTTTCACACACACCAACGAAAAAATATTCACACTCATTGAGTGGCACTATCCATCTTCCGTATAAGGTGGGTACTGGGAAGAGCTCCAAGTGTATTGTCTCCATGCATGGACAAAAGAGGGCGCTTTATAGTCAAACAAGCAGAAGCCGGAATGAGGGACACTTCACTGGTTCACTCATGCTGGTTATCGTGTATTTGGTACCAGCATTTATAAGCCACGATGGCGCCCAAATGGCCCTCGTTTATAGTTTTCTCTGTGGAAGGGGGGGGGGGGTGCTTGAGTGCAAGAAGGAGATTCTACCTTCTCGTTGAGCGTAGTGACTACTTTCTTGCTGATCTTCCAAGGAAACTTCTCCGTGGTCTCACCTGCTTCCTCATCCAGCATCCAGGGTTTGGACAGCTCCTTGAACCGTCTCAGGCTCTACTCCTTGGGCTTCTTGTTCAGGTCCGGGATGACCTCCACGTCCGAGCAGTTGATGCGGAACTTGCTGAGCATGTTGGCCATGTTCATCTTCTCCCTGTCCATTTGCCTTCTTGCCCGTGGCGGCAAAGACGCGCAGCTTGCATTTCTCCCAGTTGGATTTCATGGAGATGAGGGTGAGGGATGAGTAGGGTCACGCCTGGGGGGGGGGGGGGAGGTGGGGGCGGAGGGTGGGGGGGGGGGGGGTCACAAACAAAGATTATGCAGAGCATTATTTTCCCTTTGACATAAAGCATGTGTTTCCTTAGACATGCAGCCATCCAGAATAACCTATGAGATCTCTGAAAGGCTCCATGAAATGAATTGGATACTGAAACATTATATTAAAATAATAAGGCCAACCAAGAACCAAACGTGTGGTGTTTTCTATTACATATAAAAAACAACAACTGTGTGGTAGGGTAGGTAAAAATCTGTTTTTGGGGATTAGACATTTCTATAGCCTACAAATATAGGGTGGGATGATAGTCATTGAAATTTACTTTTTTTCTCTATTTTGCATGCATTAGTTAACGTGAATCATTCTGCACTACTGACCAACTTGCACAAAAAATAAATATAAAGTTAATAGTTTTCACTGTGGGGGGGGGGGGGGTGCGCTTGAGCGCAAGGGGGAGATTCTACCTTCTCTTTGAGCGTGGTGACTTCTTCTTTGCTGATCTTCCAAGGAAACTTCTCCGTGGTCTCCAGGATGCTTCCTCATCCAGCATCCAGGGTTAGGAGAGCTCCTTAATGATTGTGTTGGTCTTGATCTGAAAAAAAGCGAGAAACCTGGACAAATCTGGTTTAATGATCTTGTTATACATTTTGCCACTTTGACTTAATTTTTTAAAGACCTGCTTGCATTTTACTCGAACTGTTCATCAAAATTCATTCCGCAAAGTCTTCTTCAAGTACTCAACTGTGAGTACACATTTCGGTACTCAAAATACGGTACTCGAACGACAATGCCTATTGTCCTCCAACTAAGTCTATGGGAAAGGTTTAGATCAGGGAACAAAGGAAAACACAAAGCCAATTAATCCTCGAAAGCATAGCAGAAAACGACAGTGTGCGCGTTATGGTAAGTGTGTACAGTGTTCGTATATTTTAAATGCAATTTTTGTTTTTCTTTTAATGCAAACAAATATTATACACATTATACAGTATGTCCAAAAGAAATGTCCGTCTGACTATTTTTGAAATAACTACAAAATCATGAAGTCCAATTTGAAAAAGTTTGATTGTGCAGATACTCCCTATCTTAGCCTCAACCCCGATGAGTTTCATTTAATTTCAGTCACGCATCACTGCACACTTGTCAATTGATCACAACAACATTTTGGGACACTGTGACCAAGTTCCTTGCCTTAATCAATTTCAGTGCTGTGTTAAGTAAGCTGTGTAAAATCCTGCATGTTGTGAAAAGGGCTGCAATTGGGATTGGAATCATTTGCCTGGCTATCAGTCATCACGGCAAGACCTCGGTTTAATGCTCAAGGGCAAATGATTCCAATCCCAAACCAAATCAGACTTTTTTTTCCACAGACACTTTTTGGGGGCATAATGTATGACAATTAATATTGATATAGGATTAGATTTGAAGGTTTGTATGGTGGAAAGATACTAAGACAAGATAAGTTTGGCGTTGGCACCATGTAAATGAAACTCTTTTCTGAGTATGTGTGGTTCTGAAAAGAACCGGAGGGACTCAGCATTTCGAACAGTATGCTCTGCCCGTCGTCAGGAGAATGAGGGATTGCAATGATGATGCAATGTTATAAGGATGGGTGCGGTGAGGCGTGAGAAGGATGCACACTGGTGAAGCTCAAAACCGGTGAAGCTGAGACAGGATGCAAGTTGACTGAAGGATGCTGGATGATCACTGGAGCGTGTCAGTACACAGTGAGGGGGCAAAGGGGAAGGAGCTCAGGGGTATAGTTGGCTTCTCTGATGCGTCGGGGGTACCAGCGGTCGATGCTACTGAGTATTTCTGCTTGGCTTCAGTTGATTGGGTGGTCTTCAGTGTGGGAGTGTTTGACGATGGAAGATTTCTTGAAGTCTCCCTTCCTGCCATGGGCTTTGCGTTCATTGAGTCTGGTTGGGAGGTCCCTGCCAGTCTCGCCAATATACACTTTGCCACATTGACATGGAATCTTGTACACTCCTGGTCTGCGTTCTGGGTCACACCGATCCTTGTGTGAAGTCAGCAGGTTCTGCATCTTCAGAGGGGCTGTGTGGAAGACTCGAATTCCATGCTTATGGAGGATCCACTGGATGTGATGAGAAGTGGTGCCTAAGTAGGGGAGGGTGATGGAACTAGGGGCCCTAACTAGTTGGCTTTGGGTATAGGAGACCCTACGGCCGGGAATGGTTCTTGGGTCTTGTGTCTTGTGTCTTGACTTGGCTGGGCTGGTATCCGTTGCGCTGCAGTGCTGTGGTGATGTGATGGAGTTCTTGAGGTAGGTGTTCATCATCTGCGACGATGAACACCTACCTCAAGAACTCCATCACATCACCACAGCTTCACCAGTTTGCATCCTTCTCACGCCTCACCGCACCCATCCTTATAACATCGCATCATCATTGGAATCCCTCATTCTCCTGACGACGGGCAGAGCATACTGTTCGAAACATTGAGTCCCTCCGGTTCTTTTCAGAACCACACATACTCAGAAAAGAGATTTATTCACATGGTGCTACCGCAAAACTTATCTTGTCTTAATAATGATATACTTATGTTAACAATAAAACTTTTTAAGTCTAACGTTATTTTTGTTTTAGTTATGATTTTAGTAATGTAAGATGATTTGATATGATGGAGTTGAGATAATCTGTCGCCTACCTTTTGCTTGCTTCTTCTTTTTGTAGTCAAAGTCAAGATGTCGCCCCTGTAACTTCTTCCGATGGTGCTGTAGAAATCAAACATTGGGGAGAAAGTTAATGTACTGTTTGACATTGCTGTAAGGCTCCTTATATAAATTATGGGTCAAAGTGTGACAATTTTCGAGTTCCTGTTATCTCTGAACATGTCATTTGCTGTTCAAGTATCATTAAGAATGACTTCAACAATTTGTTGGGTAGGTTGTCTGCTTCACATAATCACTCTTGGTGGACGACTGCATTAACCCTAACCTTCCCAAATCCTCCCAAATCCTCTTTGCAAAATGGAGGATTTTGCAGGATTGAGGCTGTTTGGCAAAAATGTGTGGCTAAGTTTGGAGGATGCACTGTGTCAAGGTCTTGGGCCGGGCCTTGTTTGTTTATGCTCAGCTGTGCATAAATTATACTTGAAGTCCTCCGCACTGCTCCAGGATGTCACTGGCTCAGCCTCAACATATTGACAGTGATTGCTGGAGGATTTTGTAGGATTGAGGCAGTGATCATTCTTCCAAGGATCACATTCAAGAAATAACGGAGGATTTTGCAGGATTGAGGCTGCATGCAATTTTGACATGGAGGCTGTTGGAGGATTTTGCAGCATCATCGCAAAAATGCCCAGGGAGTTAGGGTTAAGAATGACTTTAAACAATTTTGTATTCGTTGTGTAGGTAGTTTGCTATTCATAATCACCCTTGGAGGACGACTGCATTAAGGAGTGCATCAGAATTATAAAATCACAGATGTCAGATGTAACAGGGACAGGAAAAAAGTGGACCCCAAATTTATTGAATGACAAAAAGTACACAGGCATAAGTTACAACCCAAATCAACCAGTAATCGATCACTTGTCTTCTATCAATTTTTTTCCAGATTGGCCACAATTTGTGCTTGAATTTCCCCGCAGGTGGCTGTGCAACACAGTCCTGCTTCTATCAAAATCAACCAAATTCTGTCAGATTTTGTAAGATGGAACTCACGTTGATCTCTTTCAGATCTTTGTTCTTGAGATGATCCAGGGGATCCAGGAAGTTCTGTCTGACGTTCAGATCGAAGGCGCCCTTGACTTCAGAAAGTTGCCTCAGTGATTCTCCCATCTCGACCATCGCCGTAGCTGTATCCAAAAAATAACCAAGACAATTATTTTTTTTTTTTTTAATGATGCCTATAAAAAACAACATTTTATTGTTCTGTTGTTTCCACCAAAACTAAACAGCTGTGCTAAGTATACCCTGGAAGCTAAGATTGTCTATGAAATGCATGGTCTATGAAATGCATTATTAGACCGAGTAAAAAAAACCGGTTTCCCGTCTGCTTTTTTTTCCCTCCACCATGAGGTGAGGTATATGTTTTCATCGGCCTTGGTTTGTCTGTGAACAGGATAACTCAGAATAAATGCGGAGGCACTAGGCTCACGTGAATCACGCACACCGGACTCCTTCGACCAAAACATTTGCGAGCCTCGTCTTTAAGAACGCGTGCACGTAGTCGTGGCGCGACCTCAAAAATGGCTTCTAATTTTGTTTGCCGGATTACGGTATATGAGAATGTAATTTCCAGTAACCCTGGTTAACCCTTCTGTTAGTGAGCATAAGCCATGTCTGAATGACATGGCTACGACTAACACTAGCCCACATGAGAAGTGGCTTCATCTGCTTCCATAGGTGCAACTAATGTATTAGCCGTAGCCACTTCATTCTGACGTGGCTTTATGCTTTTCCATTTTCCCTAATTTGTGCTTGAATTTCCCCGAACATGGCTGTGCAACACAGTCCTGATTCTATCAGAATCAACCAGATAATGGGTGATGTTAGATTTTGTAAGATGGAACTCACATTGATCTCCTTCAGATCTTTGTTCTTGAGATGATCCAGGGGATCCAAAAAGTTCTGTCTGACGTTCAGATCGAAGGCATCCTTGACTTCAGAAAGTTGCCTCAGCAATTCGCTCGACCATCGCCGTACCTGTATCCAAAAAAACAAAAGGCAAGATTTTATTGTTCTGATGTTTCCACCAAAATGAGAACAGCTGGGCTATGTATACCACGGGAGCTTGATGGTCTATGAAATGCATTATTCAGCGGAAATATTTGAGAGAATTGTGCCTAAAGATGATACAAGCATGGCATTTGGCACACAGTCAGAGTATGTCTTATTAAAGGGCCAGCACAGATTTGTCCTTTGAAAAAATCTAGTTAACAAGCAATATTCAAAATTTTCAAAATGGCTGCCATTGGTCATTTTTCTACCTATAGTGGAATCTGGCGACCAGAATTAGCAGGTTTTTACTGCGGTGGTGTCTCGCACTCACACGCATACTGAACGTGTTCTTAAAGACGAGGCGCGCGTGCATTTTGGTATTCTTATTGGTTGAAGGAGCCTAGAGCACGCGCCCTACCTGAGTGCGACTCGCGCAAACATTGCGCCACCGCAGAAAATGGCTGCCATCGAATTTGTCTATATTTGTTCAAAGGACAAATCTGCGATGGCCCTATGGCCAAATATCTTTCTCGTGACATACTCTGACTGTGTGCAAAATGCCATGCTTGTATCATCAAAGGCACAATGCCATCGCCTATCTGCTGTACTAGTACATGTAGCTACAATATTGTTGGAAACAAATAAACAGACAACTGACAAATTTGCCAAATAAAGGGCGAGTAAAAAAAACGAAACACAAACGGCTGGACCAATTTTTGATTGAAGTTTTTCCTGTAGCACTTTCAAAATCTAGGATATGAAAGCCCAGTTATTAAACTTTCTTTTAGTACAAGAATCATTCAAATCACTCATGTACTTTTCAAGTTACGAAATTTTGAACACATCCGCCGTTTTAAAGTTCTGTCCACACATCACAAAAATAGGAAGTGTTCTTGCAGCAAAGTGATAACAATTCTCACAGGGATGCATGCGAATTGTTTTCATTTTACTGAAAAGACACTTACCTTTTTGTGATCCGTGGACAGAACTTTTAAAACAGTGTTTGTGTTGAAAATTAAGCAACTTTAAAAGTTCATGAGTGATGTGAATGATTCTTGCGCTAAAACAAAGCCCATTGATTGGGCCTTCATATCCTAGATTTGGAAAGTGCTACAGGCAAAACTTCATTCAAAAATTGGTCCTGTCATTTCATTTGGGTTTCGTCTTTTTTGAATCACCTGTATATTGCAAATGCATGCATTTATAAATAAAAAAAATAAAAAAATACAAAGTGGGTGCAAAAAAGGCAGCGGGCAGCTACGAGAAACTGGTTTATTTCTTTACTTGGCCTTGCATATCTGAAGTGCTGGGCTCTACATAAATTACACAATAGTCATGGTTCTATGTTGGTGGATTGGAACACTGATTAGAGCACCTTTTTGAGAGCTTTATGATCAGTCTACCACAGAAGGAAAGAGAATACATCTTGAAGCTTGCTCACCAAACGTTGAATCTTCTCCTAATTCTCTGCCGTTCTTCAGCATGACTTCTCCCAGGAATCCTACGGGTTGTTGAGGCTTGGTTCCTCCCTTGTTCTGACCACGGACTTTGCTCATGGCTCTGGAGACTGTTCAGGAAAGACAATACGATTGATTAGGGTCAGCACACAAATACAAGATCTATCTCTATTTGGTTTGTTTGAAGTGAATACTTAGACCCGATTCAAACCGGTGTTCTATAGTCACCCCAAATGTAATTATTCCAAAGGTTACAATTAAAGATAATATACGACATTTGCAAACATCAACAAACAAAATTACCAAATTATTATGAAATACTTTACTTGACTGTAGGTGAATGACAGTCTCAGACATCCTGTGAAATCATGGCACCTGGTGTGCTGTCATTTTTAAGGAAAGTGGAATTTTTGTATTGATTTCAAAAGATGGTCGGCCAACCATCATTGGAAGAAACTGATTTTTCCAAATAGTGCCCCAATTTACCCAATTTATTTAGTCCGCATTTTTTTGCAAGCGGTTTCACATCCGTGAATGGATGCAAGCCAGCTAGTCTGGTTCCCTGAGCTCAGGGAACATCACAAGATCAGGCCCAAGACCTTGTAAAGCATTTGAAGAGTACATTTGCAAAAGCAGATAAGAGCCAATTTTACAAAATTGACGAAAACCCACCAACTAAATTTTTCCCTGAACACCTACAATCATTTTTCAAATTCAATGAACTAAACAGTGAAAGTATGTAAAATGCGTTTAAAGTCCGGTTCCGGAATATGATTTTGTGCGTTCCAGAACCACAAGGCGGGAGTCTGTGACACGTTGTATGTTTGTACACTACAAGCGGCTGCTGTACTGTACTGTATTTGCAAAGTATCGTGAACATAAATTTTGCATAAAATTGTGACTCGAGTCGACTCGAGTCATTACAACTCTGACCAATGCCTATTCTTAACATAGACATTGACAAAGTGGGAGACTAAACACGATGGAGCTTGGTAGCTCAGTTGGTAGAGCACTGGAACGGCAATGCGGAGGTCCCAGGTTCTATTCCCTCTTCCTTTCAATTTGTGGATGATTGTATTTCCCTGTACAGGCCACAGATTATTGCATTGACTGGTCGCCCTGGATGCAGGCCTGCCCTGGTTCACTTCGTCTCCCATATCACCAAGAGCACAAGCCTTCTCATATGCGGAGCAGTGCTGATCGTAAGTAATCTGCTATAGTCGCAATTTGTCTGTGATTTGACAAAAGCTTGTCCCTGTGAAGCATTATGATCAGAACTTAGTTGTGCGGATCATAAGTTATCTGCTATAATGGTACAAGGTCCGAAAATGCATCTTTAGACGCATCTTTGGAAACAACCTTCTTTAATTGTTTTCTTCAAAATGACAGCATGCAAGAAAGAATAATTTCACAGGCAGTTCAGAGCCATTACTATCTTTAAAACAAAGTATGCTTTTCAAAATTAATGTTGTCAATTACTTTTTGGATAGCTGCAAATGATCTACTCTACCGTGAACAACCAGTGCAAGAATTTCACATTTTTTTTTCAGTTTAAATTTCTTCGTCAGGGGTAGCATAGACTAATTTGGGGACAACCTCTTTCAGCATGTTCAGGTGGTTCTGCGGAGGCATTAGGCTCACGTGAATCGCGCACTCCGGACTCCTTTGACCAAAACATTTGCGAGCCTCGTCTTTAAGAACGCGTGCCCGTAGTCGTGGCACGACCTCAAAAATGGCTTCTAATTTTGCTCGCCGGATTACGCTATATGAGAATGTAATTTCCAGTAACCCTGGTTAACCCTTCTGTTAGTGAGCATAAGCCATGTCTGAATGACATGGCTACGACTAACACTAGCCCACATGGGAAGTGGCTTCATCTGCTTCCATAGGTGCAACTAATGTATTAGCCATAGCCACTTCATTCTGACGTGGCTTTATGCTTTTTCATTTTCCCTAATTTGTGCTTGAATTTCCCCGAACGTGGCTGTGCAACACAGTCCTGATTCTATCAGAATCAACCAGATAATGGGTGATGTTAGATTTTGTAAGATGGAACTCACGTTGATCTCTTTCAGATCTTTGTTCTTGAGATGATCCAGGGGATCCAGAAAGTTCTGTCTGACGTTCAGATCGAAGGCGTCCTTGACTTCAGAAAGTTGCCTCAGTAATTCTTCCATCTCGACCATCGCCGTACCTGTATCCAAACAAAAACAAAAACATAACAAAATCCATCTTTTTATAATACCTATAACAGGAAAGATGTTATTGTGTTAATACAAAGCTCATTGATTGGGCTTTCATATCCTAGATTTGGAAAGTGCTACAGGCAAAACTTTATTCAAAAATTGGTCCTGCCATTTGGGTTTCGTCTTTTTTGACTCACCTGTATATTGCAAATGTATGCATTTATAAATAAAAAAAATAAAAAATAAAAAGTGGGTGCAAAAAAGGCAGCGTGCAGCTACGAGAAACTGGTTTATTTCTTTACTTGGCCTTGCATATCTGAAGTGCTGGGCCCTACATAAATTACACAATACTCATGGTACTATGTTGGTGGATTGGAACACTGATTAGAGCACCTTTTTGAGAGCTTTTTGATCAGTCTACCACAGAAGGAAAGAGAATACATCTTGAAGCTTGCTCACCAAACGTCAAATCTTTTCCTAATTCTCTGCCGTTCTTCAGCATGACTTCTCCCAGGAATCCTACGGGTTGTTGAGGCTTGGTTCCTCCTTTGTTCTGACCAAGGACTTTACTCATGGCTCTGGAGACTGTTCAGGAAAGACAGTTCGATTGATTATCCGCTATAATGGTACAAGGTCCGAAAATGCATCTTTAGACGCATCTTTGGAAACAACCTTCTTTAATTGTTTTCTTCAAAATGACAGCATACAAGAAAGAATAATTTCACAGGCAGTTCAGAGCCATTACTATCTTTAAAACAAAGTATGCTTTTCAAAATTAATGTTGTCAATTACTTTTTGGATAGCTGCAAATGATCTACTCTACCGTGAACAACCAGTGCAAGAATTTCACATTTTTTTTTCAGTTTAAATTTCTTCGTCAGGGGTAGCATAGACTAATTTGGGGACAACCTCTTTCAGCATGTTCAGGTGGTTCTGCGGAGGCACTAGGCTCACGTGAATCGCGCACTCCGGACTCCTTTGACCAAAACATTTGCGAGCCTCGTCTTTAAGAACGCGTGCACGTAGCCGTGGTGCGACCTAAAAAATGGCTTTTAACTTTGTTCGCCGGATTACGCTGTATGAGAATGTAATTTCCAGTAACCCTGGTTAACCCTTCTGTTAGTGAGCATAAGCCATGTCTGAATGACATGGCTACGACTAACACTAGCCCACATGGGAAGTGGCTTCATCTGCTTCCATAGGTGCAACTAATGTATTAGCCGTAGCCACTTCATTCTGACATGGCTTTCCGCTTTTCCATTTTCCCTAATTTGTGCTTGAATTTCCCCGAACGTGGCTGTGCAACACAGTCCTGATTCTATCAGAATCAACCAGATAATGGGTGATGTTAGATTCTGTAAGATGGAACTCACGTTGATCTCCTTCAGATCTTTGTTCTTGAGATGATCCAGGGCCCCAAAAAGTTCTGTCTGACGTTCAGATCGAAGGCGTCCTTGACTTCAGAAAGTTGCCTCAGTGATTCTTCCATCTCGACCATCGCCGTACCTGTATCCAAACAAAAACAAAAACATAACAAAATCCATCTTTTTATAATACCTATAACAGGAAAGATTTTATTGTCCTGTTGTTTCCTTCAAAATGAGACCAGTTGGGCTATGTAAAAAAGTAAGTGTTCTTTCCGCAAAACGAAAACAATTCTCATAGGGATGCATGTGATTTGTTTTCGTTTTGCTGAAATTTGCTGAACATTTCTTTGTGATCCATGGACAGAACTTTAAAATGGTGTTTGTGTTCAAAATTCCGTAACTTTAAGCAAATGAGTGATGTGAATGATTCTTGTGTTAATACAAAGCCCATTGATTGGGCTTTCAAATCCTAGATTTGGAAAGTGCTACAGGCAAAACTTTATTCAAAAATTGGTCCTGCCATTTGGGTTTCGTCTTTTTTGACTCACCTGTATATTGCAAATGTATGCATTTATAAATAAATAAAAATAAAAAAAAATAAAAAAATACAAAGTGGGTGCAAAAAAGGCAGCAGGCAGGTACGAGAAACTGGTTTATTTCTTTACTTGGCCTTGCATATCTGAAGTGCTGGGCCCTACATAAATTACACAATACTCATGGTACTATGTTGGTGGATTGGAACATTGATTAGAGCACCTTTTTGAGAGCTTTATGATCAGTCTACCACAGAAGGAAAGAGAATACATCTTGAAGTTTGCTCACCAAACGTTGAATCTTCTCCTAATTCTCTGCCATTCTTCAGCATGACTTCTCCCAGGAATCCTACGGGTTGTTGAGGCTTGGTTCCTCCTTTGTTCTGACCACGGACTTTGCTCATGGCTCTGGAGACTGTTCAGGAAAGACAATACGATTGATTAGGGTCAGCACACAAATAGAAGATCTATCTCTATTTGGTTTGTTTGAAGTGAATACTTAGACCCGATTCAAACCGGTGTTCTATAGTCACCCCAAACGTAATTATTCCAAAGGTTACAATTAAAGGTAATATACGACATTTGCAAACATCAACAAACAAAACTACCAAATTATTATGAAATACTTTACTTGACTGTAGGTGAATGACAGTCTCAGACATCCTGTGAAATCATGGCACCTGGTGTGCTGTCATTTTTAAGAAAAGTGGAATTTTTGTATTGATTTCAAAAGATGGTCGATCGGCCAACCATCATTGGAAGAAACTGATTTGTCCAAATAGTGCCCCAATTTACCCAACTTATTTAGTCCACATTTTTTTTGCAAGCGGTTACACATCCGTGAATGGATGCAAGCCAGCTAGTCTGGTTCCCTGAGCTCAGGGAACATCACAAGATCCGGCCCAAGACCTTGACACAGTGCATCCTCATAAATCAGGCACACATTTTTGCCATATAGCCTCAATCCTGCAAAAGCCTCCATTTTGCAAAAAGGATTTTGGAGGATTTGGGAAGGTTAGCGTCAATGATGTTCCAATTTTGGTTCTTACCTGGATTGGGCTGAAGGTATTCTATTGTCTTGTTCACCAAATCATCCACTGTGTGACCTGCCACGTCAATTTTCTAATGAAATAAAAAATACATTACCCAAAGACAATGAGAAGAATTCAATCAGCATAAATAATCTCAAGCAATATTTACTAATACTAAATGTGTTACAACTTTTTTCGCTATGGCAGGAGAGATTCATACCCTGGACTCCGTTGCGTGTACACAACAGAGTCCAACCTGGGCTAGGACTAGGGCTAAGTTACACTTACAGCAGACAGGGCTCTGGAGTGCTCTGAAACGTGCAAAACAAAACGGGCAAAGACAATGTCCTCAGTATTTCACCAACCAAGTTTGGAGACTCAATTCAATTTTCAAAGGAGATTTTTCTTCAATGTTTTGCACATGAGAGGGAAGTCAAGTGATTTCAAAATGGGACTAAATACTAGACTGGTACATGTCCAACCATCATGACCATATGGTCCAACTATTTGAAAAGACTGACCTCTTCATTCAGTGTCAATAGTCTGGTGGCTTGACTACGGAGAAATGTGTAGTAAATTGAGACTAGTTCCCGCTTCATGCCACATGTTTCTTTAATTCTTTTGGCATGGTTGATTGATGCAGTACTGAAGCTGTGTTGGACTGGTTGTTTCAGGTGCCAGTCTATTTTCTTGCTTTACATGTTTTCAATACCATAAGTTTTGGGACTCTCATACACAGTATTGAGAGTCCCAAATTTTCGGACTACACTTACAGTAGTCCGAGTAACTTGGACCCAACATTATCGTCTTTTTAACATTCAGATTTCACCCTCAAAATGGCCTCCCAATTACTAGATAGGCCACCTGAGGTACAAATAGACATCGATGATTAAGATGGTTGTACTGAAGTTTATTTACGATCCGGAAGAAAAGTGAAATTTCCCGTTCAATTCTGAGAGCTCCCCTCGCGTTCATGAACACGTTAAATTTCCGACTCGTGTTAATGTTTGAACGACGTGATGTAGTCTTCATGCCCAGCGTACATTCAATGGTCCCCATATCCTGAGTGCGATTCCGTTACCGAGCGCGAAGCATCGATTATGATAATGAGTAGACTGGATCTCGCTTGTGAACACAAGTGGATTTCAAAAGGTATAAGACAATCGGGAACTAGCTTGAACTGGTTTCCGCCCTTAAAAGCTGTCCTAGTTCCCGACTCTCTATTAGGTCACAAAAAAAAGAATATATGACTCTGCCGTTTTCCTCATATATCATCTCAATGAAGGACAGTCATTGCAAAAATGATGATAAAAGATGAATCTAGGACTAAGAAACATTCCCAATTTCAATGTTAGGAAATACTTCCATTTTCTTGACTCACCATAGGCTTTGTACCGCTGAAGTGGCGTCAGGTTGCAACATTCTTTCCATGTCTGCTCCCCATTGGAGATCAACCTGCTATCTGTACTGCCATCAATTGCATCATATGCTGCATTCCTCTGACTCTGTGTCTTGCATCACTGGCTGCTCATGGCATGCACGTCATCAATTTCTATGAAAACCATAGGATAACAGAAAGGCACTTTTATCTGTATCTGTATGGTTACGTTGCAGAAGCCTATTCAGGCATTATCGCAACGGAGTATAGGTACTCAAGGCGCTGGCAGTTATGTCTATTATTAGATGAATGAAGTACATGAGAAATATGAGACCCATTATGTAGCACCTTTTATTGGTTCATTATAAGTTGCTGCGGCCACTACCATGCCAGGACACCGAGGCGAACCCCTTCCATACTTACATGTAGCGAACAAGTCTTTAACGTGCATTCATAAATACCTTAGACAGTTTAGCTATTCCTATTGGTCGAGAGCCCGTCACGTGGCCGGTATTAAACGGATGATAAAGACATGGCTAGCTGGTCTTAAACACTTTTCCAGTGTCACAATAAAATGTGGACTCCTAAAAATCCAGTGCCTCTTACCGTTTCATTGGTTGAACGTTCACAATCCTCACGTAGACATGCGCAACACTACAAGCGATTCAGAATTTTATAGTTCTAAATTCAAAACGCAACGCCCCAGGTGCGTTCTGCGTGACATCGCGCAGAACATGTTACGCGCGCGTCAATCTCCATAAAAGGGTTGTTTACATCTTACTCGCCAGCTGAACACTCCATTATTTTGCTAGAAGGATGTTTCAAAAAGCATGAAGTGAACTTGTTGAACAAAATCGTGATTTTTTGAACGAATTATTTTAAATTTTTTTACGGATAAGGTATTTATGAATGGGAATAAATATGTGCTCGGTCGGTATTTATCACTCGTTTAATACCGCTTAGAGTCTGGGTGCTGATATTTACCCGAGCCGGAGGCGAGGGTTATTATCAGCACCCAGACTCTAAGCGGTATTAAACGAGTGATAAAAACCTCCAGAGCACACATTTATTCCCTTATTATACAACACACGGGACCTATACAGCTTTACGTCCCATCCAAAGAACGAAGCAAGAATGGTCAAGAGCCTTGCTTAAGCACAAGTGTCCGCCGGCGGGCTCGAACCCACGTGACATTGTTGCCTCTGAAACACCAGAACATGAGTCCGGTGCTCTTAACCGCTAGGCCATGACACTCCATTTATAACTGCTAAATAAAGCGTGAGTTGGTATTTGCTGGACGTGTACTAAAGGAGCAATTCTTCCGAAAATTAGGGACTGTCCATGCAAACTCAAACAAGGCCTAGCCTAGCCGTAGGCCTAACTTAACTGACATTTTTTTCGCCAGCCATGCCAGCATAATTTATTACTTTTTTATTAGTCAGAATGGGACAAAACTATACGTTCACGTTACGAGTGTCTTACTACGCTGATCTTGAATAACTGCTCCAAAAGAATCCTGTATTTTATTCTGAAATTTACCTTTCCAAAACGAGTTGTGGATCACGTTGCAATTTCCCCATGTGGTGATATAGGGCGCCATCTGTCAACTGATAAAAGAACTGCGCCCTCTATTGATTCGATAAATAGCGCCCTCAATTGATAAGATGAGTGGCGCCCTCTATTGACCTTTCCCGTTTGGGGCAAACAAGTGGGGCGAGTTGGTAAGGGGGCAAATTGATAACTGCATGGTCAATAGAGGGCGCTGTTATGTTTTTCAATAGAGTGCGCTATTTATTGGATCACAAAATAGCTATTTATGTATATCAATAGAGGGAGCTCTTCAAATTTTCAACAGAGGGCGCTATATCGGACAAGTAGAATGGCATAACTGGATTTAAGTGATCAGTTTATAGTTGCTTGCCAGTGCAATTTTTTAGTTTTGACAATGAAAAATACATTTTGTTTTCAAATTTCTATTTTTCTAGCAATATGAAAGCTTTGCACTTTGTAATGATGGAGACATCTATCGAAACGATCCGCCCACGTTTAATTAGAGAATTTTGATGTTAATTTCGAACTATTTAAGAGCCCAATAAATCCCTCGAATCTAAAATAAAGCTAATTTTTTTCTCTGACGGCGTGAAACGTCCGAGAGCGAAAAAGAAAATCAAGTGGTTACATTGTTTAAACTAGTAAAACAAACAATGCGGGTAGAGCTACTTTAAAATCCTGAACTTTTCACTGAAAAGAAACAATGTAGTGTGCATGTGACTGTCGCAAAATTACACCGTTTTTTTTTAAAGGTAATTACAATGTTAACAATATTTGGATTGATATGATGAAAGGTGATTTCAAGTGTAATGCTATAGTCTCATAGACAAACCATATCCTTCATTGGCAATCATAGCTGTACTGTCAGTGGTGGACAAGCTATTTCAAAAATTAAGTGATGCATCGAATTGACTTGTGGCCAGATGATTGGTCATGAAAAATAGACAAACAAGACAGAAGATTGAGACAAAACATTGTTTTGCTCTCCCTCAACATTGTCTTGTGTCGCAACACGGGGAAAAACTTGGCGATGGGTTGCAGACGCAGTCCAAACAGAACAATTGCCTCACTTTTGCACATAAATGATAGTCAAGCTGGACGTACACTCTATCTCAGAAATTAAGAGATGCATCGAATTGAATTTTAGCTAGATGACTGGTCATGACAAATAGACAAACAAGATAGAAGATTGAGACAAAACATTGTTTTGCTCTCCCTCAACATTGTCTTGTGTCGCAACACGGGGAAAAACTTGGCGATGGGTTGCAGACGCAGTCCAAACAGAACAATTGCCTCACTTTTGCACATAAATGATAGTCAAGCTGGACGTACACTCTATCTCAGAAATTAAGAGATGCATCGAATTGAATTTTAGCTAGCTGACTGGTCATGACAAATAGACAAACAAGATAGAAGATTGAGACAAAATATTGTTTTTCTCCCCATCAGCAGTGTCTTGCGTCAACACGGAGTAAAACTTGGCTATAGGCTGCAGTCACAGTCCAAACAGAACATTTGCCTCACTCTTGCACAGAAACGATAGTTCATGTAGACACGCTATCTCAAAAAATTAAGAGACGCATTGAATTGAATTCTGGCTAGATGATTGGTCATGAAAAAAAGACAAACAAGGTAGAAAATTGAGAATAAAAAATGTCGTTTTCTCTGCCTCAACAGTGTAAACACAGTTATTGTATTAACTCAAGATAAACACATTGCATAAAAATGACATTTCCTCTTATATTTTGCCATGATATTTGACAAGAGCATCTTGAAAATTGACAGGAACCGCCAACGAATGAATGTAAAACAATTGAAGGAATTAGCATTGTGAGGACACTCCGTGTTATTTTTATCGTCATGCATCAATTTCTTCCATAAGAGGGCGCGCTAAACAAACACCGCTCACCGCGCACCGACTTCAGTCCACTATCTCGTTTCGATCTCGTTTTCGTTCTTGTTCAACGAATTCCCATGAAAATATACTCCTGAATGTGATACATTATGACGAATTATTGGTCGGAATTTCACTGAAATACAATTTGCAAATTGTGACTTTTCAACCGAACCATATAGTATTTTCTGTCATTTACGATGATGTTCATTCGAATGTATTTTTCAGGTTTAACACACTAAGTTGTTTCGCTCACATTTTTTTGGTTCTTTGACAAATTCACTAGAAATTGTACTGGCGATCGTAACCCATTATGAACGATTACTCAACGAAATACTGAGTTAATACGTTCAGTATTACAAGAGATATTGCCCGAACCATGAGTGTCTTCTTTTTATTCAATACCAGTTCGTGTTGACTCTGCGTGTTAGCAGTAGCGACCACTGTGCATGTGGTGCGCCCTCTATTGAAAGATTAAACCGCTGGGTACAGCTGTCTCTGTGCGAGACAATCAGAAAGCAAAGAGTAGTTAGAAAGAGTTTGGGTAAAATGCCCTTGAAAAAAAGGAAACAAAGAAACCTCTTGGAAATTTCTTTTCTTCTCGAAATGGAGTTGTGACTTTTTTTGCCATGAACGTTGCTTCATATGGATAATATTTTTCACGTTTAAAACATTTAATTGTTTCGATCTCATTTTCTTTCTTGTTCTTTGAATTTTGTACAAATCACTTTCTACTCAATACTATATAGTTGTACGTTAATCATGACTGGAACCGCAAGCCTGTTAAATACTGACAGACAAAATAGAGATTATCGGCGCCAATATAGTTTTTTTGTAACACCGACAAAACTGCATTCCCAATTGAAGTCACGGTGTCCAGAAAATCGTCCTTACTATTAAACAAAAACACAATCACACATAATGTCACACGATAACTCAAAAATATTTGTTATATTGCATTTGAATTTTTCCTATAGAGGTTGAGCATGACAGTCAACACAAGCATGATAAATATCGAGAGAAAACACACAGATTATCGGCGGCAATATAATTTCAGTACCACGGACAAAGCCCATCCAAAGTGAAGTCACGGCCTCCAGAAAATCGTGTGACACCTACGCCACACGATTGCTCAAAAACTAGTTATTTTATGGGATTGAAATTTTGACTAGATGTAAAGTTTGACTTGCAACATTTGCCTGTTAAATATTTCGAGAAAATAATTTTCTTGTATTGGAGTGAAATTATATCTCCTGATTGGTCATCATAGACAACACCACACTTTTTAATTTATAGAGGAGTAGTTAAAAAAAATAATATATCCCGAAAATGTGGTGCGATTTTGAGTGAACTTATTTGATGACAAAAAGACAACACGCTCGGTTTCCGGAAGATAACTCAAGAAATACATGTTGCATGGAATTGAGATTTCGTTAATTGATTGAATGTTACAGATTACACAAATCTGTGAAAAATGAAGAGGAATTGTTCAGTAATAAAAAAAATGTAGCAAAAAAATGCGTTGTGTTAAAACGGAGAAAAACTGTCTCATTAAGTCAGCTTTAATTTTCTTTCAAAAGAGGGCGCGCTTCACAAATAGAGGTCACCACCGTAAATATTTTTTTGTCAACACGAGACACCTAACTGAAGTCAACGTTCGTGACACAAAAACAACACACTCGGTTTACAAACAATACCTCAAGAAATACCCAAAGACGTTGAATATGGAGAGCAATTATTAATCCATGAAAAAAAAAATAACCAAAAGAATAAGTGAGTTAAGCACGAAAAATAGAAGACGCATTTAAGTCAACGTTTATGGAACAAAAACAAAACCTACTCGTTGTGGAGACGATAACTCAAGAAATGTTTGATGCCTTGCATTGAAGTATTCCATAGTGATTTAACGTGATATGTCAATCAAATCTCTCGAATTTGGGTATGAATCGTTCCCCAATAATAGAAATATAGCAAAGACAGTGTGGCGTGTAAACGTGAAAAATACAAGGCGAATTTGAGTCAACCTTCATGGAATAAAAACCATCCCCTGTTTGTGGAGACAATAACTAAAAAAAACATTGATTTATTGGAGTGAAGTTATACCTCCTGATTGGACGTTCATATGTAACACAACCGGTTCGAATTTGGAGAGAAAGCATTAAAAACTTGAATTAATATACCCCAAAAATGAAGTGTGTTAAGCACGAAAACTAAATGGCGATTTCGACTGAGTCAACTTTCATGACACAAAAACAACACACTGGGCTTCAAAAAATAACTCAGGAAATATCTGTTGCATGGAATCGACATTTCGTAAGTTGATTAAATGTGACAAATCACAAAAATCTGTTGAATTTGGAGAGGAACCGTCAAATAATAAAAGTAATGTAACGAAATCTTTTATTTCAAGTATTCATACGTACGCGGGTATGTATACACGCATTTTGAAACAGTGCCCTCAATAGTCAGGTAGCGTCTAGCCCAACCCCCTCCACCCCTGCTTTTCCAACTTTCAAAGTTGATGGTTCCGCAAATATTAACAAGAGATTGCCGCTGCTGGTCAAGAGGAGTAACTGTAGCCTTTCCACAATGTCACCCTGATTAGCGCCGGTAGTTAACCGAGTGGCGAAAAAGCGAGCCGTTTGAACGGAGACTAGACACACGTCGAGTGAGCTACAAGCGAGGTTTTCCAAATCCTAGCTTCACTCCAATACCGGATCCAGCTCTATTGCAAACCCCATGTCCGAAAACGGTTTACGGAACGAAGCCGGAGTTTGGGAAACCCCGGTATGTCTCATGACCTCGGTGACTTTCGGTCGTTTTGTAAACATAGGCTTCGTGCCCGGTTCGGAACAAAGCCATGTAAGGCCCCTAATCAGACAAGTGGCTTTGTCATTTACTTGTATGGTATGGCCCACTGGTATGGGGGAGGGGAGGGGGAAGGGGGGCATGTGGTCGTTCAACTATCCCACCCCACCCCCATCGTCGCTACGTCATTGCTTCAGAGATTATTATAAATCGAGGTGGTTCGCAATACAGAATGGCAAACTCTGGTGTGATTTGTCCGGATATCACCAGGGCTAGTTCAGGGTGAATCGTACGCGTTATGCGGAGGCCACGAACTAGCAAATGTAGGAAGTCTGGTCGTTCCATACAAGCTTTTCTCGTTGATATGGGGGGATTTTAAATCACGATACATGCTTTTTTGGAACTGTGTCATTACTTTAGGTAGTGAACGTTTGATTTTTAGGTCCATCATCACCGGTCATACATTCTAACATTTCTGGAAATGATTATTCGAACTGGGAGATATTAAAGTGTAAAAACCTTCTCCACATTTAGAAGGCCACGATTATACACGGGCCGTATATGATACGTAAAGTTCATGGAAGTTTATTTAACTGTATTTTATTTCCTCAAAGTCCCAATCAAGGAGCAAAGCCTACCTCAGGGGCATAACTACGGGGACACGGGGCATATACCCCACCCCCTGTGGAAGCCGGCCCGAGCCCTCCCCTCCCCCCGCCCCATTTTGAAAACCTGAATTGAAACATTAACTGTTGTAATAATACGTTTATTTTGCATTTAGTGCAGCCTTTGAAACAAATAACGCACCCCAGGTGCCCTACCCCAAGTTAAACCCAAGTTTCTCCGCTGGCTTGAGTACGATTTAATTCCTCATATAATCCAAAATGTATCCACACAATTTAATAGACTGAAGCGCCAACTGTACATTGAATGAATCACGGCCGGTGTATACGTCACTTGTCTATCCACCAATCACAGTTTGTCGGTGACAAGTTGGTGACGACAAGTCGGTGACCACAAGTGAGTGGTCTGTGACTGACAGGTTGTGTGTGTCAATCATAAATTCCATGTTTGGATGTGTCACCGACGTCCATACAATATCCACCAATAAGAAGCGGCCATTTCAATCTCGGTGACTAGTTTTTATAGTGACTAATAGCCTCAACGACATTAACATTGCTTTCGTCTCAATAATATGAAGCGAGTCGGTGATGTGTGATTGACAGCGCACAGGAGCCATGCAATCACAATCCAGGTCCGAGTTTTTAGTCACTGCTCAGGAAATCGATGGCACTATTTAAGACATGTGGGGCCGTCCACCCTTCACATCAACCGCGGGTCATCAACACCTTCGGACGACAACCAGAGAGAGAACTGACTGCAAAAACAAGATTTAGCTCGGTGAGTGTTTGAAACAATCATTTTCCCTCTGAAGAAATTTGTTGTCTTTTGCACAATGTGTTTGAATCAATGCGGGATTCAGATTTTGTTGAATGTTGCTGATTCAATGATTTTTCAAACAACGAGCTCGGTAGTAGGCTTGATATTTCCTCGTCTTTGTGTGTTTGTGAAATGTGGTAGCTTGAGGACTGAATTTTTTTTTTATGAACAAATGTTCAATTTCGTTTTACTATGACTCTGATACACGTTTGCTAGCAGCAAAGCCAGCGTGCTAATTCCGATCCAGAAGTTGTGCCTTTTCCCAACGACCACTTTGGAGTTGATAAAGTATCGCGATGATTTACAAATGTGTTTGAAATTAACTTGTTCAGACGGGCTTTGTTTGTGCATAACATGCACTAATCAAAGTCCGTCTGAAAGAGTTAATTTCAAACACTTTTGTAAATTATCGAGCTATTTTATTTCAGCTCTTAATGTAAACAGTTGGTGCGGATGCAGACCACGGTTTTGTGAGGTCAAATTTCAAGGCAATATAAATGAGGAATTCCTGTCTGGCAATATTTCCGCTACTACTTCCATTGTGCACTCTCATAAACAAATTGTCCAAATTCTTACTGGTTTCTTTTCTTGAACAAAAATCATTTGGATTCTTGTCGATATGGATAATACACTACAAAGTCACATTTATGGCCTTTTTTTTTAAATTAGGTTCGACTGTTAGGTTGGACTGTTTTCTGACCGCCGTTTTTCGCAAGTATAAACCATCAAGTTCCCTGCTGTGATTCAGAACAGTAAAGATGTATTGATCATTCAAAATAATATTTAAGAGGAACTACAAATCGGTGTTTCACATTTTCGGTTTCAAAAAAAAAGTCTCGCAAAACCTGGACTCTTTATAACCTGGCCAATATTTTTGGCACGGTCAAGCACACTCTTATTTTTTGCCTCCTTTTTTCCTATTGACTTTATCGTTTAAATTTTCAAACATGAAATCCTAGTGCAATGTACTCACATTATTTCCGGATATCACTCAAACTCAATCGGAATGAAAAGTTATGCGGAAGTTGGTCACGGAAGAACATATACAGGTATCCGGACATCTCAAAATGCCGGTCTTATTTTTTGTGTTATTACTTGGGGATATTCTCAGTGCCTTTGAACTTTGTTGTTCAATTGGCATTTTGCTTTAGTTCACAGTGCGCCATTCCGGTTTCATCAAGTTACTTTGAAGCATTGCAGGATAAAAGTGTCACTGGTCAGAATAGACTAGAGGACGCAAATACAAACGCACTGGATCATGATGATGCACACAGTTTTATACAAGTTCAATAGCTGGATGCATTTTGTAGAATTCGTGGATAGATTTGATTTTTGGAGAACGCATTTGAGATAAATAGTCAACCCGAATTACATTTTCACTGTACAGACATTTTTTGGCCGTATTGTACTTGTGGAATTCAGCTATGCCTCCCCACCAGACTCCAAGTTATCTCCTATAGGATTTTTAATGACTCATATTTTTGTTGGTATTTTTTTCAGCCAGCAATCCGCTCAAGTGTTGAGGAGTGCTTCCGCGAGAGAATTCAAGAACCGTGCTTAGGTGAGTGTCTGTTGACATTTTCTTCATTCAACCATCAGAAAAGAGCAGTGATTTTTTCCTGTTCCTTTTTTTTCTATGCATTTAATCTTTCGGTCAAAATTAGAAACCAGAAAACGTCATTACCTCTACGAAAAATATCATCCTGGCCATGATGGTTAGGCTTCTCTATTATCCCTTCTAAAAAAAATATATTCCAAGCCATAGTCTCCTCAATTATCCCTTTTAAAAATATCCTCCTAGCCATGAGTGTCAGTCTTCTCAATGATCTCATCTAGAAATTATCTTCCAAGCCGTGATGCTTTGTCTGTTCAATAATCTCGTCTAAAAAAGTATCCTCTAAGCCATGATGATTACTCTCCTAAATTATTATCCATTCGAAAAAAAAAAAGCTTCCAAGCCGTGATGGTTTGTGCGTTCAATAATTTCTTCTTCAAAAAAATCCTCCCATTCATAATAGTTAGTTTCCTCAATTATCCCTTCTTAACAAATATCCTCCAAGCAATAATGGTTTTTATTTCAATAATCCCTTCCAAAAAATCCTCCTAGCCATGATGTTTAGTCTCCTCAATTTTCCCTTCTAAAATATCCTCCTAGCCGTGGTGATTAGTCTCCTCAATTATCCCTTCTAAAATATATCATCCAAGCCATGATGGTTTTCATTTCAATAATCTCTTCAAAAAAAATCCTCCTTGCAGTGATGATTAGTCTCCACAGTAATTATCCCTTTAGAAAAGATCCTCCTATCCATGATGGTTAGTCTCCTTAATAATGATCACATCTAAAACATATCCTCCTTGCCAGGATGATAGTCTCCTCAATTATCCCTTCTAAAAAATATCCTTCTAGCCATGATGGTTTTCATTTCAATAATCCCTTCTAAAAAATATCCTCTTAACCGTGATAAGTCACCTCAATTATCCCTGTAAAAAAACCCTCCTAGCCGTGGTGATTAGCCTCCTCAATTATCCCTTTTCAAAAAAAATATCCTCCTAGCAATGATGGTTAATCTTCTCAATGATCTCATCTAAAAAATATCCTCCAAGTCCAGATGATTAGTTTCCTCAATTATCTCTTCTAAAACATATCCTCCAAGCCATGATGGTTTTTATTTTAATAATCCCCTCTAAAAAAAATCCTCCTAGCCATGATGGTTTGTCTCCTCAATTATCCCTTTAAAAAATATCCTCCATGCCATGTTGGTTTTCATTCAATAATCCCTTCTAAAAAAATCCTCCTAGCCGTGATGATAAGTCTCCTCATTTAACCCTTCTAAAAATATCCTCCAAGTCATGATGATTAGTGTCTTCAATTATCACATCTAAAAGATAACATCCAAGCCATGATGGTTTGTCTGTTCATATAATCAATAATAATAATGTTCAATAATCCCTTCTAAAAAGATACCTCCTTGTCATGAGTGTGAGTCTCCGCAATTATCCCTTCTAGAAATTATCCTCCAAGCAATTATGGTTAGTCTCCTCAATTATCACATCTAAAAATTAATTTCCAAGCCGTGATGGTTTGTCTGTTCAATAATCTCGTCTGAAAAATATCCTCCTAGCTGTGATGGTTTTTATTTCAATAAGCCCTTCTAAATAAAAATATGCTCCTAGCCATGATGAGTAGTCTCCTCAATTATCCCTTCTCAAAAAAAAATCTTCCAAGCCGTGATGGTTTGTCTGTTCAATAATCTCGTCTGAAAAATATCCTCCTAGCTGTGATGGTTTTTATTTCAATAAGCCCTTCTAAATAAAAATATCCTCCTAGCCATGATGGTTAGTCTCCTCAATTATCCCTTCTAAAAATATCGTACAAGCCATGATGATAAGTCTCCTCAATTATCCCTTCAAAAAATATCCTCCGAGCCATGATGGTTTTCATTCAATAATCCCTCTGAAAAATATCCTCCTAACCGTGATGAATAGTCTCCTTAATTATCCCTTCTAAAAAAATATCCTCCAAGCAATGATAGTTAGTCTCCTCCATTATCCCTTCAAAAATATCTTCCAAGCCGTGATGATTAGTCTTCTCAATTATCCCTTCCTTCTAAAACATATCATCCAATCCATGATGGTTTTCATTTCAATAATCCCTTCTACAAATATCCTCCCAGCCGTGATTATTAGCCTCCCCAATTATCCCTTTAAAAAATATCCTCGTAGCCATGATGGTTAGTCTCCTCATTTAGCCCTTCTAAAAAATATCCTCCTAGCCATGAGGGTTAGTCTCCTCAATGATCACATCTAAAACATTATCTTCCAAGCCTTGATGGTTTGTCTGTACAATAATCTCGTCTAAAAAAATATCCTCTAACCATGATGGTTTTTATTTCAATAATCTCTTCTAAAAAATATCCTCCTAGCCGTGATGATAAGTCTCCTAAATTATCCCTTCTCAAAACAATATCTTCCAAGCCGAGATCGATTGTGTGTTCAATAATCTCTTCTACAAAAATATCCTCCAAGCAATGATTGTTTTTATTTTAATAATCCCCTCTAAAAATCCTCCTGGCCATGATGGTTTGTCTCCTCAATTATCCCTTCTAAAATAATATCCTCCTCGCCATGATGGTTAGTCTTCTCAATTATCCCTTCAGAAAAATATCCTCCTAACCATGATAATTTTCATTCAATAATCCCTTCTAAAAAAATCTTATAGACTTGCGCCTGGAACACACCTTTTTGAACCGTAGCCTTTTTGTTTGTGGTCTTTGAATCAACATGCGATTCAGTTTCAAATTCTCCCTATTATAACTAACTTCGTTCGATGACGTCACAATGCTGAATTGTCGCAAAGACGTTTATGGTAATTCAAAGAATATCTACGGCTGCAGACCGGCAAATAAACTGCCATGGACCTCAGTGATAAATACCCCCACTTGTAAAGATCAGGACAAATACTCACAACTCTCCTAGGTGTTTGAGACACCCATCAAATTACAGCTTATTTCATCATCTTTTATTGTCTGTTCAATTTTTGCGGTATAATCCGATGACCTTTTGGGATAAAAATTCCATCCAAAGATGATGACCCTGTAGTCCTGTAGCCCATCGCCCAAGGCACAATCTGCCACTTCACAAAACACTGAACACTCAGGTTTATTAGGACAAAAGATATTGCTCAAACAGGGGCGGATCCTGGAATTTTTGCAGGGGGAGGGTCAGGCTCCTAAAGAAAATAACAAATTGTGACAGGCGAACGGGTAATATTTTGTGTGCATGTTTCACAGCGGGGGCTGGGGGGGGGGGGTGGCCCCCTCCCCACCCTCTGGATCCGCGCCTGTCAAACTATTTTGTCAAATTTGGACTTGAAATGCTTGTAATTTGATGTATGATGACGTCATAACGACGTCACTAAAATATCCACATCTTCACACTAAGGTTCATATTCATATCAGGTTTCGTCTTTCTGCAACTTCTTTTTGCATTTTAAATTCACCTAAATTTGACCTACCAGTAACCCCGGAAGGAAAGGTTAGACGACTTTACCTTCGAATATCAAAAATGTTTATCAATCTATAGTTAATCAGATTTCAAAGTGTGAACATGATTGTTCATTTTGTTTATGAGGTTTTGCAGTGAAAGTGCTTGTAATTAAATACCTGATGATGTCATTACTACGTCAGAGTATAAAAAGGTATACCTCTGAGCCAGTGTTGATGTTTGTTAAAGGTTTGAAGTCTGTACTGTTCAAAAGAAAAGTCGCAGATAATTAGTGTCAGAAAAAAAACCAGAAAGAAAGAAAGAAAGAAATTTCTTAACATTTCCAAACATTGATCGGGTAGTACCTGATCACCCAAATATATCAGGGTTTTGTTGTTCGGAATGAGGAATTCCTGTCTGACATTATTTCCGCCTCTACTTTCATTTCGCACGCTTCAAACTAAATTATTGTTCACATACTGACTGGTTTAGGTTTTGATAAAGTTGAAATCTTGTCACTATAATGGATAGCACACTGTACATTCACGGAAAGTTGTGTTGTCAAAACAAAGGCTATCAGTAGGACTTTTTTTAGTCATATCTGATTGCAGTATTTTGAAGAGTTTAAAACATCAAGTTCCCTGCTGATTTCAGAATAGTTTCAACTGATTGTGATTAATGCTTAAACAAATTCACGCACTATTAATACTTTTAAAAAGTGTCTTTCTTTGGTTTAAAGATGACATATTGCAAAAGCTCCAACCTTTATAAATAACCTCACCCATAAAATCAGTATGATCAACCACCCCTTATTTTCTTCCTTATTTTGCCATTTTAATTTTATCACTTTGATTTGAAAACATGCGATGTACTCACATTGTTTTTCCGGCAATCAGTAATTCAGGATCAACAGTTATGGGGAAGTTGGTCACAGAAGAACGTTTTTCAGGAAATCCGGACATCAAAAACATGCCTGTCTTATTGTGTGTTATTGCTCAAGCAGTACCCTTTCAACTTTGTCATTTCGCTAGAGTTCACAGTGCGCTTTGATCATCAAGTTTCATTCAATCATCGCAGGATGAACGTGTCATGAATATAGAGGGCGCAAATACAAACGGATCGGATCGTGATCGATGATGCACACAGTTTTATACAAGTTCAAACTGCTTTATTTAACTGGATGAATTTGTAGAAATCATGTGTAGAGTTGGTGTTTGTACAAATTGCTCAGGCTTTCTGCTCGCCTGAAGAGATTGAAGCAAAAGCTCTCGATGAATTCACTCATGTATTTGCATGTAGGGTTCCACTCAGCATGCCGCTGAGATTCTGTTGCATATTTGGACAAACAGCGATATTGATTTTTGGCTTATTTTTCGAAAGTTTTTGGTGATTGGTACAGATTTTTACAAATCTGAAATATTTTGTGAGACAAACTTCAGTTGACAAACAGATGGTGGCTTACTAGAGCCAAACCGGTGCGCTGATTTCCCATCCGGAAAATAAATCTTTATTTTACGACTGTAACTTGACTGCGGTAGTCCAGCTGTAGTGTTTGCGCCTCTACTTCCTTGGTATGAGATCGATTTCCCCCACAAATGCAGAAACTGTATGCTCATTGTGATTCCTATAACTACAAGTTCAAGAAACTTTGAATCAGTTAGAGGAACATATGATCAATTGCTCACAATCTTAAGTATGATGCAGCACAACTAACTTTTGAACTTTTAGCTTAGTTGATGCTATACATTTGACCAAAACAGATAAATTAAAGGGATTATTTTTTTTGGTTCTTGTCACTGAATTCCGTTGCTAACACACGTTAATAGTTTGCCCACCGGCACACTATTTCGAAAACTTCTTCAGTTTTTTAAGACGATATATCTTGTCTGATATAACACTATACAAACACGAAATAATTCAGTGTCAAAAACAAAGCTGGTCAGACTCGACTGGTTTTGAATCAAATTTTGGGAGCATTTTTTTAAAGAGCTCATTACATCAAGTTCCCTGCTGTGACTCAGAATAGTTGAAATTGATCGGGATTCGCACTTATTCAAAATAATTCACGCACTTGTAATAGTTCAGGTAAAAAATTACTGCGTTAACATTTTGGTTTAAAGAAAACAATCTTGCGAATGTTCGACTCTTTAACCTAAACAGTATATAGGTATGATCAACCACCCCCTTATTTTCTGCCTCGTTTTTTCCCTGTTTAATTTATCATTTTAATTTTTAAACATAAAATCCTGATTCGATGTACTCACATTGTATTCCGGCAATCACTCAAACTAATTCAGGATGAAGAGTTATGGAGAAGTTGGTCACGAAGAACGTTTATCAGGAAATCCGGACAACTCAAACATGCCTGTCTTATTTTGTGTTATCATTTATGTGGATACTCAGCACCCTTTGAACTTTGTTGTTAAACTGTGTCATTTCGCTAGAGTTCACAGTGCGCCATTCCGGTTTGATCATCAAGTTATATTTAATCACTGCAGGATGACCGTGTAACTGAATATAGAGGGCGCAAATACAAACGGACCGAATCGTGATGATGCTCACAGTTTTATTCAAGTTCAAATTGCTTTATCTAGTTGGATTCATTTGTAGAAATCATGTATAGCGTTGATGTACGTCTGTACATATTATTCGTCCCTTCTGTTCTGCTGTCAAGGGCGGATCTAGAACACTTTTTTGGGGGGGCCCAAAAATAATTTTGTCCTCTAAAAGTTGGTCAAAAAAATTACGGCGTGGGGTTCAGGGCCCGCTTAAGGGCCCCGAATGTTTTTTTTCTTTTGTTTGATTCGAAATGCTCTGTGGTGCGATCTGAGGCAATTTCTGACCACTTTAACCAACTTTTTTGAGTACACAAATAATGAAAACATATGGGACATTATTCAGTTAACAAACAGATGGTGGCAGATGCTAGTAGTCAAACCGGTGCGCTGATTTCCAATCCGGAACATAATTATTTTTGTAACGACCGTACCTTGACTGCGGTGCCCACCTGATTTCCGCCGCTACTTCCTTGGTGTGAGATCGATTGTCCTTGATAATGCAGAAAATGTATGCTCATTGTGATGCCTACAATTTCAAATGCAAGCAATTTAAAAAAGAAAACATAGGATTATTTGCTTTTGAATTTTTTTTTCGTGAGAAGCAACAAAATGGTTTAAAAAACTTAAGAAGGTCGCAACTAACCTGTTAAAGTTTCAGCTCAGTGGATACTATCATTGAGAAAAAGCAGAGAAAACGTATGCACTATTTTGTTGGATCTCGTAACTTGATTCCGTTGCTTTAAAACACTTTAACTATTTTTTTAATTTTAAAAACACCTGCAAAGTTTTCAACCGATATATCAGGCGAAATACTTTCACCGGGTATTTGATACCAGTCTTATCTTCACTCTCAGCATTGCAAGGTTTCTGTCATTAAATGTACTTTTCCGGGCAATTGCAAATTATCCTACGTGGCCTTAAATTCTTTTTGCATACAGATTTCTCTCAGAAAATCTGGGCATTTGTTTTTTAGTAGTTACTGCGTTTGATTCGAAAATATTAAATTCTTCAAAGAAGACATGAATATTGTTGCTCGTGCGTGGGTCTGTTCAGGGCCGTTGCATGCAGGACGCATTCCGCTTAAAAAATATATTATCCATCCAGATCACATTTCGCCCGACAGAGATTTTGATCTGGGGGTGTTTTACTTGTGAAATTCAGCTATGCCTCCCCCAACAGCCCCCAAGATTTCTCCCAGCAGATTTTCAATGACTCATTTTCGTTGGTATTATTTCCAGCTCGCAATCTGCTGAGTGCTGAGGATTTCCTTCGTGATAGAATTCAAGAACGTTACATCGAGGTGAGTGTCTGTTATTTGACGTACACTTTCCTGACTCAATCCTCAGAACAGAGCAGTGATTTTGGTGGGAGACTGTATTTTTTTTCTATATTTATACACCTTTTGGTCAAAATGTTAACAGAAAACATCGCTCGAGTGAAATTCCCTCCCTATAACACGCACCGTAGAACTATGCCAGACATTTTGGCCTGCAGTCTTTGCAAATTCCTCGTCAAACTCATCAGGGTGCCTCGAACTAATGGCGGATACACGCTGAAATTTCCCTTACATTTTTTTTTATGGACGTACATCAGTTTGTCAAAAAAGAGAACTAAGATGAAAACAAATATTGATCACACCAATATTTAGCTGCTGTGTTATCCGATTCTTTGGAATTTGTCTTCTTTTATTTTTTTTTTAAATCGGAATTGTGTTCGTAACCATTGTCCTATTTCTTTCTTGATCGTTGATCACTTTGTAATTCGTTTTTGATTGTTCACCACGTTCGGGAATCATAACATATAGCTTTTCCCACATAATTTCGCAACTTGTTCGTCCAATCTGAGAGACTGTTCATTACATTGAAAAAGGTCGCAGTTCGATATTTTTTTTAATATTTACACCCACCAAAGAGTGTAGGCAACTTTTTCGTGCAAAAGAAAATCCATTTCTTTTGTTGGTTTTCGATCTTGCACCGAGTATAGGCGAATCTGTAAGAGAAAGTATCCATTTTCAACGAAAGTGCAATGGAATAAGGAGTCTATTTAATTTGCAATTCGCAATTCGCCAATTGTATTGGCTACAAAAAAATTAGGGCCTAGGCCTATACGATTTTTTTTTCTTTCCACAGAGTGATTACAACAATTAACAAACTAATTACTTAATTGTCCTTACATAAAAACCTGTATTTTGACATAGTATTTTATCGGCGAGTGTTCTAAATGTATTTCCTTCTATCACTTTGACACTTTACATTGATACAGTTCTGTTCTGCTTTTTTTTCATATTCCCTTCCCAGGCATTCCAATCTTTGAAATAGCTGTACATTCCTTAATCCAAACTTTTCAAAAGCCGTGTCATTTTATACTCTGTTGTATCACTATAACACAATATCTTGCTAATACAACTTCCAAATATCATTGAACTGTGTTACTTTTGTAAACGTATGCATCAAAGTGAATTCCCGAGCGAGACTGATATTCAAATCACAAGAAATTCAATGCGCATGTCACGTAATTTGCTGCTTACTTTTCACGCGTGAATGAAGAATACCCTGAAACATGTTGAGCTTTCGCTAAATTCAACCGGGTGTGAAAAGGTCTGCATGTTTTATGCGATTTTGAAAAAAATGTTTTATTATTATTATTATTATTATTATTAGCAAAGTATGAAATTGGGCGGGAAACCCTATAAAAATTCATAGTGAATGAAAAGTTCATTTCTGCTTTAAAACTCATAGTGAACTGGAGTTAAAAGTAAATTTGCCTGGACAAGTGCAACGAAAGCTTAGAATGCCAACAGACTTTTGACCGAGTTACTAGTGTCTCAAAAAAAGATACATGCCTTCACAAATATTAATTTGAAAAAAAAATCGTTTCAATAATAACGTGTAAACAAATTGAAAGCTTATTTCACGAATCAGTCAATTCGAGAGAAATTGAACAATGCGACATTAAAACAGGTTGTTTTTCTTGACGAATTCGGCCGAGAAAACCTAATATTTTAATTACTTGACCCTAATAATTTGGTGAGTATCCTGTTTTTGAGTGGCAATGTATCCTAATGAGAAAAAAATCTCACTCATTTATCTTAATTGATAATAAAATAGTATTAAAATGTAATCTTAACCAGTATTCGTTTGTATGTTTTTTCAGCCTACACTGAATTCCTTGTGATCTCTTCTTGGACCTGATCTTCAAGAACGAACCATCGAGGTGGGTGTGGTGAGGTTTAATTAATGATTCTATCAGGACCGGGGAAGGGGCAAGATGTGCTCCGCCTCCCCCCCCCCCAAAAAAAAAAAATACTACAGCTCCGGAACGCTTCGCCCTATCGGAATGCATTTTTGGTGACCTTTCCTAACTCTTATTGACGGCCGAAATAAAAAAAATTCGATTCGATGGGTTGCCATGACAACCGGTTTTATAAACTAGGCTTTTCATAAATGTTAGCCCCTTGACCCCTCATACGCCACTGTTATATAACAAAGAAAACATTCTTTGAACAATAATTCCTCCAATCTCATGTTTTTGGGGTGTTTTTTGTCTTCAAATCTGACGGCGGATTGTCATGAATTTTAGACTAGTTCTCCTTTTTATCAAACCTCAATATTTTTCTCTACTCTTCCCTATTTTAAAAACTATTTTATTGAAAACAATTCTCACCTGATTTGTTTCAGTTTAATCATTGTTATTCTGTACAGAATGAAGATCTTCTTGGCAACCGTTCTTTCAATCGCCCTCCTTCTGGGTAACTCCGTCAACCTCCGAGCTTCTGTTACTGGGCCAGTTCCCTTGGACGGTGATGGTCCTGCGTCTCAGGCGGGCCAAACGTGCTGCCAGGAAACAGCTGCAATTGTAGGAATTTTACAAGGGTCAAAGGGTGATGCAGGTCAGCCAGGACCGTTTGGGCCTCCGGGTGAGCGAGGAATACCGGGTGAGAGGGGACTAAAGGGTGATGCAGGCATCGATGGTCACGGTCAGATCGGGCCGATTGGCCCTCGAGGTGACACTGGGCCTAAAGGTTCAGTCGGAAAAACCGGTCTGACTGGTGTCAAAGGTCAAAAGGGTGAGCCAGGGGAGACACCAGACGACTCCAACCAGCGGGTAGCATTCACCGTGGTGAGGACGAGCCTCTCGGATGCCTCTACGAGTGTCGACACCCGTTTGCCCTTTGAGGAGACCGAGACGCTTCTGCCGGGTACCACTTTCGATCTTGAGACCGGCGCGTTCACATGTGGTGTGCCGGGCACCTACGTGTTCATGTTTTCTGTGCGCAAATCTTCTTCCAGCAGCGGCCTGTGGGTTCATCTCCGGAAGAACGGCGACGCGGTTGTCGCTGGCGGTAGCGGTGATTCAAGTCACGAGGAGCAGGTGTCTGGGAGCGCGGTGGTGGTTCTGCAGCGTGGAGATACGATGTATCTCACAATGCACGGTAGGGCGTATAGTAGTTCCTATCACTACACCTCATTCAGTGGCTTCCTCCTTTACCCCGAATAAACACAATCCTACACATAGAGATACACGAGCATCGTGTTGCTGATTTTTTTAAATCGCTTTCCATTTTGCCGAAACAATAACCAATGAAATAAAAGAAATAATGTTTAATGACAATGTCACAAACATTAAGATATTATTATTAATGGTTTTGCATTGCGCATGCGCCAATCTGTATAGCCTACAACAATGGATTTGCCATTTTTTTATTTTTGCAAAACAAAAATATTTAGCTTTATATGCATGAGTACTGAGATATAGTGAAAAGTATGCGTTAAGTTTTTTGACAACGATTTTTTTTTGGACCCATTGTAGGCCTATCGAGAAGTATTTTGATGGAATATTTTTTCAAAGCAAGCTGGGTCATTATTTTTTTTAGAACAAAAGATTTGCAATATAAAAGCAGTGCCACCATATGTATCCAGAAATGTTAACTGCTAAAAAAAAAATGTGTTTATCTCGACCAACCTGGATTTTTTAGGCCATGTTTCTGACCGCCATTTTTTTTTATTGCCACATTTGGTCAACATATAAAATAACGTGTTTCTTTTCCCGAAAATAAATGCAACTTGTTTGTAGTATTGGGTATTTAAAACAGATTAATTAAACACAATAACTGTATCCTAATTGAAGCAAACAAAGTATAAAAGACATACAGACAAACAAAATATTTTGCTACCTACCTGGATAATTTTAGGGTGTTTACTGTAACATGTTATTTTCTTCACCTTATTTTCCCTGTATGCCCAGCACAGATGATGTCATTTAAATCAATCCCATGCATGTATCAATTTCATGTTTCAATTTCATGTCACGAAAAAAGTCTCGAGTGATTAAATCTGATTTTCTTATAGACTTTAAGCTTGGCATTTGGATTAACAATTGTTTGAAATATTCTAATGCTATTCACAGCAATTAGAACACACTGGTTTTTATTAAATGATTGCATTATTTTAAATGTTATAATATGTGAGAATTATGTAAAAGTAACAATTGACTTGCTATGAAAACAGTATGCATAAAACCTCATTCTGAGGATTACCAAAAGCACCGCCATTGTTTAAAAATACTCTCTTTTTTTCGCTTGGCTTCGTTATGAAAAAAACATGATTTTCATTACTTTCAGTTGAAACAGAAACGTGCCTACAGTAATGAAAAAAGTGGAGTTGGCTGTTGTTTTTAAAGCCCGAAAAAGTGCGACAAGTGTTTCTTGATTAAAAGACTCCAAATTATTTGAAGTCTTTTATTGTTCTTAATCAGCATTACTTGATTGCATTCAAGAAACTCACTTTGAAAACATCAGTGAAAGTGTGAGCCTGTTAGATGGTAAAGAAACAATCTCAACGAAATCAATCAAAACAAAGCACAAATTCCATTCAAGTGAGGAGGGTCTTTCAACTGGTTGGAATTGTCCTTTGTCACTTTATGGTATTTCAAGTGAAATTCGTTGTATCGACTTTTATTTGGATGCCATATTTGGTCAAATGATGCAATTAAGTACGCCCCTGCTGACAGCATATCCTTGGATAATGTCTCCAGCCAGCACATGTACATGTCAGCTGAACAAGTACGCTTCCTGGGAATAGGTAGACTCCTGCAAGAAATCAAAGAAAAGGTTATAATGGACCCTTCCTGCATGTCAATCAAAAAGTGCGCATTGACCAATCAGATCACCACTTTTGATCAGGTGACCACAGTAGCTCGGTAAGACTGGGTCACAAGCACTGTTAGATCTATTGCTCACCCCGCCCCCATTTTTTTGCACCAGCGGTTAACACCCCCCCCCCCCCCCCCCACCGAGTATTCTGTAAAGAGTGCCCTTTTTACACAAGTAACTTTTTAGTTTTTACACAAGTGTCCTTAGTTTTGTTTAAAAAGTTTCTTGTTTCGCCAGCGGCTTGTAAAGAATTTTTGGTATTTCGTGTAAACGTCAGCAATTGTGCCGCCATGAAAAGCGCCACCCATGGACCTACCGCCGTTTGCGAGAGTTAACCACGCCCCCTTAGACAACTCTATAAGCCGTTTTTCGGATACCGCCATCTTTGAATTATTTTTTTCGAGGGGGGGGGGGGGGGGAGGCATTACAATGAAAATACGTCTCATCATGCAACTGTAGCTGAGAATGATGGGATGTCTTTTCATTGTAATGCCCCCCCCCCCATTTCAAAGATGGCGGTATCCGCGAAACGGCTCATGGAATTTTGTACATTAATTTTTGTTTGTCTCAGATTTTGGCGTACCGCGTCCATTTGTATATCATGTTTAGACAATATTTCACAAGCTGCGTTGACGCAGTTGCACCGTGATAGGTTAATTGTCCGATAGTGGCCATTATCGCCGGTTTGAAAAGCACCCCATAGGAAGATGGTACCCAGCCCCGTCCCCCTACACCCCGCTTTTGGATTTTACGGAGGCCGGGTGACTAGTGAAAAAAAACCTATCTACATGTTCCTTCAGCACGAATTGGCGAGTGCCCTTTTCATGTCTAAATGACCCCCCCCCCTCCCATAAAAAACAACCTGGCTTAAAATCGTGCAATCTCTATAGACATTAAAAGTAATTTTCACAGCTCTCAAATAGCGAGCGTGTTGTTTTACAGTGGTTGATCTATAGGCGGTCACCCCACACCCCCCCCCCCCACCCGGCACAAATAATCTAAACATTTTCCAGACCCCCCCCCCATACCTGACATCGCAACCCCCCAGCCAAAGATAGATCCACCCCTGTTTAGGATTTCACGCTAGTTTCTGCTATAGTGAGTAGGTTTGCGTCATTGTGAAGTAGGTGCCCTTAAATTAGCCACTCATTATTTTCATGGGAATTGCCAACACTACAACAGACATTTTTGCATGACACTTAAAAATTACGGCTTTTACAAAAGTGTAAACAATCAGTTACACGGGGTAACTTCTGTGCTTACAGGGATAGCGCAGGATTTCTGTGCTAGTGTGCTAGATCATCAGCACAGAATTGTGTGCTTAAACCATGAAATTGAGTCTATTGAGTTAGTAGTGGCTTTGTGTACTTACATGACAATGAGCTGAGCCTCCTGGGAATGTTGGAGAAGCAATTCACGGATCCGCATCTGTCTGTTGGTCTGAAAGAAAAAGAAAGATTTCAGGCGAAAAAATGGAGTGATTTATTGATGTTTAATAAAGTCGAGTTCCATGCACTTGGCAAATCAAATGAACTGAGAGTTGTACGGAAAAATGGATTGAAAGTGATCAATCTCATTATTGAAAATCACCCACCAGAATGTCAAAGGTTGGACACAATTAACAGATGTTGCAAGACTGGACTTAAAAACACACAAACCAGGGACTAAGCGTAAAGTGGATACTGGGAAAGCTTTAAGTGTATTGTCTACATGCATGGACAAAAGAGGGCGCTTTATAGTCAAACTAGCAGAAGCCGGAATGAGGGACACTTCACTGGTTCACTCATGCTGGTTATCGTGTATTTGGTACCAGCATTTATAAGCCACGATGGCGCCCAAAAGGCCCTCGTTTATAGTTTTCTCTGTGGAGGGGGGGGGGGTGCTTGAGCGCAAGAAGGAGATTCTACCTTCTCGTTGAGCTTAGTGACTTCCTCCTTGCTGATCTTCCAAGGAAACTTCTCCGTGGTCTCTCCTGCTTCCTCATCCAGCATCCAGGGTTTGGACAGCTCCTTGAACCGTCTCAGGCTCTCAGTCCTTGGGGTTCTTGTTCAGGTCTGGGATGACCTCCACGTCCGAGCAGTTGATGCAGAACTTGCTGAGCATGTTGGCCATGTTCATCTTCTCCCTGTCCATTTGCTCCTTCTTGCTCGTGGTGGCAAAGACGCGCATCTTGCATTTCTCTCAGTTGGATTTCATGGAGAGAGGTGATCGATGAGTAGGATCAAGCCTGGGGGTGATGGGAGGTGGAGGCGGAGGTTCGCAAACAAAAATTATACAGAGCATTATTTCCCTTTGACATAAAGCATGTGTTTCCTTAGACATGCAGCCATCCAGAATAACCTGAGAGATCTCTGAAAGGCTCCATGAAATGAATTGGACACTGAAACATAAATAAAAATAATAAGGCCAACCAAGAACAAAAAGTGTGGTGTTTTCTATAACATATAAATAACAACTGTGTGGTAGGGTAGGTATAAAATCTGTTTTGGGGGGATTGACATTTCTATAGCCTAAAAATATAGGGTGGGATGATAGTCATAAAAAAATTACTTTTTTTCTCTATTTTGCATGCATTAGTTAACATGTGAATCATTCTGCACTACTGACCAACTTACACAAAAATAATATAAAGTTTATAGTTTTCACTGTGGGGGGAGGGGGGGGTGCTTGAGCTTGAGGATATATCAGGAGGGAATTATTGAGTAGACTAACCATCTTGCATAGGAGGATATGTTTTAAAGGGAATTATGGAGGAAATTGACCATCTTGGCTAGGAGGATATGTTTGAGAATAGGGAGGAGACTAACCAGCTTGGCTTGGAGGGTTTTTTTTTTAGAAGGGAATTATGGAATAGACTAACCATCGTGGCTAAGAGGATATTTTTTAGAAGGGAACTATAGAGAAGACTAACCAGCTTGGCTCGGAGGGTTTTTTTTATTAGAAGGGAATTATGGAATAGACTAACCATCGTGGCTAAGAGAATATTTTTTAGAAGGGAATTATGGAGAAGACTTATTCAATATTTTGGCTAGGAGGATTTCTTTTTCAAAGGAAAATATATGGAGAAGACCAACCATCCTTGCTAGGAGAATATTTTTAGAAGGGAATCGTGGAGGAGATAACCATCTTGGCCGGTAGGATGTTATTTAAGAAGGGAATTATGGAGGAGACGAACCATCATGGTTAGGAAGATATTTGTTTTAGAAGGGATTTATGGAGAAGACTATTCTTGGCTAGGAGGATATTTTTTTAAAAGTGAATTATGGAGGAGACTACCCATCTTGTCTAGGGGGGGGGGTGTTTTGTGAAAGGAATAAATGAGGATATTAACCACCTTGGCTAGGAGGATATACTGTTGTTGTTTTTTAAATTGTTTTATTTTTTTAGAAGAATATTTCATCAAGTATTAAATATCGTGACAAAGGACGAATTAGTTATAATGCAGGCTAGGGGGCTTACTTTGTTAATGAGGAAAAAGGATTATGAAATTTGAAGGAAGGAGGTTAATCGAAACATTTTCCAGATCCCCACCCATACCTGACATCGCACCCCTCCCCCCCCCCAGCCAAAGCTAGATCCACCCCTGTTTAGGGTTTCACGCTAGTTTCTGCTATAGTGTGTAGGTTTGTATAATAGTGAAGTAAGTGCCCTTAGTAGATTAGCCACTCATTATTGTCATGGGAATTGCCAACACTACAACAGACATTTTTACATGACACTTAGAAATTACGGCTTTTGCAAAAAGCCTAAAACAATCAGAGAGGATTACTCCTGTGCTGACAGGGATAGCGCAGGATTTCTGTGCTAGTTTGTTTTGTATTTTAAAATTGAATATTCAGTGATTTGTCATGATGACTGTGTTACATTATGAGATTTAATTTCATGAGAAACCATCAAACAATGAGAAAGAGCATACTCGAAAGAAATATAGTGTTTAAAAGTGAAAAATACAAACCAAATGAAAAATGAAAAGTCAACGTCCATGGAAAAATAATAATACACTATTTGTTTGAGCAATAACCCAAGCTCACCAGGTCAAGCTATATTTAGTTGTAAGTTCAGCAAGTGATCGGTCTTGATGTCTTACATGAGAAGATTAAATTTCGTGAGAAACCGTCCAACAACTAAACAAAATCTTTCGAGAAAGGGCGCGCTGAATAAAACTGTGGTCTCGCACCGCCAAGACGTACATCGGCAAGCCGTAGAATATTTTAAGATTCGTCCAATAGAGGGCGCGCCACATAAATAGTGGTCTCAACAACGCATCTACGCGTATGCTGCAAAATTGGACAAAAAGAACAATCTCGTTTCCGATGAATTACTCAAGAAATACGTAATGGATTCAATTGAAAATTCGTGCAATTAGTCTTCGCGTTGTGTAGCAGAAGTTGTTCGAATGGCGTGAGAAACTGTGGAGCTATAAATATAATATGATCGTAACAATCTAGTGTTTGAAACGCTAAAAATCCACGTTGACTTCCATTAGGATTGTATTTGTCGCGATTAAAACCCTGTATTGTTACGGTCATAATAGCTTGATTGTTTGACCTTTTCTTATGAAATTAAATCTGTTCATGTTAAACATCATGACAAATGAGTGCACGAAAATTCATTTAAATGTAACGTGTATTTCTTGAGTTGTTGCCTCCAAAACGAGTTTGTTCTGTATTTCAAAATTGAACATTCAGTGATTTGTCATGATGACTGTGTTACATTATGACATTTAATTTCATGAGAAACCATCAAACAATGAGAAAGAGCATACCCGAAAGAAATATAGTGTTTTAAACGTGAAAAATACAAACCAAATGAAAAATGAAAAGTCAACGTCCATGGAAAAATAATAATACACTCGTTGTTTGAGCAATAACCCAAGCTCACCAGGTCAAGCTATATTTAGTTGTAAGTTCAGCAAGTGATCGGTCTTGATGTCTTACATGAGGAGATGAAACTCCGTGAGAAACCGTCAAACAACTAAAAAAAATCTTTCGAGAAAAGGCGCGCTGAATAAAACGAGTGGTCTCGCACCGCCAAGACATACATCAGTGGTCTCGCACCGCCAAGACATACATCAGCACGCCGTAGAATATTTTAAGTTTCGTTTAATAGAGGCCGCGCCATATAAATAGTGGTCTCAACAACGCATCAACACCGATGCTGCAAAATTGGACAAAAAGAACAAACTCGTTTCCGATGAACTACTCAAGACATACGAAATGGATTCAATTGAAATTTTCTGCAATTAGTTTTCACGTTGTGTAGCAGAAGTAGTTTGAATGGCGTGAGAAACCGTGGAGCTATAAATATAATATGAGCGTAACAATCTAGTGTTTGAAATGCCAGAAATCCACGTTGACTTCCATTAGGATTGTATTTGTCGCGATTAAAACCCTGTATTGTTACGGTCATAATAGCTTGATTGTTTGACCTTTTCTTATGAAATTAAATCTGTTCATGTCAAACATCATGACAAATGAGTGCACGAAAATTCATTGAAATGTAACGTGTACATGAGTTGTTGCCTCCAAAATGAGTTTATTCTGTATTTCAAAATTGAGTATTCAATGATTTGTCATGATGACTGTGTTACATTATGTCAGTTAGCCAAAGGTTTGCTGTTTACAATTTCTTAGGTCAACTTGCGAGGCATTGTGGGACCCAACTGGAAAAAACTGCAAAAGGATTTTTGCGATATGTGCCCTCCATGATATTCTGATGCCCCCTGTGCCCCCTCCCCCCCCCCCCCCCCCCACTTAAAAGATCCTAGCTACGCCACTGAGCTAGGGTTACCCTAAGCTACCCGCCCGTCGAATGCACCCAGCTATATAAGCTTGGCTACCCCCCAGCAAAACACAGCCACAGCCGAGCCAAACCCGACCACCTCGTCCAGCAGCCCCATCAAACCCCGGCCCAGCCGGAAGTTGGATCCCGTCATGCTCAAGGGCGGATCCAGAACACAATTTTAGGGGGGCCAAAAAAAAATGGTCCCCCAAAAAGTGGGTCAAAAAAATTACGGCGTGGGGTTCCGACATTTTTTTGGATTCTACATGCTCTGTGGTGCGATCTGAGGCAATTTCTGACCACTTTAACCAATGTTTTTTTGAGGAAAAGATGTACTCATTGCCTGCCTTTATTGCGATGTTACATATATTGCGATGTTTTTTTTGGGAGGGGGCATGGCCCCCTTTGGCCCCCCCCCCTGGATCCGCCCTTAGTCATGCTACCCCAACCTGTACCCGTGCCCCTCCACCTAATGATCAAACCCGGACACGGTAAACAATCCACAAACCAGTTTCAAAATTGTAGTTCGACCGAGCCCCACCGATCACGCACGCAAAATGCCTCAATGCCTCGCCCCCACCCCAACGAAAGCACAACAAAACCGGCGGTGCCCTTACCCGCCGCCCGCTCCCAGCTTGGCAACCCCAGCACATCCCAGTCCCAGCCGAATCAAGTCCGATTATCTCGTCCAGCAACCCCAGCCCATCAGCCCGGCCCGGCCGAGCAAAGCCCAATTGGATCCTGTCAGGCTTACCCAACCCGTACCCGTACCCCTCCACTTAATTATCAAACCCCGACACAGCAGACAATCCACAACCTGGTTCTAAGAACTAAACTTCGATTGAGCCCCACCAAACCATCACGCCTGCAGAAGCTGACGGGCGACTTGTCTCAACGGTCGAGTTGTCTCAACGATCGAGTCGTCTGAACGGTCGAGTTGTCTCACCAGTGTAGTTGTCTCAACGGTCGAATCGTCCCGTAGTCGAGTTGTCTCAACGGTCGAGTCGTCCAAGCCCTTGCGTTACATGTACAGGAATCTTCAATCTGCCCCATAAGGGAATTACATATGGAGTTTGAGATTTCAATGGGAACAAAGGAAAACTAGAGCTAGGTGCTTCACGAAGCATGGATATCAGCCCGGCCTTTTGAAAGTAAAATGACCCCTACTGACTATTAGGTGGCCATATACTATTATTGCCAAATTATGTGAATATCCCATATCAGGCCTGGTCCAAAGATGTAACTGACCAAGTTTTACTAGTAAGAAGCAATTTGTATTTTTGAAGAAAATGACCACTGGTGACCACTTGGTGGCCTTTGACCCCACATGCTGGTCACTTAAGATAGTTCTAGGGTCAAGGAAGATCATGACCAAATTTGGCCGAAATGTGAAGAAAATGACCACTAATGACCACTAGGTGACCTTTGGCCCCACATGCTGGTCACTAAAGAAAGGACTCAGGTCAACGAAGATCATGTCCAAATTTGGCTGAAATCGACCACGAAATTTGGCAGATGTAACAAAATTACCACTGAGTGACCACTACCTGAAATCTACTAAAATGCAGTATGTGGTATGGGCTAAGGATATAATGGACGAACACTTGTTCAAATTAAGTGAAGAATTTTGGCAAAAAGTACAATGACCCCTACTGACCATTAGGTGACCATTGACCAAATTATGTGAACACCCCATATGAGGCTTGGTCCAGAGATAACTGACCAAGTTTGACATGAATAAGAAGCATTTTGTATTTTTTAAGAAAACGACCCCTTGTGACCACCAGGTGACCTTTGACCCCACATGCTGGTCACGTAAGACAGGACTCAAACCAAGGAAAACCATGTCCAAATTTGGCTTAAATCGGCCGCGAAATTTGGCAGATACAGCAAACTGACCATTGAGTGACCACTGCCTGAAATCTACTAAAATGCAGTATGTGGTATGGGCTAAGCATATAATTGACAAACCATTGTTCAAATCAGGTGAATAATTTTGGCAAAAAGTAAAATGACGCCTATTGACTATCAAGTGACCACGGGCCAAATTCTGTGTACACCCTGTATGAGGCTCGGTCCAGGGATGCAACTGACCAAGTTTGGCTATCAAAGGATGAAGACCGTGGGAGAAGGAGCATTATGTAATTTTCACTAAAATGAACCCTAGTGACCACTAGGTGGCCTTTGACGCCGATATGAGCACACCCAATATGAAGCTTAGGTCATTTGTCAATAGCGTTTGGCAGTTATACTAATTTAAAGACTCAAGATAAGAAAGAAGAAGAAGCTCAAGACGAAGACGAAGATACAGGAGGACCACAATGTATCAGCCGGTTGCACCGGCTGCAACCGGCTGATATAACAATAGAAGGGAAGCAAAGGTCTTCCCCACAAGTATATGCATGTAAGGCTGTGTGACGGTGTAGTCCAGATCTCTATGTTACAAACGATGAGCACTTGTACAATGGATACGACGTAAATTTTCCACTGTATTTAAGTATCGTCAACTTTCATCACTTTGGGGGTAAAATTTGAAAATGAAAATATTTCGGGCCGTAAATACACACATGGTTTGAATACTCCATTCGTTCAACACATAGACATTTGCTGAATACAAATATCTTCTGACTACCGACTCAATTTTTGGAAGGCACGTTATCTGAAGCAGAACTAGTTGTTTGGCCTTATTATGAGTTCGGCTCTCAGTAGCGTGAGTTGAAACGTATCAAAGATTGCGCCCCCCCCCCCCCTCCGGTTTGGAAATATTGTACTTCAAACCGACGTGGGGATTTTTGTCAACATTAGAAGCAATTGTCGCCATCTACTTATCAGTAGCAATAACGAAAAACAATACGAGGTACCACCACGTAAACAACTGAACCCCTATCATGTTCGCGTGCATGTCTTATCGTTTCAAACAACTGTTGCTTTCTCACGAAGTGGGAGAAACAATATCTGCCTGACGTTCATTCCGAGATAATCAAACCGCTAGCCTTAATCATGTTTACGACTACTTTGAAGTTACAGTGTTGGGTAATATCTGCATTGCCTAGTAAGTTATATATTAAATATATAAATATTGTTTTCCTTATTAAAAATCGTATTTGTTAATATAAATGGTCTCTTTATTAAAACAGTTATTCATTAATTAAACTTATCCCACTTGGTTGGAAAACGCAAGCGTTAGGCAGGGTTTTGCTGACCAAAACATTTTATGTTCTGGTTTCAGTAGCGTGAGTAACCATACAATGTTGAAGTCAGGGTTGTTAAGAAAAGGCGACTGACATGTTGAAGTCCACTCTTACAGAAAACAAAGACCTGGTGCCATGAACTGAGAATTTACAAATGTTTTTTTTTCACCGATGGATATTTTGAATTGTTCCAAAAATAGAGTAACACTGTTCAGAAGGAAGGAAGGGGTGTTTATATTAAACTCAACCTGTATCGTCTTCACACATGAATGATTTATTTCTTGAGGTTACAAAAGACGTGATAAACGCTTATTTTGTTTTAAGAACATAATTACATACTTTTTGAAAATAGCAATATATGTTTCTGTTTGATAATTTGTGCAGGTCAGTTTAGGCACAACAAATGATATGGTGTTTGTCTCCTTGTTTATAATTATTATTGTAACTGCGTAGCCCAATTCAGTCGAATGCACTGGTCTCCCATGTGCCGAGTAACGAGAAGACAATGTGAAAAAAATCACAGCTTTAGATGTGGGTGAAAAACTCTTGAAGAATATTCTTTGAAATATTCTAATGGAAGGCGAGGAAATTTACAGCTACACCAACTGACATCCTTGTTAGCTCTTGGCTGACCGATATCACATTGACATATTTACTTCCGCCTTATCGATCGATGATGTTAGATTGCCAGCACGCAGATGCCATTCACGAGCCGGGTCCAAGTTTATCAGTCACTGCTCGGCAAACCGATGACAGGATATAAGGCACTCTTGGCCGCTTCATCGTCACAACGACGGAGCTCATCCTGCAGACGACAACCGAGAGAACTGACTGCAAGAACAAGATTTTACTCGGTGAGTGCTTGAAACAATTATGGTCTTCCCGAGAGAAAAAGAATACATTTTTGCACATAGTGTGTTAATCAACGTAGAATTTAGAATATGCATATGAGGATTAATGTTGACACAACAACGACCGCGGTATAGGCTTGATATTATTTTCTCTTCTTTGTATGCATGTGAAATATACTTGCCTAAGGACTGAAACGGTGATTTTTATTTGCGTGGCTATGATACTGATACACGATTGCTAACAATCCAAGCAGTGCGCTAGTGTGGGATCCCCACAATTAGGTTCCATCATTTTTAAGCTCGGGCAGGAGCAACCCTTCGAGCTTCGAGCGCAAAACAATCACGCGGAGTAGCCACATGGAGAATTTTATCACCACACGTGTTTCTAGGTCAATAACCCCCCGCATGCCTGGACATGCACAAGATATAGGTCATTCACATGGCCAGGGATTGTTTACAACCTGTCTGAGCTCTGGGCGGCACGAGGGGTTGACACAAAGAGATCGGCGGCACAAAGGGGTTGGCCACTAAGATCTCCAACTACTGCACAAAGGCATTGGGCGCCATCTTGGCTGCTGTCTTTCAACACTCTTTACTCTGCAGTGGTTAGGGTCTGGCCAATGGGAGTCTCTACAGGCTTGTGGTGTATAGTAGGGGTGGGGATTACATGGAAGCTTGGCCTTATTGGCCCATTGAAAAAAAAAATGACCATATTTGGAAAATGTGGAGAAATTTATCACCGCCTCGCTTCTCGAAGCCGGGTTGTCACTTGGTGGTCGGTCGGTCGGTCGGCCAGTTGGTCTGTCTGTCTGTCTGTCCCTGAAAAAATGACCAAAAGTACGGTGTTCCATAATATGTGCCACCGGTGTCACATTTTTAGGTGTCGCATTTTTTTAAGCTCTGGCAGGGATCATTTTGATCGATTTCATACAAGACTTCATGCAAGACTTCTTGCTATACGACCAGAGCTGATTGTGCACTCGCACTTGTTTAGTTTAGTTGCAATCTAACATTGTTAGATAAACGTGCGACTGGTCGAAATAAACTCTCTGTACTTTCACTCTTAGAGGGCGTAATACATGTATAATCGGAACGGATGATCATGCACCCAGTTTCGCAGTTTCACAGTTTCGCTGTTTCATTTCGCTTGTTCACAGTGCTCCATTTCGGTTTCATCATTAAGTTACTTGTAAGCGATCATAGTGGTATTTCGCTAAATATATGGACTGTTTTCAGTTGTGCGGTTGGTACAGATTTTCACAAAAACTAAAGATTTTCTTGGACACAATCGGTTGACAATAAGATAGTGGATGATGCTATTAGCCAAACCGGTGCCCTGATTTTGTCATTAAGATTTGTTCAAAAACAATCCTTTGTTTGTAGTTTACTTCGTTTGATTTTATAAAAGTAAATCCTTCCAAAAATAAATATTTTTCGTGCTTGAGTCAGGTCAGGGCCGTCCGTTGGTGAACGCATTCTACGCAATACAAATGTTTGATCCAAATCCCAAAGATCTTTGACTCTGTTTTACTTGTGAAATTCAGCTATGCCTCCCCCTCCAGCCCTCAAGACCTTCGAGCGGATTTTCAATGACTCATTTTCGTTGGTATTATTTTCATCCAGCAATTTACTCGAGTGTTGAGGAATCCTTTCGTGGTAGAATTCTATAACATTACTTCAAGCTTATTGTCTGTTATTTGACTTTTACGTCACTCATTATGGAGCCCCAAAATTTTCCAATTTTTTGCCAGCTGAAATTTAGTTTTTAATTTGGAGATTCTCTCAGCACCCCGAAAGTGGATGGAACAATCTAAAAATTCAAATTTCATACTAAAAAGTGTAAAACGTTTTACGAAACCAGATCTCCAATTTTCTTCGAGCAAAAACTGTTTTGTTACTTTAGCCAACAGTTCTAATGAGGCGGATTTCCTTTTAATTGAAGCTCCTCCGTTTGGTTTAAGCATTTTCGTGAGCAAAACAGGTCCTTTTAGCTTCTGTCATCCTGAGCACGGCAGTGGTTAATTTTGTCCCCGTTTATTTTCCAAAATCGATTTCATAGTTCTGTTCAAAATCGTTCCACTGGCACAGGAGGCTAATTCCGTTGCATAGTTCAGCCATTATGCGTCCGATACGTTAATTTGGCGAGTTATGTTGTCTAAAAAAAAGTCCAGTATATTCTTCCCAAAAGAAAATTTGACTTATTCGTTTGTCAACTTTTGGATCACTACCAAATATCCATAGGCCTATAAGAGATATTTTGGTTTCCGCAAAACGTGAAATTGGCCCATACTTTTAGTAGTGAAGTTTTCCGATTTTTAGTTGGCCACTCTTGGGGCACCGAAAGAGTCAAAAGGTAACAACCAATTTTCTGCTTTGCACAATATCACGATATTTGAAAACGGGTTGCGCAAAATTGAATGACCTGCGCTTTGTTCCGTCACTGTGCAGTTTGCGCTTAGAAATTGCAAGTTTTGCAAGTTTTCAAACTGCATCATTTTTCATAAATCGTTGTCAATGTTTGGACGATTAACAGTCTTTGGTTGCAGACGAAGTTTCAAAATGTAGCTAACAAAATTTCCCAAAGATCATAAATGACGTCATCATAAGACAATCAGATTCAAAGTCACCCCTCCAATGAGTGTGGACTTTCTTTTTTGCGATGTTTACTCGCTGAATTCATGCTCATTGTGACTCCTTCGAATTCACACACTTTTGAATTAATTGACGTTTCTTGAAACTTGCAGGGTTTTTTTCACTGTTAGATGAGATATTTAACGAAATTGTTAACCAGCATTGAGATATTGAATCATTAGTTTACAAATTTTGAATTAGTTGCCACTAACAATAATTCAGGAGGAGTTTTTGTACATGGAACAAAGGAACTCCCCCCCCCCCAAAAAAATAAGGTTTACAAATAGCAGTTTTTGAGACGAAAAAAAATGTTTTGTTTTTGTTAAATTAAACCTGTGGATTCAAAATTTGTTGTGAGCAAAATTTGACAATATTGATGGAGAATCAACTACTTTCAAATTTCTCAAGTATGTCTTTTTGTAATCACCTCCTTTACTTCGAAATAAAAAAAAACCAACAAATCAATTAATTCAACAATTAAAGGTATGAATGTTGCTCATGCGTGAATCACGTCAGGGCCGTTGGTTAACGCAAAACAGTGACTATAGTCAAACAATAATCGAGGATTAGAGTCCCATTTCTCCAAACAGAAAACCTTACAGGCAATGCAGGTGTTTGCCTCCCCACCGGCCCCCAAGTTATCCCTGAGTGAATTTGATAACACTTTTAATCATTTTCGTTGATATAATTATTTTTCAGCAAGCAATCTGCTCGAGTGTTGAGGATTCCTTTCGTGACAGAAATCAAGAAGCTTCATCATGGTGAGTGTTTGTTAATGAACATTTTCTGCAAGGAATGTTACCCCACGAGACACCAATCTAGACAACATTTTTGTGAATGAAGCATTGCGTATATAACGACGCAATTTTCTTTATAAAACCCGTTCATTCAAGCGGTTTTGTAACTTTACAAAATTGTAGCAATGCGATTTTTAGCTATAGCAATATGAAAATTGACGTCAATTGGCATCACGTCTGTTTATGCCCCGCGGGGCATTCGCTCGTACCCCAGGCTGCCCTGCAAACAGGACGCTGGGATACTCTGATGAATTCACGCTCTGATTGGTTGGATTTTGCGTGACCAGTGACCTGCGCGTCAACAAGGTCATGACTCTGCCAGGTTTGAAAAGGCCGTTAAGACTGATTCATTTCTCTTTTATTCCAGTTTAGAGATGTTTTTTTCTCGTTAAAAAGCGTAATAATGTAGGAAATTCTGTCAAACTTATCTGTGTTGTAAATTTGTAATTCCCGTCACTTGCTCAGCCTCCGTTTCGAATCACGAACGGTCTGATTGCATCATGTGACGCTCAAAATTGTGTCCACATGGTCCGCAATGAAACAGAAATCACATCCGGTATATGGAATGTGCGCATTTTTATGGGAAGTTTTCGGATAGTATTTGCGCACATTGTCTAAATGCGGTCTTGAATAGCTGCAGCCAGATGCTTTATACATAGGTCATAGGCCACTTCCTTTACAAGATTCTGTAAAGCTCATCAGAGTATCCCAGCGTCCTGTTTGCAGGACGGGGTGTACGAGCGAAAGCGGGGCATAGCGAATACAGTCGTTACAGCGCCCTCATTTGTCAAGAATAATGTGAACCGAAGGCGGATTCGTTTACATACATTAAAAAAAATGATAACAGAAGATGACTGTGGATTAAACAAGTGTCAAAGAAATATTTAGAAAATTGAGGAATCGCCCTGCCATTGACGTATTATAGAACTCTGCATGCCTGACACGTTGGCCATTAAAAAAAAACAGTCATACAGAACATTGTAACCCTGTCAGGACCAGGGGCACAATGTTACCCCTTAAACCCCAGACCCCGCTATGACACGTTTTATAATAGTTCCGGAATGCTGTATTTGCAACCAATAATAAATAATCGTATTTTGTTATTAAGAAATTGAAATATGCATCTTTGCTGGAGTCAAAACCAACTTCTTTGCTTGAACCTTTCAAGAATCCACTTTAGATGCGAATTTGTGGTCACGTGACCAACTACAAGGCATGCTGGGAATCCAATATGGCCGACATTCGCGCAATACGCCGCTTTGTATTGTCAACTTTTTTTGTGCAATTTCTTTGGTTTTGGGATACTTTTTTGACAGTCCCTGCCAACCCAAAATGCAAAGCATTTTGTTAAATCGTCACCGTTTTCACGAAGAGGCGAATTTAGTATTTCACTGTCTGAACAAACATTCGAGATAATCCCGTTTAAATTTGGTCCTTTTTTCATTTGACAATTTGAAATTTAAAGATGCATAAAATATGCAAGATTTAGGTTTCAGAGGAAAGAAGAGCTTCATGTCTTCAGAAAGTGTAGCAAACTTTAAGAAAAATAGGTGATTAGTCTTGCAGAATTAATCAATTAAGAGAAGTGGCTGTTCGTGAAAACCAAAAACAAACCAATTAGCAAATTCGCCCCTTCGTGAAAACGCTTAATTAACTACGTGCAGATTTCGCCCTTCTGCGGTCTGAGTAAGTGCATTTTTTGTACAGTACGCACAGATTCTGCCCCACTGCGCATCCGCCTTGAAATTCGCCCGTTCGTGAAAACGTTTTATTGCACGCACATGGGATTCGCCCCTTCATGATATACGCACCATTGTGTTAAGCCCGGTTCATACTTCATGCGAAAGCGAAAGCGAACGCGAATCTGTGACGTCATGGCAAGTATTCGCGCTGCGAATTCGCAAAAGTTGAACACATTTCAACTCGGACGAATTTCGCAGCGAAAGTTTCATGACGTCAAATTCGCTTCGCATTTGCATTCGCATGAAGTATGAACCGGGCTTTACAATGTTTTTATTTATTGAAAATGTATTAATACCATAGAGTGCAGAAATTCGCCCCTTCGTGAAAACGCAAAACGGCACTTTTTGGCAAATTCGCCCATTCGTTAATTAGATTAATTAAGATTTTAATTGTTTTTTTTTAAGTATAGCCTCACCACGTTGTAGATATTGATATATTTATTCATTTTCACCAACAAAACCCACCAAATTTCGGAAAAAGGGACGATTTTCATGAAATTCGCCCCTTCGTAAAAACGGTGACGGAATTACCGGTGCTTTACTGGTGCCACGTTTGGGAGGAAATCACACCACAATGATAATTTTACAGGGCCCTCTAGTGTTCACTGAAGTGTATCCAAGTTATTTTGTTGATTATTGGCAACACGTCATCCTTTCCAAATTTTAGGAAAATGGCTATCGCATATTAATGATGAACATGTGACGCTCGGTTCCGAGAAGACTCAAACTACCCTGGTCCTTATTTCCGGCCGAATTCGCCAAAGTGATGTTTAAATTAATTTTTCTGCGTTCAAATACTATCATGATCATATTGGAGGAAATTATTTTAGTAAAATGCAGATTCGGAATTAAGAATCCACACTTCGAACATGTCGGAAAATTGTTTTCCACAATGAGCATTAATAGGGCCGTCTGCATGAAAACTTTCATTCCGAAAATTACCAATGCATCTTCACTGTCACAGCCGTCACTGCAAAAACTACTTTTGAGCCGGAAAGAAATCGTCGTATGATGAACTATCCAAAACACCAGAATGATGGTTGTACGGGTGTGGCGATACACATGCTAAACACGCCACAATGCTTGATTACGTATAAGAGCCTCGAAAAAAATCCCTTGTAAATTACCCTTAGGCCCCTCCCCCCCCAAAAAAGTCTCCGGTTTCTGGTATGGAGCTTGCCCAAAAAGTGGTGCGGCGACGCGGCTTTTTTTTTTTTCACCTGTTTTTTGTTTTGCTTCAAATGTCGGCTGATGACTGCAAATGGTGCCTGACTAAACTTAGTGCAAAAATATGGGAGTCCAGAGAGGCCACGTAAAGCTTATTCTCGATCATAACCACATCTAAAAACACGTTAAAATTGTGCAGCAACAGGTTCCAGTCCAACCAGTGAGTTTGGCGGTTTTGAGACATCATCTGTTATTGAAAAACTGTTCTTTATTTTGCCGACGCGCATGGCTACGGCGACGCGCGCGCATACCAGAAGCCGGAGACTTTTTTTTGGCCTTATTGCCACAACTCGACACGATCTCCACTCAATGGACTGTTAATGACGATACTTGGCAATGGTTTAACCCTAAAAGGGCCGAGGCGGAATCCGCCCCCCCCCCCTTTCAATTTTTTCCATTGATAGCCTTAAAAAATTGATAGCCTTAAAAAAACAAATTTGGGACCCGAGCGTAGCAAAAACTTTTCCGTGAATTTTCCCATATACGTCGTGTACACAGAGCACAATATTACCATTTACATATGAATACATCGTACATACGAATAATTAATTAGCCATAATTCCAAAACCTTTTGACCTATAGTCATGACATGACATTTCTTGGGTATGTTTATGATGAGGTGCTCTATGCATGTACCGAATTACAAAGGTTTTTGTCACTCGATGGCCGAGATCTTAGGGGGAGCGGAATCCGCCCCCCCCCCCCCCGGCTGAGAGATGGCCTGATAAGGGTTAAGTCGGAGAATACACGAGCAAGTGTGGACTCTTAATTTACGAATCCACTCGGGGTTTCGCGCCTCGTGTATTCTTAAATTAAAGGCAGAGTCGTCGCAAAAGAAACAGGACAGCTAAATCCCGATACACTTTTACTTTCTTTTTCGTCTAGGGGCAATGAATTATTTTAATTAGAAGCTGTTCAAATTTGTCAGGTATAAAATGTTGTAATGATTATAAAACGCTCATGCATTTTATTTTTAGAAGACGGAAACATTTTAATACAACTGACGTTCTCTGCTGTTCTCCCACTTTCTCCGAATTCTGGTTTTCCTCCTGTTCTCCGATATTTACCTCCCATATTTCTCCCTAAAAATGTTTTTTAGTGTTTCATTGTATCTTCTTTACAGATGAACATCTGTATGGCAACTATTCTTTCAATCGCCCTCCTTCTGGGTAACTCTGTCAAGCTACGAGCTTCCGTTACTGGGCCGGTTTCCTCGGACGGCGATTGTCCTTCATCTGATGAGGCGTGTCCAATGTGCTCCCAGGGACCGGCTGGAATACCTGGAATTCCAGGTCTGCCTGGCTATCCAGGGTGCAAGGGCAATGTAGGTCAAAAAGGTGAGATTGGACCAATCGGCCCAAAGGGCGAGATTGGTTCGATTGGACCCATGGGTGATGAGGGAGCAGTTGGGAGCCCTGGGCCTAAAGGGGACGATGCCATAGGCCTGCCAGGCGTGATAGGTCCAATAGGTCCAACTGGTGTCAAAGGTCAAAAGGGTGAGCCAGGAGAGACACCAGACGACTCCAACCAGCGGGTAGCATTCACCGTGGTGAGGACGAGCCACTCGGATACCTCTACGAGTCTCGAAACCCGCTTGCCCTTCCAGGAGACCGAGACGCTTCTGCCGGGTACCAGCTTCGATCTCGGGACCGGCACGTTCACGTGTGGTGTGCCGGGCACCTACGTGTTCATGTTTTCTGTGTGCAAATATCCTTCCAGCGGCAACCTGTACGTTCTTCTCCGGAAGAACGGCGACGTGGTTGTCTCTGGCCTTAGCAATGATTCAAGTCACATTGAGCAGGTGTCTGGGAGCGCGGTGGTGATTCTGCAGCGTGGAGATACGATGTTTCTCGGCATGGCTGGTAGGGCGTATCGTCACTACACCTCATTCAGTGGCTTCCTCCTTTACCCCGAATAAACACAATCCAACACACCCAGATACACGAGCATCGTGTTGCTGATTTTTTATCGCTTTCCATTTTTGCCGAAACAATAACCAATGAAATAAAACAAATAATATTCAAAGACAATGTCACAAAAAAAATATTATCATTAATGTTTTTGCATTGCGCATGCGCCGATCTGTATACTACAATGGATTTGCCATTTTTGTTGTTGACTTTTTGCAAAACAAAAATATTTAGCTTTATATGCACGAGTATTGAGATATAGTGAAAAGTATGCGTTAAGTTTTTTGACAACGATTTTTTTCATTGTGTTGATTGTAGGCCAATAGGGAAGTATTTGGATGGAATTCTTTTCTCAAAGGAAGCTGGGTCATAATTTTTTTTTCGAAACAAAAGGTTTGCAATAAAGCAGTGCCACCATGTATCCAGAAATGTTAACAACTAAAAACAGATTGTGTTTATGGCGTTATCTCGACCAACCTGGATTTTTTAGGCCATGTTTCTGACCGCCATTTTTTTTTATTGCCACACTTGGTCAACATATATAATAACGTGTTTTTTTGCCCGAAAATAAATGCAACTTGTTTGTAGCGTATTGGGTATTTAAAACAGATTAATTAAACACAATAACTGTATCCTAATTAAAGCAAACAAAGTATAAAAGACATACAGACAAACAAACACAATATTTTGCTACCTACCTGGATAATTTTAGGGCGTTTACTGTAACATGTTATTTTCTTCGCCTTATGTTCCTGTATGCCAAGCACAGATGATGTCAATTAAATCAATCCCATGCATGTATCAATTTTTATTTCATGTCACGAAAAAAGTCTCGAGTGATTAAATCTGATTTTCTAATAGACTTTAAGCTTGGCAGTTGGATTAACAATTGTTTGAAATATTCTAATGTTCATTGTTGATAAATACTCCATTTTTTCGTTTGGCTTGGCTTCGTTATGAAAGAAGTAAACATGATTTTAATTACTTTCACTTCAGTTGAAAAAGAAATGTGCCCACAGTAATGAAAAAAGTGGAGTTGGCTGTTGTCTTTAAAGCCCGTAGAAGTGCGACAAGTGTTTCTTGATTAACAGACTCCAAATTATTTGAAGTCTTCCATTGTTCTTAATCAGCATTACTTGATTGCATTCAAGAAACTTACTTTCAAAACTTCAGTGAAAGTGTGAGCCCGTTAGATGGTAAAGAAACAATCTCAACGAAATCAATTAACACAAAGCACAAATTCCATTCAAGTGAGGAGGGTCTTTCAACTGGTTGGAATTGTCCTTTGTCACTTTATCATTTCAAGTGCATTTCTTTGTATTGACTTTTATTTGGATGCCATATTTGGCATCCCTGCTGACAGCATATCCTTGGATAATGTCTCCAGCCAGCACATGTACATGTAAGCTGAACAAGTACGCTTCCTGAGAATAGGTAGACTCCTCCAAGAAATCAAAGAAAAGGTTTTAATGGACCCTTCCTGCACGTCAATCAACAGTGCACATTGGCCAATCAGATCACCACTTTTGATCAGGTGACCACAGTAGCTCAGTCAGACTGGGTCACAAGCACTGTTAGATCTATTGCTCACCCCGCCCCCATTTTTTGCACCAGCAGTTAACACCCCCCCCCCCCCCCCCAGTATTCTGTAAAGAGTACCCTTTTTACACAAGTAACTTTTTAAAGATGGCGGTATCCGCGAAACGGCTCATGGAATTTTGTACGTTAACTTTTGTTTGTCTCAGATTTTGGCGTTCTGCGTCCATTTGTATATCATGTTTAGACAATATTTTACAAGCTGCGTTGACGCAATTCCAACGTGATAGGTTAATTGTCCGATAGTGGCCATTATCGCCGGTTTGTACTTACATGACAATGAGCTGAGCCTCCTGGGAAAGTTGGCGAAGCCATTCACGGATCCGTATCTGTCTGTTGGTCTGAAAGAAAAAAAAAAGATTTCAGGCGAAAAAATGTCGTGATTTATTGATGTTTACTAAAGTCGAGTTCCATGCACTTGGCAAATCAAATGAACTGAGAGTTGTACGGAAAAATGGATTGAAAGTGATCAATCTCATTATTGAAAATCACCCACCAGAATGTCAAAGGTTGGACACGATTAACAGATGTTGCAAGACTGGACTTAAAAACACACAAACCAGGGACTAAGCGTAAAGTGGACACTAGGAAAGCTTTAAGTGTATTGTCTCCATGCATGGACAAAAGAGGGCGCTTTATAGTCAAACAAGCAGAAGCCGGAATGAGGGGCACTTCACTGGTTCACTCATGCTGGTTATCGTGTATTTGGTACCAGCATTTATAAGCCACGATGGCGCCCAAATGGCCCCCGTTTATAGTTTTCTCTGTGGAGGGGGGGGGGGGTGCTTGAGCGCAAGAAGGAGATTCTACCTTCTCGTTGAGCGTAGTGACTTCTTCCTTGCTGATCTTCCAAGGAAATTTCTCCGTGGTCTCCCCTGCTTCTTCATCCAGCATCCAGGGTTTGGACAGCTCCTTGAACCGTCTCAGGCTCTACTCCTTGGGCTTCTTGTTCAGGTCCGGGATGACCTCCACGTCCGAGTAGTTGATGTGGAACTTGCTGAGCATGTTGGCCATGTTCATCTTCTCCCTGTCCATTTGCTCCTTCTTGCCCGAGGCGGCAAAGACGCGCAGCCTGCATTTCTCCCAGTTGGATTTCAAGGAGATGAGGTTGGGATGAGTAGGGTCAAGCCTGGGGGGGGGGGGCAAGGGCGGATCCAGAACACAATTTTTGGGGGGGGCCAAAAAAATTTGGTCCCCCCCAAAAAAAAGTGGGTCTAAAAAATTACGGCGTGGGGTTCGGGGCCCGTCAGGGCCCCGAAAAAATTTTGGATTCTAGATGCTCTGTGGTGCGATCTGAGGCAATTTCTGACCACTTTAACCAATTTTTTTGAGGAAAAGATGGTGGTGTACTCATTGCCTGCCTTTATTGCGATGTCACATTAAAAAAAAAAAAAAATTGGTTTCGTTTTGGGGGGGGCCATGGCCCCCTTTGGCCCCCCCCCTGGATCCGCCCTTGGGGGGGGGGTGGTGGGAGGTGGGGGCTGAGGGGGGGGGGGGGTTCACAAACAAAAATTATACAGAGCATTATTTCCCTTTGACATAAAGCATGTGTTTCCTTCGACATGCAGCCATCCAGAATAACCTGAGAGATCTCTGAAAGGCTCCATGAAATGAATAGGACACTGAAACAAAATAATAAAGCCAACCAAGAACAAAAAGTGTGGTGTTTTCTATTAGGAAAAAAAAAAGTCGGTTTCTGGTCGGCGCGCGCGTCGATTTTAATCATGCGCGTCAATCTTTTTTTTCCAAAATGTTTCGCGGTAGCTCCGACAGCGCCCTCTATTGCCGCATCTCCTCAATTTTTTGTTAACAAAGAGCACCAAGGAATTGGAAATTGCTAGAGAGCACCATCGAGAGCACCAAGGCAAATTATGGAGGACACCAATGTACATGAGGACACCAAAAAAGCAAAATAGTACCCCACCTTGGGCCAAGTTCGTGCAAGGACAATAGTTGACCAATGGTTAACTAACGTTTGCCCGAACTCTGTCTAGCGATTGACTACGCTAGTCGACTATTTGGAACCAGCCTACTGGGGTTGGTTGCTTCGCTGGTAACCAATAGCAGTGCGTATATATTCATAACGCTAGCAGAGAGCCAGGATCCGGAAGTTTTGCGATGACATTTTGACCAGCATTTGATTAGAGACGTTCGCACGTTGCTATCAGTGCGCAGGCTTAAGGTACGTCACAAATCAACCACTAGTCGACTAATGGTCCCTGCCCGAACTTGGCCTTGTCTGTACAATCCAAGCTTGAAAAAAAAAAAGCCAAAAAAAAAAAAGCCACGTCCCCGTGTCAATTCCGGAACTTTGGTCTGACCAGAGACCAAATATTTTTTTTGGGTCTACATATATAAGAAACAACTGTGTGGTAGGGTAGGTAAAAATCTGTTTTTGGGGGTTTGACATTTCTATAGCCTAAAAATATAAGGTGGGATGATAGTCATTAAAATTTACTTTTTTCTCTATTTTGCATGCATTAGTTAACATGTGAATCATTCACACAGCAATAACTTACGATCAGCACTGCTCCGCATATGAGAAGGCTTGTGCTCTTGGTGATATGGGAGACGAAGTGAACCAGGGCAGGCCTGCATCCAGGGCGACCAGTCAATGCAATAATCTGTGGCCTGTACAGGGAAATACAACAATCCACAAATTGAAAGGAAGAGGGAATAGAACCTGGGACCTCCGGATTGCCGTTCCAGTGCTCTACCAACTGAGCTACCAAGCTCCATCGTGTTTAGTCTCCCACTTTGTCAATGTCTATGTTAAGAATAGGCATTGGTCAGAGTTGTAATGACTCAAGTCGACTCGAGTCACAATTTTATGCAAAATTTATGTACACATTACTTTGCGAATGCAGTACGGTACAGCTGCCGCTTGGGTACAACTCTAGAATGCAGGTCCACTATATACACTCTACGTCTTGTTTGTCTATTTTTCATGACTAGTTATCTGACTAGAATTCAATTCAACGCGTCACTTAATTTGTAAGATATAGCGTGTCCAGCTGGACTGTCGTTTCTGTGCAAAAGTGAGGCAAATGTTCTTTTTGGACTTCAGGCAGCCTATCGCCAAGTTTTTGTATATTCTTTTTAATATTTTCTAACTCCGAGTCATTTTATTTTTTCAAGTCATTAAAGAAACACAAGTTAAATTCAATAGGGTAACGCGTTATTTCACTTTGTTTTGGGGATTGTTTCAATACATATCTAATTTACATTATTGGATCTATATAGGGATAATAGTTTTCAGCCATTTCCAATTGGTTAATTATCAACATTACCTTTTTAATAAAATTGGTCAAAAACTTCACTTAAATTTCCTCTAGACAATGCATCCTAGCTTTTCATTCACCATGTTCACACGACTTTCAAAATATTTATAAAAGAAATACCAAAAAATGCTCTGCTCAAACCACAAAAATAGCTGCCTAAAATTTGAATGAATGTCCGAAAGCAGGTTTTTGGTTATCACAATATTTGTTTGTCTTTAAAGTGTGAATAAAAAGTCTAGACCGTCTTAGGGCGGTAGTCTTATTAGTCTTACGTTATCGAGTTGTCTGCTGCGCTAGTCGGACAATAATGGGATATCATCAAACAACAGGCGGCGCCCTTCACAATTAACGGTGTCAAGTGACAATCTCATACCACATTAATTTCCCGCATTAACTAAACAAAAATAAAAACGGATAACGAAACCATTTCCCAATTCCTAAGCAAAAATAAAAACGGATAACGAAAACCACTCCCCCACTTCCCGACTCGAAAGCAAAACGGAAAACGAATAACGATTCTAAAATCCCAAATCATATCTCGAAAGGAATTGGGATTTTTCAATGCATGATGGGAAATTTCGGACTACGAAACTTTTTTGCAACCTCGTCCCCAGGGCTAACTTTATTTTGTAACTTTCTTTCCTGTATTAAGTACCTGTCAGTGCGTACCGCTCAACACTACGTAAACGAGATTGTATATGACACCGTTAATTGTGAAGAGCGCCACCTGTTGTTTGGTTATCCGATATCAACATTATGGACGGTAGTGGTAGGCTAGGCCTGCGCCTGTACATCAGGTAAGTCTGGACTATTAACTTGTCAAAATTCAACTTCCTTTCGGCGTACTGGAAAGATTCCCATATCTGGACATCACTCATTTTTCCCTTCAGTGATTTATGCCACCATTCCTGTCTAAAATTGTAAAAAATATTGGATTGGCAGGGAAATTTGTTACCAAAAAACTATAGTCGGACTCCCTACCCTAGCCTAGGCTTATCGTGGCATCCCTTTATCGCGGCACGGGAAAATTTCTCTTTTTGTGTTGCCTAAACTCCTTTAACTTTAAGTGGCGATTTTTATCCAGTTCTCCAGGCCATAAGGACTTACTGCCGAGTCGTATCAAAAGGACGATTAAAAAATGTTGTGTCTTTCGGGACTTGAAATTTTAACGATTTTTAATAAATATTCACATTTGCCAAAACCTGCAAATTTTCCCTCACTGTGTCTGCTAAAAAAGGTACCGTCTATACTCTAACATTAATCATTAATGGTGCTCTGTCCATGGAAGTTCCATTGTCTGGTTCCCCTCCTACAGCTGCAAACACAAAATGAAGTTGAAGGACGACATAGGCCTACTGCGAAATCGTAACAACTTTTACAGGATCAAAATAAGGACAGCGCGTAAGAAAAAATAAAACGGCACACCGTGTAAACTCAATGGCGCCCCCAATCACCAATCAGTAGATAGATTTGTCACATTAATTTTCTTCTCCTTTCGGGGAAGGGCAAGGTTTTAAGAAATCATCCTGCAGGGATATAGTCTTTCAAAGTTTAATCAACTTGAACGTTACAGGGAAAATATCAGACTGTATTCAGGGGATGTTTTGGTAAAACATTAACTATAGAAAAAAAGTTGAGATTATATATTATAAAAACCACAATTCCCACATACCGCGATAATAGGGAGTCCACCTCCATTCGCACATTCCGAGCATGTCTATTTTCACAGGCATTTGAAAAGGAAGAGTTATACAACCTAAGAGACAGGACAATTCAGGAAGGTTAGCGGGCAATCTCTATTGAACGTTACAAGAAACGTGATAAGTACATGTACCGCGATAATACGGCGTTCCATCCTACATGCTTACTGACACTGCCAGCATCCTACTGTCTGAAAAAACACCAAGGACATTTCACTAAATGTCCAGAACTCCAGGTATGGGATCTTTCCGGAGTATTTTTTAACCCTAACCCACCTCACTCCTCCAAAATCCTCCTGGCGGTTTTGGAGGATTCTAGAGGATTGAGGATGAATGGTGATTGAATCAAATGAGGATTCTGGAGGATTGAGGATGAATGGTGATTGAAGCTCATGATGATTCTGGAGGATTGAGGATTGAATGGTGATTGAATCACATGAGGATTCTGGAGGATTGAGGATGAATGGTGATTGAGGATTCTGGAGGATTGAGGATGAATGGTGATTGAAGCTCATGAGGATTCTGGAGGATTGAGGATGAATGGTGATTGAAGCACATGAGGATTCTGGAGGATTGAGGATGAATGGTGATTGAAGCTCATGAGGATTCTGGAGGATTGAGGATGAATGGTGATTGAAGCTCAAGAGGATTTTGGAGGATTGAGGATGAATGGTGATTGAAGCTCATGAGGATTTTGGAGGATTGAGGATGAATGGTGATTGAAGCTCATGAGGATTTTGGAGGATTGAGGATGTCATGGTGATTGAAGCTCATGAGGATTCTGGAGGATTGAGGATGAATGGTGATTGAAGCACATGAGGATTCTGGAGGATTGAGGATGAATGGTGATTGAATCACATGAGGATTCTGGAGGATTGAGGATGAATGGTGATTGAGGATTCTGGAGGATTGAGGATGAATGGTGATTGAAGCACATGAGGATTCTAGAGGACTGAGGATGAATGGTGATTGAAGCACATGAGGATTCTGGAGGATTGAGGATGAATGGTGATTGAGGATTCTGGAGGATTGAGGATGAATGGTGATTGAAGCACATGAGGATTCTAGAGGACTGAGGATGAATGGTGATTGAAGCACATGAGGATTCTGGAGGATTGAGGATGAATGGTGATTGAAGCACATGAGGATTCTGGAGGATTGAGGATGAATGGTGATTGAATCAAATGAGGATTCTAGAGGATTGAGGATGAATGGTGATTGAAGCACATGAGGATTCTAGAGGATTGAGGATGAATGGTGATTGAATCAAATGAGCTAGGATTCTAGAGGATTAAGGATGAATGGTGATTGAATCAAATGAGGATTCTGGAGGATTGAGGATGAATGGTGATTGAATCACATGAGGATTCTGGAGGATTGAGGATGAATGGTGATTGAATCAAATGAGGATTCTAGAGGATTGAGGATGAATGGTGATTGAAGCACATGAGGATTCTAGAGGATTAAGGATGAATGGTGATTGCATCAAATGAGGATTCTAGAGGATTAAGGATGAATGGTGATTGAATCAAATGAGGATTCTGGAGGATTGAGGATGAATGGTGATTGAATCACATGAGGATTCTGGAGGATTGAGGATGAATGGTGATTGAATCAAATGAGGATTCTAGAGGATTAAGGATGAATGGTGATTGAATCAAATGAGGATTCTGGAGGATTGAGGATGAATGGTGATTGAATCACATGAGGATTCTGGAGGATTGAGGATGAATGGTGATTGAATCAAATGAGGATTTTTGAGGATTGAGGATGAATGCATTTTGTGGCAGGACTGTATGATGATTTTGAAGGATTTGGCATTGGTTATCCTTCATTTAAACACGAGTGCAAAATTTTGGGATGAGGAGGATTTTGGAGGATTGACGATGAATGCATTTTGAGGCAGGACTGTCTAACAATTTTGAAAAATTTAGGTGGAGTTGCAAAATTTTGGAGGATTGAGGATGGTTCTAAGCAAAAAGGGCCTAGGGGGTTATTATGCTTAAATTGCATACATTGTGAGACTTTCTTTTTATAGCTCCATGATTGTATAGTAAGTCTTCCAGAACTGTAAGTGTAAGGGTTTTAAACTAAGTTCAGGAAGTATGGTCATACTCCTAGAAGAACTATATCATGATGCTCCGCGGGGCGGAGCCTCATAGACACAAAACCCCGCAAAATTGTTTGCAGCACAAAACACTAAGTACAAAAACGTCATGAACGTCCATCAAAACACAGCGAGCGAACTGAAAATCATCGATCGAAAAAATGTCAAAGGTCAACGTCATTGGTCAAGGTCTAGGTCATTCCATTGACCAGTAACTATCCTACTACATGTACTTGTAATTTCACACCTTATATCAACAAACTCAGGCCGAGGGGTTTCAACAGCACCGCTGTATTTGTTGCAGTGAATGTTTATTGATTCATTTTATTTCATCAACAGCTTTGAAAATGGAGTTGAGGCCAGACAGACAGGGGGCATAGGACTGCATATTTGCTCTCAGGTCATTTTATCTAATGCATTTAATGTTAGACACTATTCGTTTTTGAACTTTTCTCCAAAAAGGTGAAATATTTATTGCCATTATTACCCTCTGTATACTCATTACCAATTTTTTTTAGAATTATTCTTGACCATTCTCTTGACCACTTTGATCTTTTGTAAATTTGTCAATTATTTGGGAAATTGTTCTCAAATTTCACAGTAATTATTGTCCACCAAATTCATCAAACAATGACCTTTCCAAAAAATAGCAGATGAAAACAATATTTGAACTAAACCTTATGAATTAGAAGATTAACACTCCGACGCAGAAACTAGCCCTTTTGGGGACCCAATTAGGTTAATTACCTTAATAAAAAAAAACATTTCAAACCAATTCTGGTGATCTTCCATCTAATCCTAGCAAGGGACATCCTCTACGGATATATGCAGTCACCTTTAGTGTGTGACCCCGGGTCAGGCATATCTGAGCCTGACAACCTGGGCTGCCCATATACATATGCACAAAACAAGGTCACTTGCGGGTAGCCAAGTGCACGACTTGACCACAGACTATGTATACAACATCTGTTTCCTGTCAATGACCTCCTTATTTATAGTCTACAGACATGTCGAGATTGTGTACATCTATACAGTGTTGTGTAGCCTCAAACCAAGGCGCTAAATATCTGGGGACCCCTTACTGTAAGCGTGTTAGTAAATAGGCTTTCTGCGTCGGAGGGTTAAGATGTTAAAATAACTTGTTTTCCTTTGTTTCTTGAAGTTGACAGAGTTTGAAGGTTCTACCAAGGATGTCAACTGTGGAGCACATACAGGATGCAGAGCACAGTGATGACGTATCACCATGGCAACGCGTACCGCTCAAGATCACTTGAATGAGATTGTACCTGACACCGTTAATTGTAAAGAGCGCCACCTGTTGTTTGGTTATCGATCAACATTATGCAGCAGATAATGCAGCAGTAGGCTATATAGGCCTGTACGTCAGGTAAGTCTGGACTATTTATTTCTCAAAATTCAACTTCCTTTCGGCGTACTGGAAAGATTCCCATATATCTGGACATCACTAATTTTTCCCTACAGTGACCTATATCACCATTAAAAGGGATAATATGTCCAAAAATGTCGGATTTAGCAGGGAAAAGTTGCTACCATGGCATGCCTACCTGAGTGAGAAAACATGTCAAAGGACATTTCCTAGTCTTTGTTGGTCAGTGACGTCTGAGGTATGGGAGTCTCTCCGGAGTATTTTGGAATGCTTTGCATACATTGTTGGGTAAGACCTCTTTTTATAGCTCCATGATTGTATAGTCATATAGTCAGCAGGGCCAGGGCCTATTGTTTTTAGTTCACCGCACCTACCCCAATTAAGAACCCAGTATCAATGCACACATATAGTGGTGTTCCCTAACGTGGCGCACTGCGACGTTTCTCCTGACTTTCCTCATGCACAGTTGCCAAACTTCTTTGTTGATAAACTTCAAATTCATTCAGTTGTTACTGGTACTTTTTCAGTAGTGTTTGCCATTTAAATTCTGTAAACAATTTCACTGTCATACAATTCTGAACAAAACTTAAAAACGGTGGTGTCCGGAAATTGGTCCAAAAATCAGTTTTTAAATTAGTGTTCCCTAACGCAGCGCACTTGCGTAAATCTTGGAAAATTCCAGGTTAACACTAAAAAAGTTATTTAAAGTTAACAAATTCTAATTAATAAATATCATTTATGTCTACATTAGCCAACTAGAAGAATGTCAGAAAATTATTTTCTTATTTTTGGGTGAGTATATCAGTGGTTAGTTGGAGGTAGATTGTTTCTCGATGATAATTTGAGTTAGAAATATGATTCGGGTTTGTAACATTAGGGGTTGCCCTTCAGGAAAGTCAAGTTTGGATTGATTTGGGGGTCAAAAGGTCAAAGGTCAACGTCATGGTGAAGGTCTAGGTCATTCCATTGACCAGTATTAACTATTCTACTACATGTACTTGTAATTTTGCACCTTATATCAACAAACTCAGGCCGAGGGGTTTCAACAGCACCGCTTTATTTTTTAGGAAAGTTGCAGTAATGTTTATTGATTAATTTTTTTTCATTAACAGCTTTAAAAATGGACAGGGGGCATAGGACTGCATATTTGCTCTGAGGTCATTTTATCTAATGCATTTAATGTTAGACACTATTCGTTTTTGAACTTTTCTCCAAAAACCTGAAAATATTTATTGCCAATCACCCTCTATTATTCAGGACCAATTTATTTTTTGGAATTATTCTTGACCATTCTTTTTATTTGGTGAACAATTTTGACCATTGTCTGACTAGAGGTGTTTGCATGTTGATATTAGTGCTCAGGCATCAAATTACGTCAGGAATCGACCACTAGTCTCGCCCCCAACTTGCTCATAGTTGTTTCTGTGGCATGGTTTAGCTGTATTTGTCCTTTTCGGCGGAAAAAAGTAGTGCAGGTGGGAATATTATCAGAAAAACCAAGATGACATTTTTGTGTGTTTACGTTTCTAGAGTTACTTCTACAACGACGATAGGTTCAACTACAACTATGCGCAGGCCAAAGCCACAGCAGGCAACTACAAGGAAGCACAGGAGGTAGGTTGGACTCCCGGACCCAATTTTTGTTGTTGCGCCCTCAATAGTTGGCCAGTCATGGCGCAGTGACTCGTCATGGTGCCTGAACTAGTCATGGTGCCTTTCATTTGCAAACATCAAAAAACCAAAACTACCAAGTTATTATGAAATACCTGACTGTTAGGGAATAATAGTCTCAAGCATCCTGTGAAATCACGGCACCTGGTGTGCTGTCATTTTCAAGACAAGTGGAATTTTGTATCAATTCCCACCGATGGTCGGCCCTGTTTGAGAGAGAAGCCCGACTTTCTGTCTGTTCTCATCCATATACTGTTGCCGTATACCTAGATGTAGAACAAAAAGATATTCCAATAGCTTATTTTCCCACGTGCTGCATCTCTTTGGAATTCCTTGCCTGGTGCTTATTTCCCTCCAACCTATGATCTGTCCTGATTCAAGAGGAGTGTGGAGTGCTGTAGCCTCGTGGTTAAGGGCTTTGGATTCGTGGTCTGCGGGTAAAGCTGCAGGTTGTGGGTTCGAGTCCAGCCTGGGGTCATGGTGCGTGTGCCCTTGGGCAAGGCACTTTGTCACTCATTGCTTCTCCCCACCCAGGAGTAATAGGCTATCAGCTTTGGTCCAAAAAATGGGCCACCGGTACCAGACGATCGAAAAGAGCAATGCTCATAGCGATTTTTTGAAAGGCACATCTAGAGTTGGAGAATGTGTGATAGCTTTGCAGTGTGAGTGGTGGCAGTGTTATCACTTTTGATTTGTGTTTTCAAAATTGCCGTCAATATGCTTGAACCGGATCAATTGTATGTAGTGTAACAAGCATGTTTTGGCAGCCATTTTAAAAAAAAGAAAAAAAGGGATAGCACCCAAAAAGCTGCCACCGCTGCAATGCTGTCACATATTTTCTGATTAGATGGGTGCATACCTTGCCAAAAATCACAATGAGCATTATTCCCCTCATTTGATACTGACCAAACCCCCACACTGATGGCTTATAAGTGGGTGCCTATGAGGGCAGAGATGGTGTGGTTGATTTAGCTGCTTTGCTCCGACTTGTAGCCCTCCTATCTGGAGTGGCTTTTAGCCTTGTGCCTCCTAGACCACTGTTTTGGTGGCAACACTTGGTTTTACCATGATTTAATTGGAGTGGGTTTCGTTTCTCTTGTTTTGCAGATTTTTGTGCTCATTCAGAGTGAGAAGATCAAGAATGACTACACGTGTCTCTGGTTGGCAAGATGCTGTGAGTATTACCGTCAATTGTGAATGACGTTTCCTCTTCCAACTTCCAAGTTGCTAATTTTGGGAATGAATCCACCTGTTAAGCCTCAACTCATAATGTATTGACCACTCACAATTGTGACTGCACAACCAAATGTCCAACTAAAGTCACGACACGTCGCGTGCATGCATTTCATGTACTGCTGGAAAATCCAGCGTGGCATTAGGGAGATGCACATGTTGCCCATGTGTGAGGTAGACTGAAGGGTCTCTAACAATGACATAACCAGCATGCAATCATCGCCCTGATCGTATATTAAGGATGTGACTTTGCGTTTCATTTTGTAAACGTTAAGCAAATATTTTAAGAACCGTTTTAAACGTTTAGCCATTGACAGTGGCTTTTGCCTACCCATTATGTCTGATCTGCAGTCCGGCGTGATTGACATGATAAATCAACAATGGTTGACATAGTAAATAGCAGGCAGTCGTTGATAAAGTAAAAATGTAACTACGTGTTCCCCAAATGTAATCAAGTACTACGGTGCTTCTAAGGTTTTGTAAATTAAGGAGGATTTGAAAACAACGTTTATTATTGGTGCTATGTGTGGTTATCTCCAAGGAAGATCGCGTGAACGGAGGTCCCTTTTGTATAATTCGGGTTTAGTTTAAATGTTTTGAAAAATTTGTAAGCGGATTTAAAGTTTTTTTGTTTAAACGTGTAAACATCACATGTTAATCATATACTTGCCATGTTGGATTTGTTCTATCACATTTTAAGCAGATTGTACGACAGAAATTTGCTACATTGAACATCCCTTTTGGCTCCCAAATATTGTACACAGTTACACTGAGCATTGCTGGCCGAAAATTGCTAAAACGAGCATCCACTGAACCGAACCATCTTTTGTGGACACAATGTGTTTTCTTACAGCAGTATCCTATGTATTTATAACCTTTCTTTGTGTTGTTTTTGTTGTTCAGACATCGTGAATCGTAAGGCCAGACTAGCCTGGGAGTTGTACCTTAAGATGGAGACGTCTGGCGAATCGTTCAGCCTGCTGTAGCTCATTGCCAACGACGGCTACAAGGTAAAACATCATCCCCTATTTTTGTCCGTTGTATGTTTGGTAAAGATTTTGGCATTTGCCCAAATTAGTATCCAGTCACTCAATCTCAACCTGCAGCCGATTTCACGAAACACATTTGTCACTTCGTCCAAACGCAAATCGTAGAGGAGACATAAATCTAAAATATAATGCAAGTGTAGAAAAGAATGCAGTATCCAGACGCTACTTCAATTGTTGTGTACAAAGTCTACGGAGAGTCAAGAAAACTTTCCAAGTATTTCCGAACAAAATTGGAAGTGTTTCTCAGTCCCAGATTTATGTTTGTGAAACATTTTTGCAATGGCTGATCTTTATTGAGATGATGTGTGAAGACAAAAGCGGCATCAGGTTGCAACATTGTTCCCCACGTGTAAAATCAACGAGAATACAAATTCCGGTCAAAAAAAAAAAATAATTCGTTGCACATTACTACTTTGTGTCATTAGCTTGAATAATGAAGGATGCACTTTTTTGTCGCAAACTTTAGTAAGCATGTAGAGGGCATCATAAAATATTAGAATAGCCAAAAATCCCAAACTGCTTAAAATATTGATATGGGACAAGTTCATCACTTTGTCAACACAGTGGCGATATGATAAAAAAATTCAGGTTTTTCATTTTAACTTCTGATATTTTTTGCTCGACCTCAAATAGGCTTATCGCGGCTTTTCACGTACGCGCCCAGTCTGACAATGTAAATCACTCGTTTGATTTTGGGTGTAGCTGTTCACGTTGATCGAAATTTACCTGGAAAAGGGTGATGGGTGTCAATTGAACTAAAATCGTGAACTTCAATGAAATAAAACTCGTACAATCCTTGGTTTCAGTACGAAACACACGTGTTCAACGGATGCAGAGAAGCCCATTTCTTTTGTTCAATTCCTTTGTTGAATCTGGCGTTAACAATAAAATGTTTCCATTGAGGCGAAAGGATTAAACGCCGCGATCTTTTTTCACGCTTGAGTGCCTCTGAATGGGGAATATTGAAGCGGAAAATCATGATTTACAGCACTTAGGCAGCATTTAATTTTTATCCCACATAATGATACTTTTTGAAGAGGAAATTGCATACTGAATACATCTATAGTTTTAAAATGCCAAAATTCGCCGTATTTAAAAAGTTGAGGTAATTTTTTTGGAAAAATTTCACCCAAACTTTCCTCATCCTGACGTAGGCGGCGCTTTATATATTTCATTCTCAGTGCGCATTGTTATCGCGCTAGCCGCCGCCCCATCTGAGTATCACCCGCTATCCACTGTACCCAATCTTATCCTAGCATCACAATTTCAATTTATCTCACCAATAAAAGTTGAATAGGTCTACAACTAAAACATAAGATAATTAAGGTATGTGAAACAAAATGCAATCCGAATAAAAGTCAACTTTAATGCAACAAAAGAGACGCGTATAAGGATATTAATAAAAGGGCCCCGGTATACCCATGAAGCAAGAGGGGGGCGGGAATTTGTTTTGTCGTGTGAGATGGGGGGAGGGGGGAACAAGCGAAATATTTTTACTAAAAGTCGTTAGTGGAAAAATGGTTATAAAAAAGGGTTATAAACCGTACATGTATACAAAACAGGCAGCCAGCCCCGCCCCCATCCCCTTGCATTGCCATACACACACGATAATGCGCTAGCCAACTCTGAATACGGTGCACGTGCGAGAATGAAATGTATATAGCGCCGCCTACGTTCGGATGAGGAAAGTTTTAGTGAAATTTTTCCAAAAAAATTACCTCGACTTTTTAAATACGGCGAATTTTTGAGTTTTGAAACTACAGTTGTATTCAGTATGCAATTTCCTCTCCAAAAAGTATCATTATGTGGGATAAAAATGCTGCCTAAGTGCTGTAATTCGTGATTTTCCGCTTCAATATTCCCCATTCAGAGGCACTCAAGCGTGAAAAAAGATCGCGGCGTTTAATCCTTTCGCCTCAATGGAAACATTTTATTGTTAACGCCAGATTCAACAAAGGAATTGAACAAAAGAAATGGGCTTCTCTGCATCCGTTGAACACGTGTGTTTCGTACTGAAACCAAGGATTGTACGAGTTTTATTTCATTGAAGTTCACGATTTTAGTTCAATTGACACCCATCACCCTTTTCCAGGTAAATTTCGATCAACGTGAACAGCTACACCCAAAATCAAACGAGTGATTTACATTGTCAGACTGTGTTTTACGTCTAAGCGCTTCATGGGCGCGTACGTGAAAAGCCGCGATAAGCCTATCTTACAGTTATAATTAAAGAGAACTAACAGAGTATTTGAGCGCGTTAATGGTCTGCTGGACCGGCGTAGGACTCCCAATCCATCGACTCAGGTTCGAGTCCCACCATGATTATATTGATACTTAGTTTTCTTCTTTTTTTTCTTTCCCAAAAATAAATTAAGTGAACTTATCTTCCTTTTTTAAAGTGAAGTTTTGTTTTCAGAATCAAATACATCAAAAATATAAACACTAAAATTGTATTTTATATTCTTCTCTCATTTTTAAAATATTATTTAATCCTCCATCCATGATAGGATTAAGAAATTGAAAACTAAAGAAGAGACAAGTTTGGATTTTTTTTCTGAAAATGATTTTCATTTTAATTCTGTCAACTGCGTTTAACACTTTATATGAAACTTAACACATAGTTATCACTGACTGTGTTATTATTGAAATATATGAAGAGCATTTCATTGCAAAAATGAAACATATGTTAAGGGTAGATATAACATTTGCAAGCATAAAAAAAACGACATGGTCAAATTTTCACAAAGTACTTCACTGGATTGTTAGGGAATGACAGTCAAAAGCTTAGCATCCTGTAAAATCATGGCTCCTGGTGTGCTGACATTTTCAAGAAAATTTTTATTTTTCCAACACTGGTTAGCCAACCAGCATTGGGAAAAAAGTGGCTTTAAAAAACAGTTCCTAATTTTTCATATTTAGTTACTTCGCGTTATCGTTAAAATTGATTACACACTGGTGAAAGGGTACAAGCCTGCTAGACTGATTCTCTGACCTTACAATTCCCAAAAGTCTACAAATTGCTCTGCTTCATCTTAAGTGGTTCAGGGAACCAGACTTCAAGTACATGATTGGTTTTCTCGGTTTGCCAACATATACAAGCCCAAAACGTGAAACAAGTCAGTTGAACAATATTTGCTATAACATAATAATCCTCCAAATCCATTTACTTTTGAAAATTGCAGCAAAGGCAAATGTTGTACATTCCCTTTAACCAAAACATTTCACGCATGTCAGTACTGCATGCGTACAGTTTAAAAGAACCAATGATAAGGACTAGTAACTGGGTTTTGGCATTAAAGATGACTCATTGTCCAAAATCAACAAATTATTTTGTTTTTCAATTACCAATTTTCCATCTTTTTGTTATTTTAACAGAAGAAAACAACTCTTTTGTTCTGTTTTGGGACATTTAAAACCCTCGGAACAAGTAGCATTTAATTTGGTAGCTTTTTCATGCAAACAGGTCCCCTTCCCTACTGAGTACACGAGACTGTTTGCCTGCATTATCATTTCTGACAGGGATATCGGGAACCAGTTTTCCCTACAAGAACTGACTTATTACAGGGCTACATATAATGACAATCTAAGTATAATTTATTACATAACCAAATATGGGCCAAATTCGATGTTCTCATGCAAAAGTGCATACTTTTTGTATTGTTTGAATATACAGCAATTAAGAACTTTTCTTGGGGGTCGGAGTCTCAGTAATTGCACAGACTGTGGTTATAAAAAAATCTAAATTTCATGTATGTAGACGCCTACTAAGGAAATAGGATTACTGAAATATACTGAAATAACAGCTAACATTGACCCAGGATCGCATGGACCAACAAAGGGCATGAAAACGACTCTGCTGTGTTCAATCGATGGGTACGATGCACCCATACCCAACCTTGCATCATTCAATGACTGTTTATTGCCTATAAGCAAGTAACTGAAAACTTGGTAAAAGGAATTACATGGAGCACAATATTTGAGTGAATAACCAAACCACATTCCTCTGAGTTACTAAACATGCAAAACAATCTAAACCGCATGGATGTTTATTGAAGGCAGGACCAGTCCAATTCAGTCCAGGATCTGCAATCCAGTATCCTAACTGGTTCAGCATCTGCAATCCAGTATCCTAACTGGTTCAGCATCTGCAATCCAGTATCCTAATTACTGGTTCAGCATCTGCAATCCAGTGTCCTAACAGGTTCAGCATCTGCAATCCAGTATCCTAACTGGTTCAGAATCTGCAATCCAGTATCCTAATTGGTTCAGCATCTGCAATCCAGTATTCTAACTGGTTCAGCATCTGCAATCCAGTATCCTAACTGGTTCAGCATCTGCAATCCAGTATCCTAACTGGTTCAGCATTTGCAATCCAGTATCCTAACAGGTTCATCATCTGCAATCCAGTATCCTAACTGGTTCAGCATCTGCAATCCAGTATCCTAACAGGTTCAGGACCTGTGATAGCTGGGTGACCCTCTCGATGATCTTATCCTGTCTGTCTCCACCAACCTGCTGATCAAATTTCTGCAGGAATCAGTCTGGATGCCACATCAGCTGCACGGAGCGTACAAACCCCCACAGCTCGGCAGCACCCTCGCCGAACATAATGTAACGCATCAGCCCCTGGAACAATCTTGTCTGAGACCGAGTTGCCATGATGAAACATTCACAGCATGTCCTCCATGGATCCCAGCTGAGTCAACTACTGTTCCTGTACTTGCACTAATAGCATCTTGTTACACAACTGTAGATACTCATCCTGTGTCACTGTCTTTGTTCTTTGTCTCAGCTTGTCTTCCTCTCTGCTGTATGATAGCTGAGACTCTTTGTATCGCTGCTGCTGTTCTGTCAGTGATCTGCTGCTATGGCGGCTCAGTCGTCAAATGAATCCTGATGATTAAACAGATCATTAAACAAAATTAATTCTGAAAACATTATTAATACTGACTTTTAATCTTGCAATATGAATCTTCGTTTTGACAAAAAAAAACCTCACTGACATCTTTGCTTTATCCAGACTAAGTTTTCCACATGCAGGGACAGTAACATATATTCCAGGGTTATAGTAAAAATTACCTCCATCGAGCTTCATAAACAGCCCCAACAACTTCAACAAGCATGATGCTCAAGTTGCTAATAAGAGTTGCAACAATAGGTGTGAGCTATTTCGCTTGACTCCCAGTCAAGAAAGCGTACGTATAGTTTTTGTTTTCCTCAAAAGCTTCTTGAAAGCCCGGAACGCACCCACTCCTTTGATTATCTTTTTGGAACCGAAATATAAAATCTGTGTCGCCAACATACCCTGCAGTCCTATAATAAACCCACACTACTGGGACCTGGCATGGAGTGCTCTGAAACATGCAAAACACAGTATTGATGAGAGTCCCAAATTTTCGGACAAGCATAAACCTGCGGAAAGAATTTTGCAACCTGACGCTGCCGTTTCCTTCATATATCATCTCATTGAAGGACAGTCATTGCAAAAATGATGATAAGACATGAATCTGGGACTGAGAAACATTTCCAATTTTAATGTTAAGAAATACTTCAATTTTCTTGACTCACCATAGACTTTGTACCGCTAAAGTGGCGTCAGGTTGCAACATTCTTTCCATGTCTGCTGCCCATTGGAGATCAACCTGCTATCTGTACTGCCATCAATTGCATCATATGCTGCATTCATTTGACTCTGTGTCTTGCATCACTGGCTGCTCATGGCATGCACTCATCAATTTCTATTAAAAACCATAGGATACAGACAGAAAGGCACTTGTATTACATAAATAAAGCCACAGTGAGTTGCTATTTGCTGGGCGTGTTTTCTTAGTTGAACCTAGCCCGAAAATTAGGGACTGTCCATGCAAACTGAAGTCAAAGTCTAGCCCGACTGCGTCTGGCCGGCCGTACAGTACTATCGCAAGCTCTGTACGGCCAGACGCTCAATGCTTCCACACACACTGAATTTTTTTTCCCGCTGATGTAGCGATTTTGCTACAGATTTTGATCAAGATTATCTTTTCGTCCAGGACACAAAGTTCCATCCACAAAATGTAGGTGTGTTTAACGCAAAAAATAACGGGCAATTTTGAGTCAAATTTCACGAGGCAAAAACACACTCGGTTTCCACAAGATAACTGAAGAAATATCTGTTGCATTAACTTAGAATGTATTCCGGGATCCCTTTGCAAGTTTTCCAACAACTTTGAGGCAATTTAGAATTTTTGTTTTTTCCTCAATAAAAAAATACAAGGGGTTAGGCCAAAAAAAAAGTCTCCGGTTTCTGGTATGGAGCTTGCCCAAAAAGTGGTGCGGCGGCGCGGCTTTTTTTTTTTTAACTGATTTTTTTGGTTCAAATGTCGGCTAATGACTGCAAATGGTGCCCGAGTAAACTTAGTGCAAATAAATGGGAGTCTAGAGAGGCCACATAAAGCTTATTCTCGACCATAACCCATTCTAAAAACACATTACAATTGTGCAGCAGCAGGATTCAAGTCAAACCAGTGAGTTTGGCGGTTTGAGACATCATGTTTCATCAAAAAAAAAACTTTTTCATTTTGCCGACGCGCATGGCTACGGCGACGCGCGCGCATACCAGAAACCGGAGACTTTTTTTTTTTGGCCTTAGCCTCATATTTTTAATTCAATTTGGCCAACAAAAAAAAAAATTCTCCAAAACAATTATGCAAACATTCCTTGGAAAGTAGGAGAAGCTTCGATCAACATTCATCGACCCATTTTGTTTTTTAAATATCAACCACATATAACCTTATATGGTAAGGAATTATTTTGTTTCCCCTTCTTTTCTTGCGCAGTTTTATCAAACGAAAAGCAACGATTTCTGATTTCGCAATCTACCTGAAACGAAAGCTGGACATTGTTCGTTGTGCAATTTTCTGAACGACATAGACACATTGGTTGCGCAATGCATTCCAAACGACGCAGATACGTCTTGAGACCATGATTATGTGCACCAAGTATAAAGCATGTTATCTTCTAGAAATACAATCAAAAATATTTTGAGTGTTATTTTTAATAAGAATGTCTTTTATTTCAAGTCATTACCACTATCTACCACTATAGCTATAGTACGCGGGTATGTATACATGCATTTTGGAACAGTGCCCTCAATAGTCAGGTAGCGTCTAAGCCCAACCCCCTCCACCCCAGCTTTTCAAACTTTCCAAGTTGGTGGCTCCGCAAATATGAACAAGAGATTGCCTCTGCTGGTCAAGAGGCCTAACTGTAGCCTTTCCACAAGGTCATCCTGACAAGCGCCGGCAGTTAACCGAGGGACGAAACAGCGAGGCGTTTTGAACGGCGACCTGACACACGTCGAGTGAGCTACAAGCGAGGTTTTCCAAATCCTAGCTTCATTCCAATACCGGATCCAGCTCTATTGCCAAGCCGCATGCCCGAAACCGGTTTACGGAACGAAGCCGGAGTTTGAGAAACGCCGGTATGTCTCATGACCTCGATGACTTTCGGTCGTTTTGTAAACATAGGCTTCGTGCCCGGCTTCGGAACAAGGCCATGTAAGGCCCCTAATCAGACAAGTGGCTTTGTCATTTACGTGTATGGTATGGTCCCACTGGTATGGGGGAGGGGAGGGGGAAGGGGGCCATGTGGTCGTTCAACTATCCCACCCCACCCCCATCGTCGCTACGTCATTGCTTCAGAGATTATTATAAATCGAGGTGGTTCGCAATACAGAATGGCAAACTCTGGTGTGATTTGTCCGGATATCACCAGGGCTAGTTCAGGGTGAATCGTGCGCTTTATGCGGAGGCCACAAACTAGCAAATGTAGGAAGTCTGGTCGTTCCATACAAGCCTTTCTCGTTTAAATCACTTAACATGCTTTATTGGAACTGTGTCATTACTTTAGGTAGTGAGCGTTTGCTTTTTAGGTCCATCATCACCGGTCATACATTCTAACATTTCTGGAAACGATTATTCGAACTGGGAGATATTCAAGTGTAAAAACCTTTTCCACATTTAGAAGGCCACGATTATACACGGGCCGTATATGATGCGTAAAGTTCATGGAAGTTTATTTAACTGTATTTTATTTCCTCAAAGTCCCAATCAATGAGCAAAGCCTACCTCAGGGGCATAACTACGGGGACACGGGGCATTTACCCCACCCCCTGTGGAAGCCGGCCCCAGCCCTCCCCCGCCCCATTTTGAAAACCTGAATTAAAACATTCACTGTAAGCTGTAATAATACGTTTATTTTGCATTTAGTGCAGCCTTTGAAAAAAAAACCACGCACCTCAGGTGCCCTACCCCAAGTTAAACCCAAGTTTCTCCGCTGGCTTGAGTACGATTTAATTCCTCATAATCCCGAATATATCCACACAATTTAATAGACTGAAGCGCCAACTGTACATTGAATGAATCACGGCCGGTGTATACGTCACTTGTCTATCCACCAATCACAGTTTGTCGGTGACAAGTTGGTGACGACAAGTCGGTGACCACAAGTGAGTGGTCTGTGACTGACAGATTGTGTGTGTCAATCATAAATTCCATATTTGGATGTGTCACCGACATCCATACAATATCCACCAATAAGAAGCGGCCATTTCAATCTCGGTGACTAGTTTTTATGGTGACTATATAGCCTCAACGACATTAACATTGCTTTCATATCATTAATATGAAGCGAGTCGGTGATGTGTGATTGACGGCGCACAGGAGCCATGCAATCACAATCCAGGTCCGAGTTTTTAGTCACTGCTCTGGAAATCGATGGCACTATTTAAGAAAATGTGGGGCCGTCCACCCTTCACATCAACCACAGGTCACCTTCGGACGACAACCAGAGAGAGAACTGACTGCAAGAACAAGATTTTGCTCGGTGAGTGTTTCGAACAATCATTTTTCTTCTGAAGAAATTTGTTGTTTTTGCACAATGTGTTTGAATCAATGCGGGATTCAGATTTTGTTGAATGTTGCTGATTCAATGATTCTCCAAACAGCGAGCGCGGTGGTTGGCTTGATATTTTCTCGTCTTTGTGTGCTTGTAAAAATGTGGTAGCTTGAGGACTGAAAGAAACCCAAGATTTTTATGAACAAATTGTTCTTTTTCATTTCACTATGACTCTAATACACGTCTGCTAACAGCAAAACCAGCGCGCTAATTCCGATCCAGAAGTTGTGCCTTTTCCCAACGACCACTTTGGAGTTGATAAAGTATCGCGATAATTTACAAATGTGTTTGAAATTAACTTGTTCAGACGGGCTTTGTTTGTGCATAACATGCACTAATCAAAGCCCGTCTGAAAGAGTTAATTTCAAATACTTTTGTAAATTATCGAGCTATTTTATTTCAGCTCTTAATGTAAACAGTTGGTGCGGATGCAGACCACGGTTTTGTGAGGTCAAATTTCAAGGCAATAAAAATGAGGAATTCCTGTCTGGCAATATTTCCGCTACTACTTCCATTGTGCACTCTCAAAAACAAATTGTCCAAATACTTACTGGTTTCTTTACTTCTTGAACAAAAATCATTTGGATTCTTGTCGATATGGATAATACACTACGAAGTCACATTTATGGACTTTTTTTTATTTAGGTTCGACTGTTAGGTTGGACTGTTTTCTGACCGCAGTTTTTCGCAAGTATAAAACATCAAGTTCCCTGCTGTGATTCAGAACAGTAAAGATGTATTGATCATTCAAAATAATATTTCAGAGGAACTACAAATCGGTGTTTTACATTTTCGGTTTCAAAAAAAAAAGGCTCGCAAAACCTGGACTCTTTATAACCTGGCCAATAATTTTGGCACGATCAAGCACACTCTTACTTTTTGCCTCCCTTTTTCCTATTAACTTTATCGTTTAAATTTTCAAACATGAAATCCTAGTGCAATGTACTCACATTATTTCCGGATATCACTCAAACTCAATCAGAATGAAAAGTTATGCGGAAGTTGGTCACGGAAGAACGTATACAGGTATCCGGACATCTCATTGTGTTATTATTTGTGGATATTCTCAGTGCCTTTGAACTTTGTTGTTCAACTGGCATTTTGCTATAGTTCACAGTGCGCCATTCCGGTTTCATCAAGTTACTTTTAAGCATTGCAGGATAAAAGTGTCACTGGTCAGAATAGACTAGAGGGCGCAAACACAAACGCACTGGATCATGATGATGCACACAGTTTTATACAAGTTCAATACCTGGATGCATTTTGTAGAATTCATGGATAGATTTGATTTTTGGAGAACGCATTTGAGATAAAAAGTCAACCCAAATTACATTTTCACTGTACAGACATTTTTTTAGCCGTATTGTACTTGTGGAATTCAGCTATGCCTCCCCACAGACTCCAAGTTATCTCCTAGTGGATTTTTAATGACTCATATTTTTGTTGGTATTTTTTCAGCCAGCAATCCGCTCAAGTGTTGAGGAGTGCTTCCGCGAGAGAATTCAAGAACTGTGCTAAGGTGAGTGTCTGCTATTTGACATTTTCTTCATTCAACCATCAGAAAAGAGCAGTGATTTGGTAGGAGACTGTTCCTTTTTTTCTATGCATTTAATCTTTTTGGTCAAAATGAGAAACCAGAAAGCGTCATTCAATTACCTCTACGAAAAATATCATCCTGGCCATGATGGTTAGGCTTCTCAATTATCCCTTCTAAAAAAATATATTCCAAGCCATAGTCTCCTCAATTATCCCTTTTTTAAAAATATCCCCCTAGCCATGAGTGTCAGTCTTCTCAATGATCTCATCTAGAAATTATCTTCCAAGCCGTGATGCTTTGTCTGTTCAATAATCTCGTCTAAAAAAGTATCCTCTAAGCCATGATGATTACTCTCCTAAATTATTATCCATTCGAAAAAAAATACAGCTTCCAAGCCGTGATGGTTTGTGCGTTCAATAATTTCTTCTCTAAAAAAATCCTCCCATTCATAATAGTTAGTTTCCTCAATTATCCCTTCTTAACAAATATCCTCCAAGCCATGATGGTTAGTCTCCTAAATTATCCCTTCTAAAACAATATCCTCCAAGCCATAATGGTTTTTATTTCAATAATCCCTTCCAAAAAATCCTCCTAGCCATGATGTTTAGCCTCAATTTTCCCTTCTAAAATATCCTCCTAGCCGTGGTGATTAGTCTCCTCAATTATCCCTTCTAAAATATATTATCCAAGCCATGATGGTTTTCATTTCAATAATCTCTTCCAAAAAAAAATCCTCCTTGCAGTGATGATTAGTCTCCACAATAATTATCCCTTTAGAAAAGATCCTCCTATCCATGATGGCTAGTCTCCTTAATAATGATCACATCTAAAACATATCCTCCTTGCCAGGATGATAGTCTCCTCAATTATCCCTTCTAAAAAATATCCTTCTAGCCATGATGGTTTTCATTTCAGTAATCCCTTCTAAAAATATCCTCTTAACCGTGATAAGTCACCTCAATTATCCCTGTAAAAAAAACCTCCTAGCCGTGGTGATTAGCCTCCTCAATTATCCCTTTTCAAAAAAAAAATATCCTCCTAGCAATGATGGTTAATCTCCTCAATGATCACATCTAAAAAATAACCTCCAAGTCCAGATGATTAGTTTCCTCAATTATCTCTTCTAAAACATATCTTCCAAGCCATGATGGTTTTTATTTTAATAATCCCCTCTAAAAAAATCCTCCTAGCCATGATGGTTTGTCTCCTCAATTATCCCTTCTAAAACAATATCCTCCTGGCCATGATGGTTAGTCTCCTTAATTATCCCTTTAAAAAATATCCTCCTGGCCATGTTGGTTTTCATTCAATAATCCCTTCTAAAAAATCCTCCTAGCCGTGATGATAAGTCTCCTCATTTAACCCTTCTAAAAATATCCTCCTAGCCATGATGGTTAGTCTTCTCAATTATCCCCTTAAAAAATATCCTCTAAGTCATGATGATTAGTGTCTTCAATTATCACATCTAAAAGATAACATCCAAGCCATGATGGTTTGTCTGTTCATATAATCAATAATAATAATGTTCAATAATCCCTTCTAAAAAGATACCTCCTTGTCATGAGTGTGAGTCTCCGCAATTATCCCTTCTAGAAATTATCCTCCAAGCAATTATGGTTAGTCTCCTCAATTATCACATCTAAAAATTAATTTCCAAGCCGTGATGGTTTGTCTGTTCAATAATCTCGTCTGAAAAATATCCTCCTAGCCGTGATGGTTTTTATTTCAATAAGCCCTTCTAAATAAGGATATGCTCCTAGCCATGATGAGTAGTCTCCTCAATTATCCCTTCTCAAAAAATATCTTCCAAGCCGTGATCGATAGTGTGTTCAAAAATCTCTTCTAAAAATATCCTCCAAGTCAAGACGATTAGTCTCCTCAATTATCCCTTTAAAAAATATCCTCGTAGCCATGAGGGTTAGTCTCCTCAATGATCAAATCTAAAAAAAATAACTTCCAAGCCTTGATGGTTTGTCTGTACAATAATCTCGTCTAGAAAAAAAATCCTCTAACCATGATGGTTTTTATTTCAATAATCTCTTCTAAAAAATATCCTCCTAGCCGTGATGATAAGTCTCCTAAATTATCCCTTCTCAAAACAATATCTTCCAAGCCGAGATCGATTGTGTGTTCAATAATCTCTTCTACAAAAATATCCTCCAAGCAATGATTGTTTTTATTTTAATAATCCCCTCTAAAAATCCTCCTCGCCATGATGGTTAGTCTTCTCAATTATCCCTTCAGAAAAATATCCTCCTAACCATGATAATTTTCATTCAATAATCCCTTCTAAAAAAATCTTATAGACTTGCGCCTGGAACACACCTTTTTGAACCGTAGCCTTTTTGTTTGTGGTCTTTGAATCAACATGCGATTCAGTTTCAAATTCTCCCTATTATAACTAACTTCGTTCGATGACGTCACAATGCTGAATTGTCGCAAAGACGTTTATGGTAATTCAAAGAATATCTACGGCAGACCAGCAAATAAACTGCCATGGACCTCAGTGATAAATACCCCCACTTGTAAAGATCAGGACAAATACTCACAACTCTCTAAGGTGTTTGAGACACCCATCAAATTACAGCTTATTTCATAATCTTTCATTGTCTGTTCAATGTTTGCGGTATAATCCGATGACCTTTTTGGAACAAAAATTCCACCCAAAGATGATGACCCTGTAGTCCTGTAGCCAATCGCCCAAGGCACAATCTGCCACTTCACAAAACACTGAACACTCAGGTTTATTAGGACAAAAGATATTGCTCAAACAGGGGCGGATCCTGGAATTTTTGCAGGGGGAGGGTCAGGCTCCTAAAAAAATTAACAAATTGTTGTGACAGGCGAACGGGTAATATTTTGTGTGCATGTTTCACAGCGGGGGCTGGGGGGGGGGGGGGGGGTCGGCCCCCTCCCCACCCTCTGGATCCGCGCCTGTCAAAATATTTTGTCAAATTTTGACCTGAAATGCTTGTAATTTGATGTATGATGACGTCATGACGACGTCACTAAAATATCCACATCTTCACACTAAGGTTCATGTTCATATCAGGTTTCGTCTTTCTGCAACTTCTTTTTGCATTTTAAATTCACCTAAATTTGACCTACCAGTAACCCCGGAAGGAAAGGTCAGACGACTTTACCTTCGAATATCAAAAATGTTTATCAAGGTATAGTCAATCAGATTTCAAAGTGTGAACATGATTGTTCATTTTGTTTATGAGATTTTTGCAGTGAAATCGCTTGTAATGAGGGTACCCGATGACGTCATTATGACGTCAGAGTATAAAAAGGTACACCTCGGAGTCAATGTTGATGTTTGTTAAAGGTTTGAAGTTTATACCATGTACTGCACTGTTCAGAAGAAAAGTCGCAGATAGTTATTGTCAGAAAAAAACCAAGAAAGAAAGAAAGAAAGAAATATATTTCTTAACATTTCCAAACAATGATCGGGTAGTAGCCGATCACCCAAATATATCAGGGTTTTGTTGCTCGGCATGAGGAATACCTGTCTGACATTATTTCCGCCTCTACTTTCATTTCGCACGCTTCAAACTAAATTATTGTTCACATACTGACTGGTTTAGTTTTTGAAAAAGTTGAAATCTTGTCACTTTATGGATAGCACACTGTACATTCACGGAAAGTTGTACTGTCAAAGCAAAGGCTATCAGTAGGACTTTTTCTAGTCATATCTGATTGCGGTTTTTAGAAGAGTTTAAACATCAAGTTCCTTGCTGATTTCAGGTTAGTTTCAACTGATTGTGATTAATGCTTAAACAAATTCACGCACTTTTAATACTTTAAAAAAGTGTCTTTCTTTGGTTTAAAGAAGACATATTGCGAAAGCTCCATCCTTTATAAATAACCTCACCCATAAAATCAGTATGATCAACCACCCCTTTATTTTCTTCCTCATTTTGCCATTTTAATTTTATCAATTTAATTTTAAAACACGGAAACTCTGGTGCAATGTACTCACATTGTTTCCCGGCAATCACTGAAACTAATTCAGGATCAACAGTTATGTGGAAGTTGGTCACGGAAGAACGTTTATCGGGAAATCCGGACATCAAAAACATTCCTGTCTTATTGTGTGTTATTGCTCAAGCAGTACCCTTTCAACTTTGCCATTTCGCTAGAGTTCACAGTGCGCTTTGATCATCAAGTTTCATTCAATCATCGCAGGATGAACGTGTCATGAATATAGAGGGCGCAAATACAAACGGACCGGATCGTGATGATGCACACAGCACAACGTTTTATACAAGTTCAAATTGCTTTATTTAACTGGGTTAATTTGTAGAAATCATCTATAGAGTTGATGTTTGTACAAATTACTCAGGCTTTCTGTTCGCCTGAAGAGAATGAAGCAAAAGCTCTCGATGAATTCATTCATGTATTTGCATGTAGGGTTCCACTCAGCATGCCGCTGAGATTCTGTTGGATATTTGGACAAACAGCCATATCGATTTTTGGCTTATTTTTCGCAAGTTTTTGGTGATTGGTACAGATTTTTACAAATCTGAAATATTATGTGAGACAAGTTTCAGTTGACAAACAGATGGTGGCTTACCAGAGCCAAACCGGTGCGCTGATTTCCTATCCGGAAAATAAATCTTTATGTAACGACTGTAATTTGACTGCGGTAGTCCAGCTGTAATGTTTGCGCCTCCACTTCCTTGGTATGAGATCGATTTCCCCCACAAATGCAGAAACTGTATGCTCATTGTGATTTCTATAACTACAAGTTCAAGCAACCTTGAACCAGTTAGAGGAACACTATGATCAATTGCTCACAATTTTAAGTATGATGAAGCACAACTAACTTTTGAACTTTTAGCTTAGTTGATACTATACATTTGACCGAAACAGATTAATTAAAGGGATTAATTTTTGGTTCTTGTCACTGAATTTCGTTGCTAACACACGTTAATAGTCTGCCCACCGGCACACTATTTCGAAAACGTCTTCAGTTTTGTAAGACGATATATCTTGTCTGATATAACACTATACATACACGAAATAATTCAGTGTCAAAAACAAAGCTGTTCAGACTCGACTGGTTTTGAATCAAATTTTGGGAGCATTTTTTTAAAGAGCTCATTACATCAAGTTCCCTGCTGTGATTCAGAATAGTTGAAATTGATCGGGATTCGCACTTATTCAAAATAATTCACGCACTTGTAATAGTTCAGGTAAAAAATTAAGTTAACATTTTGGTTTAAAGAAAACAATCTTGCGAAAGTTCGACTCTTTAACCTAAACAGTATATAGGTATGATCAACCACCCCCTTATTTTCTGCCTCGTTTTTCCCCTGTTTAATTTATCATTTTAATTTTTAAACATGAAATCCTGATTCGATGTACTCACATTCTATTCCGGCAATCACTCAAACTAATTCAGGATGAAGAGTTATGGAGAAGTTGGTCACGAAGAACGTTTATCAGGAAATCCGGACAAATCAAACATGCCTGTCTTATTTTGTGCTATCATTAATACTCAGTACCCTTTGAACTTTGTTGTTAAACTGCGTCATTTCGCTAGAGTTCACAGTGCGCCATTCCGGTTTGATCATCAAACATTCAAGCATTTCAGGATGAACGTGGAATATATAGAGGGCGCAAATACAAACGGACCGGATCGTGATGATGCACACCGTTTTATTCAAGTTCAAATTGCTTTATCTAGTTGGATTCATTTGTAGCAGCGTTGATGTCTGTGCACATTATTCGTCCCTTCTGTTCCCTGTCAAGGGCGGATCCAGAACACAATTTTTGGGGGGTAGCCCCCCAAAAAAATTGGTCCCCGGAAAGTGGGTCAAAAAAATTACGGCGTGGGGTTCAGGGCCCGCTTAATCATGGGCCCCGAATTCTTTGTAATTCTAAATGCTCTGCGGCGATCTGAGGAAATTTCTGACCACTTTAACCATTTTTTGTTTCGAAAAGATGGTAGTGTACCCAGTGCGTGCCTTTATTGCGACGTCACTTAAAAACAAAATGGTTTTTTTTTGGGGGGGGGGCATGGCCCCTTCCCCCCCCCCCCCCCGGATCCGCCTTGTCCGCTGTTCGTCTTGAAATATGAAGAACAAGCTCTGTTTGCATGCAGGGTTCCACTCAGCATGCCACTTAGATTTCGTTGAATATTTTCTTGAAATATGGCGATAGTAGTATTTGCTGAATACTTTGAAAGTGTTTGGTCAGTTGGTACAGAAATAATAATAAAAAAAATATGGGACATTATTCGGTTAACAAACAAATGGGGGATGATGCTAGTAGTCAAACCGGTGCGCTGATTTCCAATCCGGAACATAATTATTTGTGTAACGACCGTACCTTGACTGCGGTGTCCACCTGATTTCCGCCACTACTGCCTTGGTATGAGATTGATTGTCCTTGATAATGCAGAAAATGTATGTTCATTGTGATGCCTACAATTTCAAATGCAAACAATTCAAAATAGAAAACATAGGATTATTTGCTTTTGAAATTTTTTTTCGTGAGAAGCAACAAAATGGCTTTAAAAACTTAAGAAGGTCGCAACTAAACTGTTGAAGTTTCAGCTCAGTGGATACTATCATTAAGAAAAAGCAGAGAAAACGTATGCACTATTTTGTTGGATCTCGTATCTTGATTCCGTGCTTTATAACACCTTAACTATTTTTTTTTAATTTTAAAAACACCTGCAAAGTTTTCAACCGACATATCAGGCGAAATACTTTCACCGGGTATTTGATACCAGTCTTATCTTCACTCTCAGCATTGCAAGGTTTCTGCCATTAAATGTACTTTTCCGGGCAATTGCAAATGATCCTACGTGTCCTTAAATTCTTTTTGCATACAGATTTCTCTCAGAAAATCTGGGCATTTGTTTTGGTAGTTATTACGTTTGATTTGAAAATATTAAATCCTACAAAGAAGACTTGAATATTGTTGCTCGTGCGTGGGTCTGTTCGGGACTGTTGCATGCAGGACGCATTCCGCTTAAAAATATATTATCAATCCAGATCACATTTCGCCCGACAGAGATTTTGATCTGGGGGTGTTTTACTTGTGAAATTCAGCTATGTCTCCCCCAACAGCCCCCAAGATATCTCCCAGCGGATTTTCAATGACTCATTTTCTTTGGTATTATTTCCAGCTCGCAATCTGCTGAGTGTTGAGGATTCCCTTCGTGATAGAATTCAAGAACGTTACATCGAGGTGAGTGTCTGTTATTTGACATTTTCCTCACTCAATCATCAGAACAGAGCAGTGATTCGGTGGGAGACTGTATTTTTTCTACATATTTTATACACCTTTTGGTCAAAATTTATAGCAGAAAACATTGCTCGAGTGATAGGGCCTATACAGGGTGAGTCAAAAAAGCGAACCCTAATGTCGGGACCATAATAGTGAAGTTCTGCATGTAGCCCTTTCAAAATCTAGGATATGAAAAACCAATTCATAGGCTTTTGTTTGGTACAATAATCATTCAAATCACTCATGTACGTTTAGTACATGAGGTTAAGGAATTTTAAACACAACCACCGTTTTAAAGTTCTGTCAACGGATCACGAGAAAGTAAGTGTTCTTTCAGCAAAACGAAAACAAATCACATATGCGTGAATTGTTTTCGTTTTGCTGAAAGAACGCACACCTTTTTGTGATCCGGTTGTGTTTAAAATTGCGTAACTTGAAAAGTACATGAGTGAGTTGAATGATTCTTGTGCTAAAAAGAAAGCTTATAAATTGGGCTTTTATATCCTTGATTTTCAAAGTACTACATGCAGAACTTCAATAAAACAATAGTCCCGACATTTGGGTTTCGATTTTATTTTTACTCACCCTGCAGTAGTGAGGAATTCCCTCCCCTAACATGCACCGTAGAACTGTGCCTAACATTTTGGCCTGCAGTCTTTGCAAATTCCTCGTCAAATTCGCCAGGGTGCCCCAAACTAATGGCAGACACACGCTCGAATTTCCTTTCACATTTTTATGGAAATATTACTTTGTCAAAAAAAGGAACTAAGATGGAAACAAATGTTTAGTTATTGTGTAATCAGATTCTTTGGCATTTATCTTCTTTTTGTATCCTTGTTCATCGTGTTCGCATTTTTTAAAATCAAAATTGTGTTCGCAACCATCGTCTTCATTCTTTCGTGATCGTTGATCACATTGTAATTCGTTTGTTTGTGATTGTTTATCACGTTAGGGAATCATCATAGCATAGATTTTCCCGTCCAATTTTGCAAGTTGTTTTTGCAATCAGACAGACTGTTCATTACATTTCAAAAAGTGGCAGTTAACGCATTCGATTTTATTTGAATATTTACACCCAGCAAAGAGTGTAGGCAACTTTTTCGTGCAAAGAAAATCCATTTCTTTTGTTGGTTTTCGATTTTGCACTGAGAACAGGCGAATCTGTAAGAGGAAGTTTTCATTTTCAACGAATGTGCAATGGAATAAATCGCCAATGGCCCCCCCAAAAAATATGATTTTTAATTTTTGCAACAATTAACAAACTGGTCACTTAATTGTCCTTACATAAAAACCTGTATTTTGACATAGTATTTTATCGGCGAGTGTTCTAAATGTGTTTCCTTCTATCACTTTGACACTTTACATTGAAACAGTTCTGTTCTGCTTTTTTCATATTCCCTTCCCAGGCATTCCAATCTTTGAAATAGCTGTAGATTCCTTAATCCAAACTTTTCAAAAGCCATGTCATTTTATACTCTGTTGTATCACTATAATACAATACCTTGCTCATGCAACTTCCAAATATCATTGAACTGTCTTACTTTTGAATGCAAATGTTTTATTATTAAATTATAGTAAAGTGTGAAATTGGGCGGGAAACCCTATAATATTTCATATTGAATGAAAGATTTCATTGCTGCTTTAAACTACAAAGAGAACTGGAGTTAAAAGTAATTTTGCCTGGCCAAATGCAACAAAAGCTTAGAATGCCAACAAACTTTTGACCGAGTTCCTATATTGTCTCAAAAGTAGATACATGCCTTTAAAATGATTGGAAACGTTTCAATAATAACGTTTAAACAAATTGAACGCTAATTTCAAGAATCAGTCAATTCGAGAGAAGTTGAACAATGCGACATTAAAACAGGTTAGTTTTTCTTGACGAATTCGGCCAGGAAAACCTATTATTTTAATTACTTGACCGTAATAACTTGGTGAGAAATTTTTCCTGTTTTGGGGTGGCAATGTATCCAAATGAGAAAAAAAATCTCACTCATTTATCTTAATTGATAATAAAATAGTATTCCTGACTAAAGTGTAAACTTAACCAGTCTTCGTTTGTATGTTTTTTTCAGCCTACACTGAATTCCTTGTGATCTCTTCTTGGACCTGATCTTCAAGAACGAACCATCGAGGTGGGTGTGGTGAGGTTTAATTAATGATTCTATCAGGACCTGGGAAGGGGCAAGATGTGCTCCGCCTCCCCCCCCCCCCCCCCCCTCCAAAAAAAATACTACAGCTCCGGAACGCTTCGCCCTATCGGAATGCATTTTGGTGACCTTTCTTAAATTTTATTGGCAGGCGAAATAAAAACAAAATCGATTCGATGGGTTGCCATGACAACCGGTTTTATAAACTAGGCTTTTCATAAATGTTAGCCCCTTGACCCCTCATACGCCACTGTTATATAACAAAGAAAACATTCTTCGAACAATGATTCCTCCAATCTCATGTTTTTGGGGTTTCTTCCCTTCAAATCTGACGGCGGATTGTCATGAATTTTAGACTAGTTCTCCTGTTTATCAAACCTCAATATTTTTTACTACTCTTCCATTTTTAAAAACTATTTCATTGAAAAAAATTCTCACCTGATTTGGTTTAGTTTCATGCTTTGTTTACGTACAGAATGAATATCTGCGTGGCAACCGTTCTTTCAATCGCCCTCCTTCTGGGTAACTCCGTCAACCTCCGAGCTTCCGTTACTGGGCCGGTTGCCTCGGACGGTGATGGTCCTGCGTCTCAGGCGTGTCCGATGTGCTGCCAGGGGCCGGCTGCAATTCCCGGCATACCAGGTCTGCCTGGGTCCCTAGGTCAGCCTGGGTCAAAGGGCGAGCCAGGTCAAAAGGGTGATATTGGACAGAGTGGACCTATGGGTGAGCGTGGAGCAGCTGGGCCTCAAGGGGACGAAGGCATAGGCCAGCCCGGAAAAATTGGTCCAAGAGGAGTCCCAGGTGTTGTAGGGCCAACGGGGGAAACTGGTGTCAAAGGTCAAAAGGGTGAGCCAGGGGAGGCACCAGACGACTCCAACCAGCGGGTAGCATTCACCGTGGTGAGGACGAGCAGCTCGGATACCTCTACGAGTTACGACACCCGTTTGCCCTTCCAGGCGACCGAGACGCTTCTGCCGGGTACCAGCTTCGATCTCGAGACCGGCACGTTCACGTGTGGTGTGCCGGGCACCTACGTGTTCATGTTTTCTGTGTGCAAATATTCTTCCAGCAGCGACCTGTGGGTTCATCTCCGGAAGAACGGCGACGTGGTTGTCTCTGGCCGTAGCACTGATTCAAGTCACCGTGAGCAGGTGTCTGGGAGCGCGGTGGTGGTTCTGCAGCGTGGAGATACGATGTATCTCACAATGTACGGTAGGGCGTTTAGTGATTCCAGTCACTGGACCTCATTCAGTGGCTTCCTCCTTTACCCCGAATAAACACAATCCAACACATAAAGATACACGAGCATTGTGTTGCTGATTTGTTTAATCGCTTTCCATTTTGCCGAAACAATAACCAATGAATTAAAAGAAATAATGTTCAATGACAATGTCACAAAATATTATTATTAATGGTTTTGCATTGCGCATGCGCCGATCTGTATACTACAATGGATTTGCCAATTTTTTTTGACTTTCTGCAAAACAAAATATTTAGCTTTATGCACGAGTATTGAGATATAGTGAAAAGTATGCGTTAAGTTTTTTGACAACGATTTTTTTGTACCCATTGTAGGCCTATCAAATAGTATTTTGATGGAATATTTTTTTAAAGCAAGCTGGGTCATCATTTTTTTAGAAACAAAAGTTTTGCAATAAAGCAGTGCCACCATGTATCCAGAAATGTTAACAACTATAAAAAAAATTGTGTTTATGGTGTTATCTCGACCAACCTGGATTTTTTAGGCCATGTTTCTGACCGCCATTTTTTTTTATTGCCACATTTAGTCAACATATAAAATAACATGTTTTTTTTCCAAAAATAAATGCAACTTATTTGTAGTATTGGGTATTTAAAACAGATTAATTTAACACAATAACTGTATCCTAAAGCAAGCAAAGTTTAAAAAACATACAGACAAACAAACAAAATATTTTGCCACCTACCTGGATAAGTTTAGGGCGTTTAATGTAACATGTTATTTTCTTCGCCTTATGTTCCCTGTATGCCCAGCACAGATGATGTCAATTAAATCAATCCCATGCATGTATCAATTTTTATTTCATGTCACAAAAAAGGCTCGAGTGATTAAATCTGATTTTCTTATAGACTTTAAGCTTGGCATTTGGATTAACAATTGTTTGAAATATTCTAATGCTATTCACAGCAATTAGAACACACTGGTTTTTATGAAATGATTGCATTATTTTAAACGTTATAATATGTGAGAATTATGTAAAAGTAACAATTGACTTGCTATGAAAACAGTAAGCATAAAACCTCATTCTGAGGATTATCAAAAGCACCACCATTGTTGATAAATACTCTCTTTTTTCGCTTGGCTTCGTTATGAAAAAAACAATGATTTTAATTACTTTCAGTTGAAACAGAAACGTGCCCACAGTAATGAAAAAAAGTGGAGTTGGCTGTTGTTTTTAAAGCCCGTAAAAGTGCGACAAGTGTTTCTTGATTAACGGACTCCAAATTATTTGAAGACTGGTATTGTTCTTAATCAGTATTACTTGATTGCATTCAAAAAACTCACTTTGAAAACATCAGTGAAAGTGTGAGCCCGTTAGATGGTAAAGAAACAATCTCAACGAAATCAATCAAAACTAAGCACAAATTCCATTCAAGTGAGGAGGGTCTTTCAACTGGTTGGAATTGTCCTTTGTCACTTTATCATTTCAAGTGAATTTCTTTGTATTGACTTTTATTTGGATGCCATATTTGGCATCCCTGCTGACAGCATATCCTTGGATAATGTCTCCAGCCAGCACATGTACATGTAAGCTGAACAATTACGCTTCCTGGGAATAGGTAGACTCCTGCAAGAAATCAAAGAAAAGGTTTTAATGGACCCTTCCTGCACGTCAATCAACAGTGCACACTGATCGACCTATCAGATCACCACTTTTGATCAGGTGACCACAGTAGCTCAGTCAGACTGGGTCACAAGCACTGTTAGATCGATTGCTCACCCCGCCCCCATTTTTTGCATCAGCGGTTAACACCCTTCCCCCCCCCCCCCCCCCCCGATTATTTTGTAAAGAGTGCCCTTTTTACACAAGTGACCTTTTAGTTTTTACACAAGCGGTCCTTAGTTTTGTTTAAAAAGTTTCTTGTTTCGCCAGCGGCTTTTAAAGAATTTTTGTATTTCGTGTAAACGTCAGCAATTGTGCCGCCATGAAAAGCGCCACCCATTGACCTACCGCCGCTTGCGAGTTAACCACGCCCCTTAGACAACTCTATAAGCCTTTTCGCTGATACCGCCATCTTTGAATTTTTTTTTTTCTCGGGGGGGGGGGGGGGGGCATTACAATGACAATACGTCTCATCATGCAACTGTAGCTGAGAATGATGGGATGTCTTTTCATTGTAATGCCCCCCCCCCCCCCATTTCAAATATGGCGGTATCCGCGAAACGGCTCATGGAATTTTGTACATTAAGTTTTGTTTGTCTCAGATTTTGGCGTTCTGCGTCCATTTGTATATCATGTTTAGACAATATTTTACAAGCTGCGTTGACGCAATTCCACCGTGATAGGTTAATTGTCCGATAGTGGCCATTATCGCCGGTTTGTACTTACATGACAATCAGCTGAGCCTCCTGGGAATGTTGGCGAAGCCATTCACGGATCCGCATCCGTATGTTGGTCTGAAAGAAAAGAAAGATTTCGGGCGAAAAAATGGAGTGATTTATTGATGTTTAATAAAGTCGAGTTCCATGCACTTGGCAAATCAAATGAACTGAGAGTTGTACGAAAAATGGATTGAAAGTGATCAATCTCATTATTGAAAATCAGCCTCCAGAATGTCAAAGGTTGGACCCAATTATCAGATGTTGCAAGACTGGACTTAAAATCACACAAACCAGGGACTAAGCGTAAAGTGGATACTGGTAAAGCTTTAAGTGTATTGTCTCCATGCATGGACAAAAGAGGGCGCTTTATAGTAAAAACAAGCAGAAGCCGGAATGAGGGACACTTCACTGGTTCACTCATGCTGGATATTGTTCATTTTGGTACCAGCATTTATAAGCCACGATGGCGCCCAAATGGCCCTCGTTTATAGTTTTCTCTGTGGACGGGGGGGGGGGGGGGGGGGGGGGGGGGGGGGTGCTCGAGCGCAAGAAGGAGATTCTACCTTCTCGTTGAGCGTAGTGACTACTTTCTTGCTGATCTTCCAAGGACACTTCTCCGTGGTCTCCCCTGCTTCCTCATCCAGCATCCAGGGTTTGGACAGCTCCTTGAACCGTCTCAGGCTCTCAGTCCTTGGGCTTCTTGTTCAGGTCCGGGATGACCTCCACGTCCGAGCAGTTGATGCAGAACTTGCTGAGCATGTTGGCCATGTTCATCTTCGCCCTGTCCATTTGCTCCTTCTTGCCGTGGCGGCAAAGACGCGCAGCTTGCATTTCTCCCAGTTGGATTTCATGGAGATGAGGTGATCGATGAGTAGGATCAAGCCTGGGGGTGGTGGGAGGTGGAGGCGGAGGTTGGGGGGGTTCACAAACAAAAATTATACAGAGCATTATATAAAGCATGTGTTTCCTTAGACATGCAGCCATCCAGAATAACCTGAGAGATCTCTGAAAGGCTCCCTGAAATGAATTGGACACTGAAACATATAATAAAATAATCAGGCCAACCAAGAACCAAAAGTGTGGTGTTTTCTACTACATACAAAAAAACAACTGTGTGGTAGGGTAGATAAAAATCTGTTTTGGGGGGTTTGACATTTCAATAGCCTAAAAATATAGGGTGGGATGATAGTCATTAAAATTTACTTTTTTTCTCTACTTTAATTTGCATGCATTAATTAACATGTGAATCATTCTGCCGACTACTGACCAACTTACACAAAAATAAATATAAAGTTTATAGTTTTCACTGTGGGGGGGGGGGGGGGGTGCTTGATCCCAAGGAGGAGATTCTACCTTCTCTTTGAGCGTGGTGACTTCTTCCTTGCTGATCTTCCAAGGAAACTTCTCCGTGGTCTCCAGGCTGCTTCCTCATCCAGCATCCAGGGTTTGGAGAGCTCCTTGATGATTGTGTTGGTCTTGATCTTACCCAACCAACAGCACAGAACTCCATCTTGGGCAAAATCTTGTCCTTGTACCAGCCTTCAGAAAAAGAAAAAAAACAGTCAATTGTTATTTAATGATCGTTAACTTGGTTATCGTTAAGATCGGAGTAAACCTGAAGTTAACACAACCTAGATATACCTCACGGTATACCAAACGTTAAATCTGACACCGTGGCAGCAAGGAGATTTCCACCTTTCTATGAATATGCCTTTGAATGAGCATGACGACTATTTATAAAAGATATAGACATATATCATACTCGGCAATAGGGAAAGTCAGTGGAAAGAACTTGGGACAGGTGTGTACAAAGTTACACGCAAGACTCAGACTTGTTTTTAAGCGAATTACTGAGAAGACGACCATAATTATTGGTAATGAGGATACTTTTATTATGGAGTAGATTAACCATCTTGGTTAGGAGGATATTTTTTTTAGAAGGGAATTATGAAGGAGACTAACCATCTTGGCTAGGAGGATTTTTTTTTTAGAAGGGAACTATGGAGGAGACTATAACCAGCTTGGCTCGGAGGATATTTTTAGAAGGGAATTATGGAGGAAATTGATCATCTTGGCTGAGGATATGTTTAAGAAGGGCACTATGGAGGAGACTAACCATCTTGGTTTGGAGGTTTAAAAAAAAAAATTGATCATCTTATGGAGAAGACTAACCATCGTGGCTAGGAGGATATTTTTTAGAAGGGAATTACAGAGGAGACTTACCATATCTTGGCTAGGAGAATATTTTTAGAAGGGAATCATGGAGGAGATTAACCATCTTGGCTAGGAGAATATTTTTTAAAAAAGGGAATTATGGAGGAGACAAAGCATCATGGTTAGGAGGATATTTGTTTTAGAAGGGATTTATTGAGATGACTATTACCATCCCGGCTAAAGGACATTTTTAGAAGGAATTTATGGAAGAGACTAACAATCTAAGCTAGAAGGACATTTTTTAAGAAGGGAATTATGGAGGAGACGAACCATCATGGTTAGGAAGATATTTGTTTTAGAAAAGAAAAGATTAATGGCTAGGAGGATATTTTTAGAAGGAAATTATGGAGAAAGCTACAACCATCTTGGCTAGGGGAATATGTTTTTAAAGGAATTAATGAGGATATTAACCATCTGGCTAGGAGGATATATTGTTGTTTTTTCCATTTTTGTGAAACTGTTTTATAGAAGAATATTTCATCAAGTATTAAATATCGTGACAAAGGACGAATTAGTTATAATGCAGGCTAGGGGGCTTACTTTGTTAATGAGGAAAAAGGATTTTGATATCTGAAGGAAGGAGGTTAATGGAAACATTTTCCAGATCCCCAACCATACCTGACAACGCACCCCCCCCCCAGCCAAAGTAAGATCCACCCCTGTTTAGGATTTCACACTAGGTTCTGCTATAGTGAGTAGGTTTGCATAATTGTGAAGTGCCCTAAGATTAGCCACTCATTATTTTCATGGGAATTGCCAACACTACAACAGACATTTTTGCATGACACTTAAAAATTACGGCTTTTGCAAAAAGCCTAAACAATCAGAGAGGATTACTTCGGTGCTTACAGGGATAGCGCAGGAATTCTGCTTAAACTATGAAATTGAGTCTATTGAGTTAGTAGTGGCTTTGTGTACTTACATGACAATGAGCTGAGCCTCCTGAGAATGTTGGAGAAGCAATTCACGGATCCGTATCTGTCTGTTGGTCTGGCAAAAAAAAAAAAGAAATCAGGCGAAAACATGGAGTGATTTATTGATGATTAATAAAGTTGAGTTCCATGCACTTGGCAAATCAAATGAACTGAGAGTTGTACGAAAAATGGATTGAAAGTGATCAATCTCTTTTTGAAAATCAGCCTCCAGAATGTCAAAGGTTGGACCCAATTAATAGATGTTGCAAGACTGGACTTAAAATCACACAAACCAGGGACTAAGCGTAAAGTGGAAACTGGGAAAGCTTTAAGTGTATTGCCTCCATGCATGGACAAAAGAGGGCGCTTTATAGTAAAAACAAGCAGAAACCGGAATAAGGGACACTTCACTGGTTCACTCATGCTGGTTATTGTGTATTTGGTACCAGCATTTATAAGCCACGATGGTGCCCAAAAGGCCCTCGTTTATAGTTTTCTCTGTGGGGGGGGGGGTGCTTGAGTGCAAGAAGGAGATTCTACCTTCTCGTTGAGCGTAGTGACTTCTTCCTTGCTGATCTTCCAAGGAAACTTCTCCTTGTTGGTCTACCCTGCTTCCTCATCCAGCATCCAGGGTTTGGAGAGCTCCTTGAACCGTCTCAGGCTCTACTCCTTGGGCTTCTTGTTCAGGTCTGGGATGACCTCCACGTCCGACAGTGGCAGTTGATGCGGAATTGCTGAGCATGTTGGCCATGTTCATCTTCTCCCTGTCCATTTGCTCCTTCTTGCCCGTGGTGGCAAAGACGCGCAGCTTGCATTTCTCCCAGTTGGATTTCATGGAGATGAGGTGAGGGGATGAGTAGGGTCAAGCCTGGGGGGTGGTGGGAGGTGGGGGCGGAGGTTGGGGGGGGGGGTTCACAAACAAAAATATACAGAGCATTATATAAAGCATGTGTTTCCTTAGACATGCAGCCATCCAGAATAACCTGAGAGATCTCTGAAAGGCTCCCTGAAATGAATCCATGAACTGAAACATATAATAAAATAATCAGGCCAACCAAGAACCAAAAGTGTGGTGTTTTCTACTACATACAAAAAACAACTGTGTGGTAGGGTAGGTAAAAATCTGTTTTGGGGGTTTGACATTTCAATAGCCTAAAAATATAGGGTGGGATGATAGTCATTAAAATTTACTTTTTTTCTCTACTTTAATTTGCATGCATTAATTAACATGTGAATCATTTCTGCCGACTACTGACCAACTTACACAAAATAAATATAAAGTTTATAGTTTTCACTGTGGGGGGGGGGGGGGGGGTGCTTGATCCCAAGGAGGAGATTCTACCTTCTCTTTGAGCGTGGTGACTTCTTCCTTGCTGATCTTCCAAGGAAACTTCTCCGTGGTCTCCAGGCTGCTTCCTCATCCAGCATCCAGGGTTTGGAGAGCTCCTTGATGATTGTGTTGGTTTGATCTTACCCAACCAACAGCACAGAACTCCATCTTGGGCAAAATCTTGTCCTTGTACCAGCCTTCAGAAAAAGAAAAAAAAAAGTCAATTGTTATTTAATGATCTTTAACTTGGTTATCGTTAAGATCGGAGTAAACCTGAAGTTAACACAACCTAGATATACCTCACGGTATACCAAACGTTAAATCTGACACCGTGGCAGCAAGGAGATTTCCACCTTTCTATGAATATGCCTTTGAATGAGCATGACAACTATTTATAAAAGATATAGACATATATCATACTCGGCAATAGGGATAGTCAGTGGAAAGAAAGTGAACTGGGACAGGTGTGTACAGTTACACGCAAGACTCGGACTTGTTTTAAGCGAATTACTGAGAAGACGACCATAATTATTGGTAATGAGGATACTTTTATTATGGAGTAGATTAACCATCTTGGTTAGGAGGATATTTTTCTTAGAAGGGAACTATGGAGAACACTAAACCATGCTTGGCTCGGAGGGTGCTTTTTTGAAGGAAATTATGGAGGAGACTACCATATGGCTGGCTTGGAGGATATTTTTTTAGGAGGGAATTACCGAGGGGACTAACCATCTTGCCTAGGAGAATATTTTTTTAGAAGGGAATAATGGAATAGACTAACCATCGTGGCTAGGAGGATATTTTTTAGAAGGGAATTACAGAGGAGACTAACCATCTTGGCTAGGAGAATATTTTTTAGAAGGGAATTATGGAGGAGAGGAACCATCATGGTTAGGAGGATATTTGTTTCAGAAGGGATTTATGGAGAAGACTAACCATCTTGGCTAAAAGGACATTTTTAGAGGGAATTATGGAAGAGACTAACTATCTTGGCTAGGAGAATATTTTTTAGAAGGGAATTATGGAGGAGAGGAAACCATCTTGGTTAGGAGGATTTTGTTTTTAGAAGGGATTTATGGAGAAGACTAAGCATCTTGGCTAAAAGGACATTTTTAGAGGGATTTATGGAAGAGACTAACTATCTTGGCTAAAAGGACATTTTTAGAGGGAATTTATGGAAGAGACTAACTATCTTGGCTAGGAGGATATTTTTTTAATAGGGAATTATGAAGAAGACCAAAGATTTTAGGTGGAAAATGGACTGGAATATTGATGTTTAATATGTCGAGTTATAATAAAATGGCAAATAAAATGAACTACTTAAGGGTTGTTCAATTTGCACTGAAAGTGATCAATACTAATATTTGAAAAATAACCCACCAGAATGTCAAAGGTTTGACACAATTAACAGATGTTGCAAGACTGGACTTAAATCACACAAACCAGGGACTAAGCGTAGTAAGTGTATACTGGTAAAGCTTTAAGTGTATTGTCTCCATGCATGGACAAAAGAGGGCGCTTTTATAGTCAAAACAAGCAGAAGCCGGAATGAGGGACACTTCACTGGTTCACTCATGCTGGTTATCTTGTATTTGGTACCAGCATTTATAAGCCACGATGGCGCCCAAATGGCCCTCGTTTAAGGTTTTCTCTGTGGAGGGGGGGGGGGGGTGCTTGAGCGCAAGAAGGAGATTCTACCTTCTCGTTGAGCGTAGTGACTTCTTCCTTGCTGATCTTCCAAGGAAACTTCTCCGTGGTCTCCCCTGCTTCCTCATCCAGCATCCAGGGTTTGGACAGCTCCTTAAACCGTCTCAGGCTCTACTCCTTGGGCTTCTTGTTCAGGTCCGGGATGACCTCCACGTCTGAGTAGTTGATGTGGAACTTGCTGAGCATGTTGGCCATGTTCATCTTCGCCCTGTCCATTTGCTCCTTCTTGCTCGTGGTGGCAAAGACGCGCAGCTTGCATTTCTCCCAGTTGGATTTCATGGAGATGAGGTGATCGATGAGTAGGATCAAGCCTGGGGTGGTGGGAGGTGGGGGCGGAGGTTGGGGGGGGGGGGGGGGGGGTTTACGAACAAAAATTATACAGAGCATTATATAAAGCATGTGTTCCTTAGACATGCAGCCATCCAGAATAACCTGAGAGATCTCTGAAAGGCTCCATGAAATGAATTGGACACTGAAACATATAATAAAATAATCAGGCCAACAAGAACCAAAAGTGTGGTGTTTTCTACTACATACAAAAAAAACAACTGAGTGGTAGGGTAGGTAAAAATCTGTTTTGGGGGTTTGACATTTTAATAGCCTAAAAATATAGGGTGGGATGATAGTCATTAAAATGTGCTTTTTTCTCTATTTTGCATGCATTAGTTAAATGTGAATCATTCTGCACTACAGACCAACTTACACAAAAATAAATATAAAGGTTATAGTTTTCACTGTGGAGGGGGGGGGGGGCTTGAGCGCAAGGAGGAGATTCTACCTTCTCTTTGAGCATGGTGAATTCTTCCTTGCTGATCTTCCAAGGAAATTTCTCTGTGGTCTCCAGGCTGCTTCCTCATCCAGCATCCGGGTTTGGAGAGCCCTTGATGATTGTGTTGGTCTTGATCTTACCCAACCAACAGCACAGAACTCCATCTTGACGGCACTTGGGCCTTGTCCTTGTACAGCCTTCAGAAAAAGAAAAAAAAAAGGCAATTGTTATATAATGATCGTTAACTTGGTTATTGTTCAGATCAGAGTAAACCTGAAGTTAACACAACCTAGATATACCTCACGGGTATACCAAACGTTAAATCTGACACGTGGCAGCAAGGAGATTTCCACCTTTCTATGAATATGCCTTCGAATAAGCATGACGACTATTTATAAAAGATATAGACATATATCATACTCGGCAATAGGGATAGTCAGTGGAAAGAACTTGGGACAGGTGTGTACAAAGTTACGCGCAAGACTCAGAATTGTTTTAAGCAAATTACTGAGAAGACGACCATAATTATTGGTAATGAGGATACTTTTATTATGGAGTAGATTAACCATCTTGGTTAGGGGGATATTTTTTAGAAGGGAATTATGGAGGAGACTAACCATCTTGGCTAGGGGGATTTTTTTCTAGAAGGGAACTATGGAGGAGACTAAACCATGCTTGGCTCGGAGGGTGCTTTTTTTTGAAGGAAATTATGGAGGAGACTACCATATTGGCTTGGAGGATTTTTTTTAGGAGGGAATTACCGAGGGGACTAACCATCTTGCCTGGGAGGATATTTTTTAGAAGGGAATAATGGAATAGACTAACCATCGTGGCTAGGATGATATTTTTTTTAGAAGGGAATTACAGAGAGACTAACCATCTTGGCTAGGAGAATATATTTTAGAAGGGAATTATGGAGGAGAGGAACCATCATGGTTAGGAGGATATTTGTTTTAGAAGGGATTTATGGAGAAGACTAACCATCTTGGCTAAAAGGACATTTTTAGAGGGAATTTATGGAAGAGACTAACTATCTTGGCTAAAAGGACATTTTTAGAGGGAATTTATGGAAGAGACTAACTATCTTGGCTAGGAGGATATTTTTTTAATAGGGAATTATGAAGAAGACCAAAGATTTTAGGTTGAAAATGGACTGGAATATTGATGTTTAATACGTCGAGTTCCACTTGGCAAATAAAATAACTACTTAAGGGTGTTCAATTTGCACTGAAAGTGATCAATACTAATATTTGAAAAAAAAACCACCAGAATGTCAAAGGTTTGACACAATTAACAGATGTTGCAAGACTGGACTTAAAATCACACAAACCAGGGACTAACGTAAAGTGGATACTGGTAAAGCTTTAAGTGTATTGTCTCCATGCATGGACAAAAGAGGGCGCTTTATAGTTAAACAAGCAGAAGCCGGAATGAGGAGACACTTCACTGGTTCACTCATGCTGGTTATCGTGTATTTGGTACCAGCATTTATTAGTCACGATGGCGCCTAAATGGCCCTCGTTGATTGTTTTCTCTGTGGAGGGGGGGGGGGGTGCTTGAGTGCAAGAGGGAGATTCTACCTTCTCGTTGAGCGTAGTGACTTCTTCCTTGCTGATCTTCCAAGGAAACTTCTCCGTGGTCTCCCTTGCTTCTTCATCCAGCATCCAGGGTTTGGACACCTTGAACCGTCTCAGGCTCTACTCCTTGGGCTTCTTGTTCAGGTCCGGGATGACTCCACGTCTGAGCAGTTGATGCGGAACATGCTGAGCATGTTGGCCATGTTCATCTTCTCCCTGTCCATTTGCTCTTTTTTGCCCGTGGTGGCAAAGACGCGCAGCTTGCATTTCTCCCAGTTGGATTTCATGGAGATGAGGTGAGGGATGAGTAGGGTCACGCCTTGGGGGGGGGGGGGGGGGAGGTGGGGGCGGAGTGGGGGGATCACAAATAAAAATTATGCAGGGCAGGGCATTATTTCCCTCTGACATAAAGCATGTTTTTCCTTAGACTTGCAGCCCTCCAGAATAACTGAGAGATCTCTGAAAGGCTCCATGAAATGAATTGGACACTGAAACATACATTAAAATAATAAGGCCAACCAAGAACAAAAAGTGTGGTCTTTTCTATTGCATATAAAAAAACAACTGTGTGGTATGGTAGGTAAAAATTCTGTTTGGGATATTAGACTTTTCTATAGCCTAAAAATATAGGGTGGAATGATAGTCATTGAAATTTACTTTTTTTCTTTATTTTGCATGCATTAGTTAACATGTGAATCATTCTGCACTACTGACCAACTTACACAAAAATAAATATAAAGTTTATAGTTTTCACTGGGGGGGGGGGGGGTGCTTGAGCGCAAGGAGGAGATTCTACCTTCTCTTTGAGCGTGGTGACTTCTTCCTTGCTGATCTTCCAAGGAAACTTCTCCGTGGTCTCCAGGCTGCTTCCTCTTCCAGCATCCAGGCTTTGAGTGCTCCTTGATGATTGTGTTGGTCTTGATCTTACCCAACCCACCAATCTAGACGGAAACCAATCAGGGAAGAAAATTTGAATGCATTTGCTCTAAATAAATTGTGTCCAGGTCTTGGAAAAGACTAACGTTAGCGCTGCAAAAAGCCAAAACCTGGACAAATCTGGTTTAATGATCTTGTTATACATTTTGCAACTTTGACTTAATTTTTTAAAGACCTGCTTGCATTTTACTCAAACTGTTCATCAAAATTCATTCCGCAAAGTCTTCGTCAAGTACTCAACTGTGAGTACACATTTCGGTACTCAAAATACGGTACTCGACAGTGCCTATTGTCCTCCAACGCCGGTTTGTGCACTAAGTCTATGGGAAAGGTTTATATCAGGGAACAAAGGAAAACACAAAGCCAATTAATCCTCGGAAGCATAGCAGAAAACGACAGTGTGCGCGTTATGGTAAGTGTGTACAGTGTTCGTATATTTTAAATGCAATTTTTGTTTTTCTTTTAATGCAAAACAAAATACAATACGCATTATACAGTATGTCCAAAAGAAATGTCCGTCTGACTATTTTTGAAATAACTACAAAACCATTAAGTCCAATTTGAAAAAGTTTGATTGTGCAGATACTCCCTATCTTGGCCTCAACCTGATGAGTTTCATTTAATTTCAGTCACGCATCACTGCACACTTGTCAATTGATCACAACAACATTTGGGACACTGTGTGACCAAGTTCCTTGCCTTAATCAATTTCAGTGCTGTGTTAAGTAAGCTGTGTAAAATCCTGCATGTTGTGAAAGGGCTGCAATTGGGATTGGAATCATTGCCTGGCTATCAGTCATCATGGCAAGACCTCAGTTTAATGCTCAAGGGCAAATGATTCCAATCCCAAACCACATCAGACTTTTTTTTCCACAGACACTTTTTTAGGGGCATAATGTATGACAATTAATAATGATATAGGATGAGATTTGAAGGTTTGCATGGTGGAAAGATATTAAGACAAGATAAGTTTTAAAGCACCATGTGAATAAATCTCTTTTCCGAGTATGTGTGGTTCTGAAAAGAACCGGAGGGACTCAGCGTTTCGAACAGTATGCTCTGCCCATCATCAGGAGAATGAAGGATTCAACGATGATGCGATGTTATAGGATGGGTGCGGTGAGGCGTGAGAAGGATGCAAACTGGTGAAGCTCGAAACCGGTGAAGCTGAGACAGGATGCAAGTTGACTGAAGGATACTGGATGATCACTGGAGCGTGTCAGTACACAGCAAAGGGGAAGGAGCTCAGGGGTATAGTTGGCTTCTCTGATGCGTCGGGGGTACCAGCGGTCGATGCTACTGAGTTTTCTGCTTGGCTTCAGTTGATCGGGTGGTCTTCGGTGTGGGAGTGTTTGACGATGGAAGATTTCTTGAAGTCTCCCTTCCTGCCATGGGCTTTGCGTTCATTAAGTCTTGGTGGGGAGGTCCCTGCCAGTCTCGCCGATATACACTTTGCCACTTTGACATGGAATCTTGTACACTCCTGGTCTGCATTCCGGGTCACACCGATCCTTGTGTGAAGTCAGCAGGTTCTGCATCTTCAGAGGGGCTGTGTGGAAGACTCGAATTCCATGCTTTTGGAGGATCCACTGGCGTGATGAGAAGTGGTGCCTAAGTAGGGGAGGGTGATGGAACTAGGGGCCCTAACTAGTGGCTTTGGGTATAGGAGACCCTACGTTCGGGAATGGTTTTGGGTCTTGTGTCTTGACTTGGCTGGGCTGGTATCCGTTGCGCTGCAGTGCTGTGATGATGTGATGGAGTTCTTGAGGTAGGTGGTCATCATCTGCGACGATAAACACTACCTCAAGAACTCCATCACATCACCACAGCTTCACCAGTTTGCATCCTTCTCATGCCTCACCGCACACCCATCCTTATAACATCGCATCATCATTGGAATCCCTCATTCTCCTGACGAAGGGCAGAGCATACTTTCGAAACTTTGAGTCCCTCCGGTTCTTTCAGAACCACACATACTCAGAAAGAGATTTATTCACATGGTGCTACCGCAAAACTTATCTTGTCTTAATAATGATATACACTTAGTGTCATGTTAACAATAAAACTTTTTAAGTCTAACGTTATTTTTGTTTTAGTTATGATTTTAGTAATGTAAGATGATTTGATATGATGGAGTTGAGATAATCTGTCGCCTACCTTTTGCTTGCTTCTTCTTTTTGTAGTCAAAGTCAAGACGTCGCCCCTGTAACTTCTTCCGATGGTGCTGTAGAAATGAAACATTGGGGAGAAAGTTAATGTACTGTTTGACAAGAGACATTTGCACATTGCTGTAAGGCTCCTTATATAAATTATGGGTCAAAGAGCCTGTTATCTCTGAGCATTGTCATTTGCCATTCAAGTATCATTAAGAATGACTTCAACAATTTGTTGGGTAGGTTGTCTGCTTCACATAATCACTTTGGCGGACGACTGCATTAACCCTAACCTTCCCAAATCCTCCCAAATCCTCTTTGCAAAATGGAGGATTTTGCAGGATTGAGGCTGTTTAATTGGCAAAAATGTGTGGCTGATTTTGCAGGATGCAGTGTGTCAAGGTCTTGGGCCGGGCCTTGTGTTTGTTTATGCTCAGCTGTGCATAAATTATACTTGAAGTCCTCCGCACTGCTCCAGGATGTCACTGGCTCTGCCTCAACATATTGACAGTGATTGCTGGAGGATTTGCAGGATTGAGGCAGTGATCATTCTTCCAAGGATCACATTCAAGAAATAATGGAGGATTTTGCAGGATTGAGGCTGCATGCAATTTCTACATGGAGGCAGTTGGAGGATTTTGCAGCATCATCACAAAAATTCCCAGGGAGTTAGGGTTACGAATGACTTTAAACAATTTTGTATTCGTTGTGTAGGTAGTTTGCTATTCATAATCACTCTGGAGGACTACTGCATTAAGGAGTGCATCAGAATTATAAAATCACAGATGTCAGATGTAACAGGGACAGGAAAAAAGTGGACCCCAAAATTATCGAATGACCCAAAGTACACAGGCATAAGTTACAACCCAAATCAACCAGTAATCGATCACTGGTCTTCTATCAATTATTTTCCAGATTGGCCACAATTTGTGCTTGAATTCCCCGCAGGTGGCTGTGCAACACAGTCCTGCTTCTATCAAAATCAACCAAATTCTGTCAGATTCTGTAAGATGGAACTCACGTTGATCTCTTTCAGATCTTTGTTGTTGAGATGATCCAGGGGATCCAGGAAGTTCTGTCTGACGTTCAGATCGAAGGCGTTGACTTCAGAAAGTTGCCTCAGTGATTCTCCCATCTCGACCATCGCCGTAGCTGTATCCAAAAAATAACCAAAACAATTGTTTTTTTTTTTTTAATAATACCTTAAAAAACAACATTTTATTGTTCTGTTGTTTCCACCAAAACTAAACAGCTGTGCTACGTATACCCTGGAGCTGAGATTGTCTATGAAATGCAATGGTCTATGAAATGCATTATTAGACAGAGTAAAAAAAAAAACGGTTTCCCGTCTGCTTTTTTTTCCCTCCACCATGAGGTGAGGGATATGTTTTCATTGGCCTTGGTTTGTCTGTGAACAGGATAACTCAGGATAAATGCGGAGGCACTAGCCTCACGTGAATCGCGCACTCCGGATTCCTTCAACCAAACATTTGCGAGCCTCGTCTTTAAGAACGCGTGCACGTAGTCGTGGCGCGACCTCAAAAATGGCCTCTAATTTTGTTCGCCGGATTACACTATATGAGAATGTAATTTCCAGTAACCCTGGTTAACCCTTCTGTTAGTGAGCATTAGCCATGTCTGAATGACATGGCTACGACTAACACTAGCCACATGGGAAGTGGCTTCATCTGCTTCCATAGGTGCAACTAATGTAATTAGCCGTAGCCACTTCATTCTGACGTGGCTTTATGCTGTTCCATTTTCCCTAATTTGTGCTTGAATTTCTCCCGAACGTGGCTGTGCAACACAGTCCTGATTCTATCAGAATCAACCAGATAATGGGTGATGTTAGATTTTGTAAGATGGAACTCAGTTGATCTCTTTCAGATCTTTGTTCTTGAGATGATCCAGGGGATCCAGGAAGTTCTTTTTTGACTCACCTTATATTGCAAATGTATGCATTTATAAATAAAACAAATAAAAAATAAAAAGTGGGTGCAAAAAAGGCAGCGGGCAGCTACGAGAAACTGGTTTATTTCTTAGTTGGCCTTGCATATCTGAAGTGCTGGCCCCCTACATAAATTACACAAATACTCATGGTACTATGTTGGTGGATTGGAAACACTGATTAGAGCACCTTTTTGCGAGCTTTTGATCAGTCTACACAGAAGGAAAGAGAATACATCTTGAAGCTTGCTCACCAAACGTTGAATCTTCTCCTAATTCTCTGCGTTTCTTCAGCATGACTTCTCCCAGGAATCCTACGGGTTGTTGAGGCTTGGTTCCTCCCTTGTTATTACCACGGACTTTACTCGTGGCTCTGGAGACTGTTCAGGAAAGACAATACGATTGATTAGGGTCAGCACACAAATAGAAGATCTATCTCTATTTGTTTTTTTGAAGTGAATACTTAGACCCGATTCAAACCGGTGTTCTATAGTCACCCCAAACGTAATTATTCCAAAGGTTACAATTAAAGGTAATAACGACATTTGCAAACATCAACAAACAAAACTACCAAATTATTATGAAATACTTTACTTGACTGTAGGTGAATGACAGTCTCAGACATCCTGTGAAATCATGGCACTGTGTGCTGTCATTTTCAAGAAAAGTGGAATTTTTGTACTGATTTCAAAAGATGGTCGGCCAAACCATCATTGGAAGAAACTGATTTGTCCAAATAGTACCCCAATTTACCCAATTTATTTAGTCCACATTATTTTGCAAGCGGTTTCACATCCGTGAATGGATGCAAGCCAGCTAGTCTGGTTCCTGAGCTCAGGGAACAACACAAGATCCGGCCCAAGACCTTGTAAAGCATTTGAAGAGTACATTTGCAAAAGCAGATAGAGCCAATTTTACAAAATTGATGAAAACCCACCAACTAAATATTTTCCCTGAACACCTACAATCATTTTTCAAATTCAATGAACTGAGCAGTGAAAGTATATAAAATGCGTTTAAAGT